>NC_142494.1:29255312-29605717 GCF_965113065.1 Corylus avellana
TTAGTGAGAACATTTTGTGACATTATAAAGTGTAGAGAGTTTTTCTTTATTGGGTATTTGAGAGGGACAGTTGAGTGGGGTGTACAAGGAGTTAAAGGCTTGGGTTTGAGATATTAAACTTGAGTGGCTCAGGCTTGTACCATTGTACTCAATATTTCTCGATAATAAAGAAGGAGACCGAATCATGCCCTGTGGATATAAGCATATTGTCGAACCACGTAAACTCTTTGTGTACATGTGTGATTGATGTGTGTTCTCGTGTGTTTTATTTCCAAACTTGTCTTTCGCATAAAGGTTTGATGAAAAATTAGTTGCCAATTAATTATTAATTTTCCCAACAATTAGAACAATACCCACGATATTTACCGTCTAAATGCATCACCTTTTCCCGCATTTGATTAGAAAAAAAAAAAGAGTACAAAATGCGCACTTTGTACATGTTGCAATATACTCTAATGCAACATGCACACAAAAACTTTTTCATCACGCATCATCTCAAACTTATGCTTCGTTTGGTTTGTGTAATAATAGACTATAAGTCACTCATTTTTTGGTGGCTTAACTAATCCTTAAGAAATGAAATACATTTTTCAATATATATATATATATATAACTTAAATCAAAATAAAATAAAAAAATAAAAAATAAAGTGGGTGGCTTGACCACCCATTGGGGTGGTTGGCCACCCACAAAAGCGGTCGGGGGTGGTGCGACCACCCTCGTCGCATTTTGAGCAATCCAAGATTTGCTTTAAGGAGCCACCCTCGAAGCTCCTCGGAGGTGGTCGTGGCCACCCTGCAGGTCATCATGGCTGGTAGCGCGGCCACCCCTGGTCACTTTTGTGGGTGCTTGACCATCACAATGGGTGATCGGCCACCCATTTTATTTTAGGTTTTTTATTTTTATTTTTTATTTTTTAGTATAATTATTATGAGTTTGAAAAAAAAAGGAAGAGGTTTTTCGTAATTTTGATTAAATTTCAATGTTTGCATGAGTGTTGTTACTAAACTAAGGAATAAGAATAGCTATTATATTTTATACTCTTCCATTCCCAGTACTCAGTAGTAACTATTTATTTTATAATGAACTAAATATTTCGCGAACCAAATAAAGCCTAACATGTTAATTTATGTAATATTTATTTTATTAATTATTAAATAATTTAATTTAAGTTCAACTGATGTGATAATGCCACGTAGACACGCAAGCAAAGATCTACCTTTACCACCAAAAGAAGAGAATGTCATTGGAGAAGGGTAGGCCTTGAGCAGGCCGAGATCTTGGGCCAAACAGGCTTAAATGCAGCTCAACCTGCCCAATTATTATAGGCCCAAATAGTATCCTTATTCTAAAGAAGAGAAATTGTTGTTGATTCTGGAATATCTGTTTTTCTTTTCCAACAAATAAGACCAAAAACCCCTAAATGCATCTCCCAAAGGGAAAAGCCCCTCCAAAGCCCATTTGCTGACTTTCTCTTTCTCTCCCTGTCTCTCAAAGACAGAAATGGGGGAAAACAAGCGAAAACGGGGTCGTAAACCCAAAACCCCAACACAAGAGACCAAGGACTTCCAATACACCACCGCAGCAGCAAACGACGTCGTCTCAGTCACCATCCCCGCCGCCGAGCCCACGACGGACACGAACGACTTATCCGCCTCCCGGAGCCGCCGTGGTCGTCCCCGTAAGGTCAATAACAACGATAACCCGCGGGCCAACATAGCGACTTCACCGGAGCGCCGAAGCTCCAGACAGGCGGAGCAAAACGGCGACTTGGCCCACGCAACGACTACGATGGCAACGGCAACGGCGACGACTAACTCCGCTGCGATCGTTTCGGAGCCGGTGAGGTGGGAGAACGTGGTGAGGGTGGTGCCCTCCATGGACGCGGTGGTCAAGGTCTTCTGCGTTCACACGGAGCCCAATTTCTCGCTCATGTGGCAGAGGAAGAGGCAGTATAGCTCCAGCAGTAGTGGGTTCGTCATTGGGGGCAGGAGGGTCTTGACCAATGCGCATTCGGTGGAGCACCATACCCAAGTGAAACTGAAGAAGCGGGGTTCCGACACCAAGTACTTGGCCACGGTGTTGGCTATTGGGACTGAGTGTGATATCGGTAATGGGAGTTTGGTTTCAATCTGATTTTGTATACGGGTTTGATGAATTTGGTAAAGTTGCTTTTTTGGAGGAACATAATTGATGGGATTTTGTTGAAATGGAATTGGAAGAGAGGCAATAGCTTGGCGATAAATATGTGGATTGTAGGGTGGGAGTAAGGTTCACTTTTGTTATTGCAATAATGCGAATGAAAATCTATTAGTAATTCATTAAATAAAGAAAAAAGAATGAAAAGTAATGACTATGGTTCTATTAAATTAATGTTACTTATCTAATAGGTTTGTTGTAGGTATAGGCATTTACTTGAAGTTCTTTACTTGGTTTAAATTCTATAAAAATAGTGAAGAAGTCCTAATTTGTGAGTTTCTGTTGAAATGAATACATGAAAGAGGCTGGTGTGTGTCGAAATGGAATAAAAAGGATATGTTAATGGTTCACCCAGTTAAGCTACCCCGATGCTTATGCTGATCCTAGTGCCTGGTTTAATTGAATTAACATTTAGAGATGGTAGAGTGATTTTAGTTTGAATTTGTATGTAATGTAACTAAGAGGGTTATTTTTTCGCCTTTTGTGATGCTTCAGCAATGCTGACGGTGAGTGATGACGAGTTCTGGGAAGGAGTTTCACCTGTGGAGTTTGGAGATTTGCCTGCGCTCCAAGATGCAGTAACTGTTGTGGGCTACCCAATTGGGGGTGACACAATCTCTGTGACAAGTGGTGTTGTTTCACGCATTGAGATACTTTCTTATGTTCATGGGTCAACAGAACTTCTCGGATTGCAGGTTATAGTGTTTTGACTTTATCTTCTGTTAGACTTACTGTTGATATCATGTACCTTTTTGTTGACATAGTCTCTTGCTGTCCCTTGTTATGACATGCTTTTTCCCAGATAGATGCTGCAATAAACTCTGGAAACTCTGGTGGGCCTGCCTTCAATGATAAGGGAAAGTGTGTGGGTATTGCATTTCAGTCTCTTAAACATGAAGATGTGGAGAACATAGGTTATGTCATACCGACACCAGTTATTATGCACTTCATTAAAGATTATGAGAAGAATGGAGCATATACAGGTATCTCAGGGTGTAGTTTTACTTTGTTCAACCCCCCTTCCCCTGAAAAGAAATCCAAAAATAATATTATAACAAATAAACTCAGTGCAGAAATTTAGCTATTGTAACTGTAAAGGTTGTTATCTGTATATTGTTCCGTCCCTGCACATCTGATCAGGCAACTGGAGAACAGGGACAGTGCTGAACTTTGAGGGTATTGTTTCTTTGTTGAGACTTTTGAGTTGATCTTCATTTCTTTAAATCTTCTGTTCATTTGCGATGTGTTAGGGTTCCCAATTCTTGGAGTTGAATGGCAGAAGATAGAAAATCCTGATCTACGCATGGCAATGGGGATGGGACCTGATCAGAAAGGTGTCCGTATCAGAAGAATCGAACCTACTGCTCCTGAGTCTCAGGTTCTGAAGCCATCTGATGTTATCTTGAGTTTTGATGGGGTTAATATTGCTAATGATGGAACAGGTAAACCCCTCCCCTCCCCCCAGCCAAAAGAAAATAAAAAAAAATGATAATTTAAGATCAGAATTTGTTGCTAGTACTGTGTTCTGTATCTTGTTCATGCATGCTCGTTTCTACAACTATGTGTTCTGGTCTTAATAAATATTTACCATGAGGAATGATTACCTGTGATAATCTTTTCTAGTAATGCCATAGAACTTAATTAGTTGGCAATTTTTTCTTTAAATCTTTTGTATGCATTTTAAGGTTCATTTTATGATAATTTGGATACAACACCCTCTGGTTTGCAAAAGTGCGACACCTATAAAATTTTGGATGCTAGCCATATCTCAATTTTCTTTGTCAGTTTGAGGTCTTTCATCAAATAATAGGTACAATAGGAAGCATGTGCGATTAAGTGGTTGATTGTTGGGCAACCATGGAAAGTAAATTTTAAAAATGAGGGTTGCTGAGTGTATACAAGAGTTAGAGATGAAGTAATGGAAACTGAACATTTGCAGGAACTTAGCTTCAGCCAGTGGCTAAAGTAGGGCAACTGACTGAACTACTGTTGTTTCTTGGCTGATAAAAAGAAAGTGCATTGAGTCACATTTGAAGTTTGTCTGAAGTACTTAGGTTTTACACCTCATGCTCTCTTGTTTTGGCCACTCCAATGTTGATAACTTTCAGTGTACTATTCTTTCCCCGTCCTGTATCTTTGTTCCACTTCACTTCCACGTGAAACCCATCTTATGGAGAACAGGTCATTGGCTTTGGTGTGGCCCAAATTTTTTTGGCAAAAACCAGGAACATCTATATAGTATTTAAGATTTTGTTTTGAATTTCACATCTGTCTCTTGAGAATACCCATGAACTCTTGCTTCTTTTAATTCCTTTTTAGTTCCATTCCGGCATGGAGAGCGCATTGGCTTCAGTTATCTTGTATCTCAAAAATACACTGGGGACAATGCTTTAGTAAAAGTTCTCCGTGATTCAGAGATACTTGAATTCAACATAAGACTTGAAACACACAAGCGGCTCATCCCAGCACACATCAAGGGCAAACCTCCTTCTTATTACATTATTGCTGGTTTTGTTTTTACTGCTGTATCTGTACCCTATCTGCGTTCTGAGGTGCGTATTTATTTAAGTCTGAAACTTCACTTGCTCTGTCTCTTTCTCTTCTCTTTTCTCTGTTTCTTTTGCATTTGTTAACTTCTGTGTTCTTTATCAAAGAACTGGATGGAATCATTTATTGGGTTTTTATATGCATCTGTATCTCTTTTTTGTTTGTTTGTTTGTTCCCATACTTTCAGCTTGATGGGGCCTAAAACTTATATTCATAGATTAAATTGACTGAGAAGTATGTGCTGCTAGGTTTTAGAATCAGATTCAATTTTGTTAATAGTATACAGTATCAACTGTATAAATGGTCACAATGCATTACATTTTCGTCGTTACCCTCATTGTTATCCCTGTTTTATTTCAATTAGTTGGTGTTTTTTGATCCCTCCATCCACTAACTTATCATCTGTTAATTAGGGACTACTCTGAAACTGTTTGTTTTTCAGCTGTTCAGTAAGAGGTGCATCCTTATGTGAATGTTAACTCTGTTCCTAAAGTAACCAGTGAACTGCAGAAACTTAACCGGATGTCATTAGGTTTTATTTGTCTGCCTAGTCAAACTTATCAAAAAATAAATAAAAAATTGTCTGCCTAGTCAAACTTATCAAAAATAAAAAATAAAATTGTCTGCTTAGTCATATCAGGTGCAATGTTCAGCTGATCAGAACTGGTGGCACTGCGATTCTCAAGTGGTCCTTTGTTTGCTTATGTGGTATCAATTACCAGTGTGCCCCAAGAAAGTCATACATGTAAAAACAAATATTAGAAGCTGTGTGTCACATTTTTAAATTAACATAATAAATGTGGAAGGGATGCAGAGACACTAAATAAGCTGAGGCTTATTTTCTCTTTGTTATGTATTGCACAATCATGTATGCTCTGATTGTTGAATAATTTATATAGATAGAATAATATTTTAGGGTGTGGAACCTATTTATGATTTCCTAATTCCTATTTCCTATTTAATATTTAAAGTTTACCTATTTCCTAAGATAAGTAAACTTTATGCTTGGGATTCTATAAGAGCGATTTCTCTGTTTCTTAACTCCTGGGTTTTTTCACTTATGTCCAGTATGGAAAGGATTATGAATTTGACGCTCCAGTGAAACTGTTGGACAAGCATCTACATGCAATGGCAGAATCGGTAGATGAACAGCTTGTTGTTATTTCTCAGGTTTCTCTTGTTGTCTCTCTTATCATCTTTCCCATGACATTTCATTTCATTATGTTAGTGCGCCAGATTTCGCTCATCACTTTTGTCCTCAAAATTTGTGCTAGGTTCTTGTGGCTGACATTAATATTGGATACGAGGAAATCGTTAATACTCAGGTCAGAAAATATGTGTCACATTGTGATGTAACATTGCTGAATTAACTAGAACTGGACTTTGTTAACTTCACATCTTTCTTATGTGTTTATAGGTTCTTGCTTTCAATGGTAAACCTGTGAAGAATCTTAAGAGCTTGGCCAACATGGTGGAAAGCTGTGAGGATGAATATCTGAAGTTTGATCTCGAGTATCAACAGGTTCCACCCCCCCCTCTCTCTCTCTCACACACATGCGCACACACACACACACTCAAGTATTCTCTTAACTTTGACAAGTTTTAAACGTTATGCAGATAGTGGTCCTGGAGACCAAGACTGCCAAGGCAGCAACTTTAGATATTCTGACAACACATTGCATACCTTCTGCAATGTCTGATGACCTCAAGACTTGAGTAAAGATTTTGGGGAAGGTACAGAAGATTACTCTATTAGTTATCCTTGCAGTTCACCATTTGCTTGGCCCCCCATATCTTCTCCATGATGCTGGGGTCTCATTAATCTTTGTAAACGTTGGATCTGGATTATTGGGTGTTGAGATTTTTCATTTATACTTATATTCATAAATTTTGTTTTAATGGGTAGAAAAAAGTGGGGTGGGAGGTGAAGATGGCTTTCTTAGATCCAGAAAATTTCGTGATTTCAGTTTTTATTTTTTATTTTGGGTAGGAGCTTACCAGGTATATCTTTCATTTTATTTTCCAGTAAACACTTTTTTAGATTTATATTATATTGATTAATGTACCATACGCGCATGGTGGACGATTAATTTCAAGTAATGTTACTCTTAACATCTATTTATTAACATCCATTTATTACATTAGTTGATGTTGTGTGATTTAAGTGGCTTTAAGCACATCAGCCGGTGTAAAATAGGTGTGAAAAGTCATAGAAAATATCTGAACATTTTGTCCTTTTCCACTCCAGAGCCTCGTTCACATGCATACATGTTCTCATGGGCGTGTGCATGACACATGCGCAGATTAAACCCAAACAAGTCCTCTTCACATGAATGTGATATGAAATCTGAAAAAGGTGCCTGGAGATTGCTTTTTTGGAATAAGGGCAATTGTTGTTGCATTGATCGATCTAGGGATGATACCACCACGAAAGAAATACAGAACAGCCGCAATAAAATCATTTTTGCCTTTTTTGTTTGAATATGAAAAGACATTGGTCAAGTTCAGTTCTTGAGCCTCTCGTAGTAGAAAAGAAGAATCTTTGACTTGAGCCCGAAATTTTGCTCGAGAGAAAGTGATCTTGTGACCACAAGTGTTCATATGATTCGATTCAATGGAATTAGGTGATGAACAATTTGTAACATGCTTTTATACAATCGCTTACACTTGCCCTTTATTGCTTTCAGTTTTATAGCTCTGCAATAGAGGGACCTTTTGGGTCGTAGATGGAGATTCCAGGCTATTAACTCCATAGTCTTCACCTATCTCTTCTTTTGCTTTACCCCACATCACAGTGTAGAAGCCGATAGATATTATTGTTGCTCCGACAAGACTGTAAAATGCATAAAAAATAGCAAGTTGAATTCAGAACAAGAAGCAATGGACGAGCTAAAGCATGGTTTCTTCTTGATAATTGATAAGAGGTTTTTCTTCTTCTGGGAGAGGGTGAGGGAGTTATTCAATACCTGCCAAGATGGAGAGTATCACCAAGGAACATAACACCCATGGCAACAGCAATGGCAATCGAGAAGGGCTTGAACATCGCTACATAGACAGGCCCCTTCAAGTGCAACGCCCATGCATGAACTGTATTGTTCAGGCATGACCCGAAGAGGCCCTAGATCGAGAAAAGCCACATTAAGACATCAAACAAAGGTGATATTATTAAACTTTTAAGATAAGTGGTGATTTAATATTAGTTTCTTACCGAGCACACAACCGAGACCAAGGCTATATTCGGCCCCAATATCCAAGCACTAGAATTTCTTTCTGTAATTAAACCTACAACTGCAGCAATGAGGCTCACACTTAGATTGTAAAAGAATATCACTGTCAGCTCATTCGGGTACTCCTTCATGATTTGTGTCTGCAAAAATACAGAAGTATAAGCTTCATTTTTTCATTAATTTCTACAATATTTGCAAATCCCATCATCGAAAAGTATTTTGAAACTGGGGTTTTAGGTAATGGGCAGGAAATTCACCTGAACAATGTACCATAGTGGAAGCAAAATATATTCAGCTGTAAGTAGAAGGCCACCAATTACCCAATCTGATTTTAATGAGTTTAGAGGTTGATGAAGTGAAGCAGATGATGGTTGAGAAATGACGATCGGCGGGCCTCTGTAGAGGGTAACTACAAATGCACCTGATATTGAAACTATGGTGCCCAAGATTTTAGCCAAACTGCTTGTGCCTCTCAAATCTATCTTTTCCATCCTTTCATGCCAAAAAGAGAAATAAAGAAAGAAAAAGATGAGAATAACCAAAAGTAGTGAGGGGTCCTCTTTACCTCATAAGATTTTGATACAACACCATATGAGTGGTATAACTTTTTCACCCAAGTGGTTTAGCAGTCACTATTATTAAACTATTTCCGCCATCGAGTCTTTACATGTTACCAGAATTTCTTCAAATTCTCAAATTCAGACAGGAAATGAGAGAGGGACTTCGGCCGGGCAGATTTTCGAGCCTTGAAGCCCGAGGTCACCTCTCTCCTCTGAAATTCGGACAACAAAATAGAGAGAATCCCAATCCATTTATCGAGATAGAAATAATGAAAAAAAGAACATGTTTAGGCAGCCCAAAACAGGCAACTAGCAAGGTAAAACAGAGTTAGAGCAACGCTTGCTCTCTGAGTCTCTGTCAAGATGCAAAAAGTAACTCCCTTCAACTTTATCAAAGGCAAACGGGATATTTTGATTATCTGATATTGGCCAATATGGTCCGTTTGATCTTTTAACACATGAGGGTATTTTTGGTAGCTAATTGAAAGAGTGGGAAAAAGAACCTGAAAAGGATGGCAAGGATGAAGGTGAAAGCTGGCACCAGGTTGCTGATTGCTGAAGCAAGTGTTGGAGAGCTGAAATTGATGCCTGTATACCCCATGATCTGAGACGAACTCCTGCTCCCAACCCAACAAAAATTCAGATTGAAAATAGAAATCAGAAAGGAAACAAAAATGAGAAAATTCTTGGGCTTTTAAAGAGAAATAAAGAAAATAAAGCCCGACTGATCCTACAAAAATCATGGGTCTGTTTTGTATTCCATCAGAACTGCATGAGTTAAATAAACTATACCCAATGAGCCCAAGAAGACCAATTTTGGAGAGTATGGAAAAACTAAGTGGAGGAAGCACTCTTGATCTGCAAAGACATATGAACAACCAATTTAGTTGAAATTTGTAATAATAATAGTAGAGAGAGAGAGAGAGAGAGAAACAGAGACAGACCTTTGAGAGATAAAGGGTGCAGGAAGGAGGATAATAGCAGCAATGGCATAAGCATAGACAACAAAGACACGGTAGCTCATCCCCTTCAAAGTGGCAGCCTTGAAGAGTGTGTTTAAGCCAACGTTGGTGCATTCCATGGTCACCATGGCCGAGAATGGCAGCGCATCCCTGTAATAATTTCCCCTAGCCATTTCTTGCTCACGCATAGAGAGACAAAGACGGGAGCTTCGATTGGTGCTATCTTGACAATGCAAGGGGGGACGCGAACTATTATTCGTTAGTGCTGACATGACAGTTAAGGGGAAAATGTTGGATTGCTTCTCGGCTTTTCTGTCCTTCGGGAAAAAAGAAGAAGATAAAGACTTCCATTTTATATTTGTTTTTCGTCGGACTTTTTTAAAATAATATATATTCTAATACAACCCATCTTTAAAAACCAGTTTTGCAAATGTAAATGTTACATTTAAATCATATGGGATATTTAAGATTGTAGCATATCATTATGTTCTTATTGTTTTGAAATTAATATCTACGGTGGCTGACTCTATAAACATTGACTCAGTTGTAACACCTTTTTTTTTTTTTTTTTTTACGGCTTCACTCACTCATCGGTATTCATTGATTTAATACTATACATATACATAATATAAAGACATTATAATCTTACATATAGGTCGTTCTCTCCGTGATTCAACTATAAAGCCTCAATCCATTCAATTTCATATTCAGTAAGTTGTGTTTAATCTCATACTTAAGTGATTGTTGGCCTTAATATCAAATGATATAAACTTTAAGTATAACTCACTCGGAGCTCAAAAATTTATGTACATCTAAAATTAAGCGACATGACTTGTGTCATATTATATGGTAGCTTGAGAAGATTTTTTTTTTCTCTCTTTTTCTTTTGGGTAAATGGAGTTTGAAACGGATCTTCCATAAAATAGTTTAGAACATCAAGTTTGTTTTGGAGACATTATCATAGTCATATGCTAATAAATACTACGTAACATGGGATAATTAGAGCATCACTGAAACAACAGTTGCGTGTCGTTTTCTTGTCAAATCATGATAATTGATTTGCGTCTCAACAAGGAATGGAGGCACCACCTTGAGTGAAAAGCCCAAATCCAACCTGAATCAACTCACTTAAAAAATAATAAAATAATAATAAAAAATCTCACATATTAATTATGGATAGCATTTAAAAAAAAAAAAAAAAAAAAAAAACACAGCGCGTGCCATTCTTTTACTTGGGGAATGTTCCTTTACTGGGTGGGGGACCCCATATTGGCATATTTTAGGGAATGTGCCACACACACGCTCTCAAGCAAAGCCAAAAGGAGCCATTTAAACTACCAACGCGACACAATTTCTTTGGCGCAGTGTGTTTGTGGGACAGCATCCCTAGTCTTTTGCCTTTGTTTGAACAGTCCAAGCAGTTGCATGCTTGATCAGTCTCGGACTCTCGGTGACTGTAGGGTTCAAATCATCGCACATTTAGTTGCTCGAATTGCATGTAATACAGACAATTAATTATATTTGATTTTTATCATTTTTTCAAGGTTTAGTCAAACTAAGTAGATGCTCGTCACACCCTTAGTGAAGCCAAATTTAACTGATCCGTGTGACGAGAGTGTGCTATACGGGTTTTAAATTTATTCTTTAGGGGTAGGTATACAACGTGACTGTTAAATTATTATTTTTTTCATAACTTTAAGCTGATAAGAATAAGTAAATTTAATCACTTAATTATTACTATAATATTTATTTTCACGTGTAGGTTCAAATTCCCTTTTAATATGTGAAGTCCAACATGGAATATTTTATTTAAATTAGAGGTAAATTAATGGAGTCAATGTTCGATCCCTAGACATTTGGCTCTGATACCATGTTAAACCACAATTTTTCCCAAAAGGTTAAACTTATGAAAAAAGTAGTAATTTCACACTTAATCATTACTTTAACAGTAACCTTGCCTTGGTGGAGTTTCTCATCATTAAAAAAATAAAAAATAAAAAATAAAAAACAGAAAAGAAAATGAAAAATGAAAGAAAAAGAGAGACTTTGGAGGAATCAACACATGGGTCCTGATTTTCAGTTCATATCACCTTTAGGTCCAGCTCAAATCAATTACTGATACTTGGTATTAAAAAATTTAATATTTTTTTGATTCTTCATTAGGATTTTATGATTTAACATTTAAGATTAGGACCTCACTTTTGATACTAAAAGTTATAAAGCAATTTTTCATGCAAAGGAAGCCTGTTGTAATGAAAATTGGGTGAGCACGGCCAAATTGCGACCACATTAGCACATTTTTATTTTTTTATTATTATTATTTTAAAGTACATGAGTAACAAATCAGAAAAGAAAGAACAAACTAAGCCTCAAAATGTTAAAATATATTTGAATGACCCTAAAGTTAAGGACTTGATGAAAGCAAATAGAGCATAATGTAGGGATTTGATTATAATTTGATTAGATTAGCCTAACTTAAGAATTTGATTATGATTTGATCACCTTAAATTAAGGGATTTGATTAAGATTACATGTAAGTTTTATAAATAGATCATTCTTTACTGTAAACACATCAAAGCAATAAGAGCATAATGTAGTTATTTAGACTTTATTTGTGGACATAAAATCTTTGTGCCCCCCTCTCTCACACACACAAGTATTCTTTTAACTTCGACGAGTTTTAAACGTTATGCACACACAAGTACACAAGTATTCTTTTAACTTTGACAAGTTTTAAACGTTATGCAGATAGTGGTCCTGGAGACCAAGACTGCCAAGGCAGCAACTTTAGATATTCTGACAACACATTGCATACCTTCAGCAATGTCTGATGACCTCGAGACTTGAGTAAAGATTTTGGGGAAGGTACAGAAGATTACTCCATTAGTAATCCTTGCAGTTCACCATTTGCTTGGCTCCGTCTTATTAATCTTTGTAAACGTTGGATCTGAATTATTGGGTGTTGAGATTTTTCATTTATACTTATATTCATAAATTTTGTTTTAACGGGTAGAAAAAGGTGGGGAGGGAGGTGAAGATGGCGTTCCTAGATCCAGAAAATTTCGTGATTTCAGTTTTATTTTTTATTTTGGGTAGGAGCTTACCAGGTATATCTTTCATTTTATTTTCCAGTAAACACTTTTTTAGATTTATATTATATTGGTTAATGTACTATACCCGCATGGTAGATACGATTAATTTCAAGTAATGTTACTGTTAAAATCCATTTATCACATCAGTTGATGTTGTGTGTTTTAAGTGACTTTAAGCACGTCCGCTAGGTGTGAAAAGTCATAGAAAATATCTGAACATTTTTGTCCTTTTCCACTCTAGAGCCTCGTTCACATGCATAAATGTTCTCATGGGCGTGTGCATGACACATGCGCAGAATAAACCCAAACAAGTGCTCTTCACATGAATGTGATTGAGCCCGAAATTTTGTTCGAGAGAAAGTGATCTTGTGACCACAAGCGTTCATATGATTCGATTCAATGGAACTAGGTGCTGAACAATTTGTAACATGCTTTTATACAATCGCTTACACTTGCCCTTTATTGCTTTCAGTTTTATAGCTCTGCAATAGAGGGACCTTTAGGGTCGTAGATGGAGATTCCAGGCAATTGACTCCATAGTCTTCACCTATCTCTTCTTTTGATTTACCCCACATCACAGTGTAGAAGCCGATAGATATTATTGTTGCTCCAACAAGACTGTAAAATGCATAAAAAATAGCAAGTTGAATTCAGAACAAGAAGCAATGGACGAGCTAAAGCATGGTTTCTTCTTGATACTTGATAGAGGTTTTTCTTCTTTTGGGAGAGGGTGAGGGAGTTATTCAATACCTGCCAAGATGGAGAGTATCACCAAGGAACATAACACCCATGGCAACAGCGATGGCAATCGACAAGGGCTTGAACATCGCTACATAGACAGGCCCCTTCAAGTGCAACGCCCATGCATGAACTGTATTGTTCACACATGACCCGAAGAGGCCCTAGATCGAGAAAACCCACTTTAAGACATCAGAGAAAGATGATATAATTAAACTTTTAAGATAAATGATGATTTAATATTAATTTCTTACCGAGCACACAACTGAGACCAAGGCTATATTCGGCCCCAATATCCAAGCACTAGAATTTCTTTCTGTAATTAAACCTACAACTGCAGCAATGAGGCTCACACTTAGATTGTAAAAGAATATCACTGTCAGTTCATTCGGGTACTCCTTCATGATTTGTGTCTGCAAAAATACAGAAGTATAAGCTTCATTTTTTCATTAATTTCTACAATATTTGCAAATCCCATCATTGAAAAGTATTTTGAAACTGGGGTTTAAGGTAATGGGCAGGAAATTCACCTGAACAATGTACCATAGTGGAACCAAAATATATTCAGCTGTAAGTAGAAGGCCACCAATTACCCAATCTGATTTTAATGAGTTTAGAGGTTGATGAAGTGAAGCAGATGATGGTTGAGAAATGACGATCGGCGGGCCTTTGTAGAGGGTCACTACAAATGCACCTGATATTGAAACTATGGTGCCCAAGATTTTAGCCAAACTGCTTGTGCCTCTCAAATCTATCTTTTCCATCCTTCAATGCCAAAAAGAGAAATAAAGAAAGAAAAAGATGAGAATAATGAAGTAGTGAGGGGTCCTCTTCCCTCGTAAGATTTTGATACAACACCACATGATTGGTATAACTTTTTCACCCAAGTGGTTTAGCAGTCACTATCATTAAACTATTTCCATCATTCAGTCTTTACATGTTACCAGAATTTCTTGAAATTCTCAAATTCAGACAGGAAATGAGACGAAGTGCCCAGGCAGATTTTCAAGCCTTGGAGCTCGAGGTCACCTCTCTCCTCTGAAATTCGGACAACAAAATAGAGAGAATCCCAATCCATTTATCGAGAAAGAAATAATGAAAAAAAGAACATGTTTAGGCAGCCCAAAACAGGCAACTAGCATGGCAAAACAGAGTTAGAAACTTAGAGCAACGCTTGCTCTCTGAGTCTCTGTCAAGATGCAAAAAGTAACTCCCTTCAACTTTATCAAAGGAAAACGGGATATTTTGATGCCAATATGGGCCGTTTGATCTTTTAACACATGAGGGTATTTTTGGTAGCTAATTGAAAGAGTGGGAAAAAGAACCTGAAAAGGATGGCAAGGATGAAGGTGAAAGCTGGCACCAGGTTGCTGATGGCTGAAGCTAGTGTTGGAGAGCTGAAATTGATGCCTGTATACCCCATGATCTGAGACGAACTCCTGCTCCCAACCCAACACAAATCCAGATTGAAAATAGAAATCAGAAAGGAAACAAAAATGAGAAAATTCTGGGCTTTCAAAGTGAAATAACGAAAATAAAGCCTGACTGATCCTACAAAAATCATGGGTCTGTTTTGTATTCCATCAGAACTGCATGAGTTAAATAAACTATACCCAATGAGCCCAAGAAGACCAATTTTGGAGAGTATGGAAAAACTAAGTGGAGGAAGCACTCTTGATCTGCAAAGGCATATAAACAACCAATTTAGTTGAAATTTGTAATAATAATAGCAGAGAGGGAGGAACAGAGAGAGAGAAACAGAGAGAGACCTTTGAGAGATAAAGGGTGCAGGGAGGAGGATAATAGCAGCAATGGCATAAGCATAGACAACAAAGACATGGTAGCTCATCCCCTTCAAAGTGGCCGCCTTGAAGAGTGTGTTTAAGCCAACGTTGGTGCATTCCATGGTCACCATGGCCGAGAATGGCAGCACATCCCTGTAATAATCTCCCCTAGCCATTTCTTGCTCACGCACACCAAACCCCCCTCCCCACGCACAGAGAGACAAAGACTGGAGCTTCGATTGGTGCTATCTTGACAATGCAAGGGGGGACGCGAGCTATTATTCGTTAGTGCTGACATGACAGTGAAAGGGGAAAATGTTGGATTGCTACTTGGCTTTTCTGTCCTTCGGGAAAAAAGAAGAAGATAAAGACTTCCATTTTATATATTTTTTTTGTTTGATTTTTTTTTTTTAAAAAAAATATATATATTCTAATAGAACCATCTCTAAAAACTAGTTTGCAAATGTTAATATTACACTTACTACTATGCTATGGAATTGATATCTACGGTGGCCTAATCTATTAACTTTGACTCGATTGTAGCACTTTCTCTTTTTACGGCTTTACTCACCTATCAGTATTCAATTATTTAATACTATACATATATATAATATCAAGACATTATAATCTAACATATAGGTCGTTCTCTATGTGATTCGATTACAAAGCCTCAAGTCATTCAATTTCATACCCAACAAGGTATGTTTAATCTCATACTCGAGTGATGGTTGACCTTGATATCAAATGATACAAATTTTAAGTATAATTCATGCTTATAAAGAAATGAAAGCTCAAAAATTTATATACAAATCGACATGACTTGATCATATTATTGGTAGCTTGAGAAAGATTTTTCTCTCTCCTTTTCTTTTGGGTAAATGAAGTGTGAAACGGATCTTCCATAAAATAGTTTAGCACGTCAAGTTTTGTTTTTGAGACATTATCAAAGTCATATGCTAATAAAAACTATATATGTAGCTTAGGGTAATTAGTGCATCACTAAACAACAGTGGCGTGTCGTTTTCTTGTCAAATCATGATAATTGATATGCCTCTCAATAATGGAGGCACCACCTTGAGTCAAAAGCCCAAATCCAGCCTGACTCAACTCTCACTTAAAAAATAAAATAAAAAAACAAATCTCACATATTATACGTAAAGCATTATAAACAAATAAAAAAAAAAAAAAAAAAACAGATAGCGTGCCATTATGTATTTACTTTGGATTCACTTTACGGTATGTTCCTTGACTGGGAGGGGGACCCCATATTTTGGGGAATGTGGCACACACACGCTCTCAAGCAAAGCCAAAAGGAACTATTTAAACTACCAACACGACACAATTTCTTGGGCGCAGTGTATTTGTGGGACACCATCCCTAGTCTTTTGCATATCTCGATAGGAATTTGGATTTGGTTTAATTAACTGTTTTGTATTTAAGAGGGTAAGTGGGGTGTGCCTTTGTTTGGACAGTCCAAGCAGGTGCATGCTTGATCAGTCTAGGGTTTACTTATCGTCTCACATTTAGTTGCTCACATTGTATGTAATACATACAGTTAATTATATTTTATTTTGATCATTTTTTCAAGGTTTCAGCCAAACTAAGCATCTAGTGAAGCCAAATTTAACCGATCCGTGTGTTGAGAGTGTGTTATACTTGTTCGAAATTTATTCTCTAGGGGTAGGTACAAAGTGACCGTTAAATTATCACTTTTTTTGTAAGTTTAAACTGATAATAATAGGTAAATTTAATCACTTAATCATTACTTTAATATTCATTTTCACGTGTAGGCTCAAACTTCTTTTTAATATGTGAGGTTCAACATGTGAAATATTTTAATTTAAATGAGAGGTAAATTAACGAATTCAATATTCGATCTCCAGACCTTTGACTCTAATACCATGTTAAGCCATAATTTTTCCTAAAAGGTTAAACTTATGAAAAAAGTGGTAATTTCACACTTAATCATTACTTTAACAGTGACTTTGCCTTTGTGGAGTTTCTCATCATTAAAAAATAATAATAATAATAATAATCATTAAAAAAAAAAAAAAAAAAAAAAAAAGAGAGAAAGAGAAAGAGAAAGAGAAAGAAAAAAGAAAAAAGAAAAAAAGAAAAAGAGAGACTTTGGAGGAATCAACACATGGGTCCTGATTTTCAGTTCGTATCACCTTTAGGTCCAGCTCAAATCAGTTACTGATACTTGGTATTAAAAAATTTAATATTTTTTTGATTCTTCATTAGGATTTTATGATTTAACAATTAAGATTAGAACCTCAATTTTGATACTAAAGTTATAAAGCAATTTTTCATGCAAAGGAAGCCTGTTGTAGTGAAAATTGGGTGAGCACCGCCAATTTGCGATCACATTAGCGCATTTTTATTTTTATTATTATTTTAAAGCACATGAGTAACAAATCAGAAAATAAAGAACAAGTCATCGTGCCGTGGGATAACTCAATCGGTTGTGAACCACACCTAATGAAGTGAAAGTCATTAGTTAGAATCTCCTTTCTCCATTTTCCTTATGTGGACATGTCAAAAAAAAAAAAAGAATAAATAAATAAATCAAAATGTTAAAGTATATTTGAATAAACCTAAAGTTGAGGATTTGATGAAGATTAGATTAGCCTAACTTTATAGAGTTAATTATAATTTGATCACCTTAAATTAGGGAATAGAGCATTCTTTATTGTAAACATATTAAAGTAATAGGAGCATAATGTAACCCTTTGTGCTTTATTTGTGGACATAGGTCATAGACCAAATCACTTAAAATCTTTGTGTCTATTTTATTTTTATTTCTACTTTTATTTTTATTCATTTATGAATTTCTTCGTGGTATCAGAACAATATAGGCTAACACCAATATTCGTTCCGGTGGTCTTGTGAATTTTATTTTTCTTTCCTCTCCTTCTTTTGATTTATTGTCTTATTCTAGATAGTCAATACTTTTACAAATCTCATCACCATAGATCTTGCATTGTATTCGACCAAAAAAAATAATAAATAAATAAATCACTGTGTTGGTCTTTTGGCTTTCTGTTATTTGGCATGGTTTTGTTATTTGGCGTGAGTTGCCAAATTTGATGGCACGTATGGTCCTCCAAGGCTTGGAAATCCCAAGTGCTGCCAATATTTCCTTTTATCACCTTTATTGTGCATAAGTGGCCGAAGCAATCTAGAGATGTCCACTATGTGTGTGCAGAAGAAGCAAATTCGGCCGTCTATGTCTGTGAGCCACTCATATGTTCCTTGCTTCAGAAACTTCATCCGTTTGAAGAACACCCAAACAAGCCACAAGCAAGGAGAGATTGTCGATAAAGTTTTCCAAAGCCAAAGTAAGGAAGATCATCAAGAGAGACTACGTCAACAGTGCTTTGATTTTTTAGGTTGTCTTTATACTTTGTTTTGGGAATGCGATGTAATTCCACGGAGAACAAATTTGAAAAAATAAATAAATTAATTAAAATTAAAAAAAAATTGAAACCGATAAAAAAAAAAAAAATCAAGAGGCGGTTCTTTGCTGGCCTAATCATTATTTGGTCTATTGTTGGTCCTTTGTTGACCTAGATCAATTTTTGGCCATTTGTTGGCCCAATATCTTCAGCCTTTGTAGTATTATTTAACACTTAGGCTTATTTCAGTTTACAGTTGGCTTTCATTTCTGGCTCATAGCTGGCTCATTTTTCTTTGGCCTTTGGCCTCATTTCAGCCCACAGTTGGCTCTTTTTTCAACCCAAAGTTAGCTCTCTTTTAGCTTATAGATGGCCCTCTTTTGTATTGTTATTTAAAGTGTCCCCGACTGCCTCCGAGAAAAAAAAAAATCAATCAAACTCAAGATTTTCAAGATCTTACACCTTGAATTTGAGGGAGGATGTTAGAGTATATTTGAATGACTCTAAAATTAGGGATTTGATGAAGATTATATTAGCCTAACTGTAGGGATTTGATTATAGGATGTCCTACACCAATTTGTAAGTTTATGTGTACTTACCACATTAATCATTGAACAATTAAATTTGACTATGACTGACATAGCAATATCACATCGACTGTTACATTAATTTGTAAAGAATTATAGCAAGCACTGTATTACCCGAACATTACATTTGTCTCATATATTTATTGAGATACCTCTTCAATAAAATAAAAAAACCAAAATCAGATAGGTTTGTGCTCCACTATGTATATGAAGTAGCCCACTTTTTCTGGTCTTTTTTTGATGTTGGATTTGACACTCATACTTACACTTGTAATAGTATCCTTTTAGAAGACAATCAGAAGCAATAGAATGAAGGACTTCAGCTAGCATTCACCTGCATACCTTTGACTTTGTTGCTTTTCAACAAAGGGGTCTTTCCAGCAAATGAAGATCCCAATGTACCAAAGCACTCCTCGCTCGATTCTTCTTCTTTTGCTTTTGCCCATATCACAGCATAAAACCCAAGTGATAGTATTGTTGCTCCAACAACACTGCAACATAAGAGGAAGAAAAGAAGGAAGATGAATCTGGAGAAAGTTAAATACAAGGGAACTAACACAAGTAGTTGCTGGAGAGAGAGAGAGAGAGAGAGAGAAAGAGTTATATACCTCCCAAGATAGAGAGCATCACCAAGGAATATGACACCCATAGCAGCTGCAATGACAATTGACAATGGCTTGAAGATTGATATATACACAGGCCCCTTCAAGTGCAAGCCCCATGTGTGAACAACAGCGCTTAAGCATGAACCAGTGAATCCCTGATCGATCGGAGAGAATTAATAAACATTTTTTACCATTGAATATACACGTGCGAGTGTAGAGAGGTTTGAGACCCACTTAGAAAAGAAGATGATATAAGTATGACGTGTCTCAACATGCTATATTATTGGCTCATGACTAAAAGACTCCCCAAGTACCAATCTCCTTAACACTTACAGAGTATATAATGGCGACAAGGGTTATATCAGGCCTTAGTCTCCATGAACTTAGGTTTGCTTCTGCTAATAAACATACTGGTGCAGATATAATTGTCGCACACAAGTTGTATAAGAAGACCACAGTTAGCTCTGCTGGATATATTTTCATAACCTGCGTCTGTAAAGTGCCAAAGAATCACATTTAGCTTTTTCAATTTTATCTCATTAAGTTTGCCAAATCAAAATGTATATGACACTGAGAATTCAAAGAATTCCCTTGCAAAATACCTGAACAATGTACCAGATAGAAATCAGAAGGTACTCAACAGCAATTAAAAGGCCACCTATGATCCAATTCGTTTGTGATCCCAGAGGAGAATGAACTGAAGGGGATGGTGATTCAGATGAAGCTGATATGAGTGTAGGGCCCTTGTAGAGAACCACCACCAATGCACCTGATATTGATACTATGGTGCCCATGATTTTAGCCTGAGTGATTGAGCTTCTCAAAGCTACTTTTTCCATCCTTTTTGAAGCACCCCATAAAGGTCAAAAGGAGAGAAATTAAAGAAAATTTGGTGAGGTATCAAGTATCAACTATAGTTTTCTTCAACACAATCAATGATTAAAAAGATGACTGCATGGACGTAAAGAGCAATGAAATAGGCACTATCATTATGTCTTTCTTTTTCTTAAGGTACAATATATAGAGGGAATTATTTGTATTTCTTAGGTTTTAGTGTTGGCAAATTCAGTGACAAAACAGGTTAAATTGTAGATTTTCGTCTAGGGTTTAGTCGGTATAAAATGCATGTCAAGAGAATGCTGGAATTGAAGATTTGAAAGACTTTGGTCGCAATCTAATCCATCGAGCCAGTGTAATTAGTCTAGTACAAAACCCTATGAGGTTCGGTTGCAGTTTGTTCGATCAAAGTGGTGCAACAGTTCACATTCAAAATCTATAAAGGGTTCAATTGCAATTAGATTGCACTTCGTTCAATCGCGAGAGAGGGTCGAGTCACCCCAAATGGCCAAAAAAAACATATAGTAGTTAAGGGAATATACAAAGCTAAAAATATACAAATAAAGTCTCAATAATACACCAAGAAAGGACCATGCATGAAAAGTATAGCTTCTTACTTTATCTTTATAAAACCACCTCCATTTTGTAATTTTTGTACCCATATCAGATATTTAATCATCCAGTGCCATGACATTGCCCAAATAGTTTTTTATGGAATGCTCATAGTAGCTAACCAATCAAATGAATTCCTCGTGACAAACATATCTTTCCAAACAGAAAAAAACAAATGCAGCATGAATAAATGGAAACATTATTATAGTAAAAGTGATTTTCATAAGCAAATGGTATTTGTCGTTTACAATCATTGCAGACCAACGGATGTTTTATTGAATATTTAATCTAATTGAGATGTAAATGACATAGACATATGATAATTAAGAAGATGAAAAACCTGAAAATGACGGCAAGTATGAAGGTAAAAGCCGGTGACAGGTTGCTGATGGCGGAAGCAAGAGTTGGTGAACTGTACTCTATACCTTTGTAGCCACATAACTGACTTAAAACCCTGCTCTCCCAAACAAAATTAAGGAAGATAAAAACATCAACATCCTGTTCTTATTATCTCCAAATTAATGACAAAAATCAAACTTGGAAAGCTTGTAATTTGGGTGGTAATTTCGTACCCAAGCACTCCAAGTAGGAAAATTTTGTAGAGGAGAGACAACTTGAATGTAGGAAGCCCTGCTGTTCTGCAGGTACCAAGTAGCATTTTACCATATTTTCAATGTTATATTCTTAGAGGGAAGCTATGATATTGGATGGAAAGTTAAGAGACATACCGGCGAAAGATGAAGGGCAAAGGGAGAAGAACAGAGGTAGCTATGGCGTAGGAATAGGCAACAAAGACGTAGTAGCTCAGACCTTTCAAAGTGGCTGCTTTGAATAAGGTGTATAAGCCCATGCCGGCGCACTCTACTCCTACCATCGCTGAAAATGGCAGAACTTCCCTGTAAAAGTAGCTCTGTGCCATTCTTTCTCTGTCTCTGTCTCTCTCTTTCTTTTTCTTAGTGCTTTCTATTGCTTCTGAGCAGCATCACTATGTAACATCATTTTGACAGTGGAGGGACTGACTAAGTAACTTTCATTTGTTTGCTTCTTTCTTTTTTATTATTATTGTTATTATTATTGTTATTATTATTATTATTATTTTTATTGTCAATTGTGCTTCAGATGTTACCTTAAATAGTAAATACTATTGTTTGACTGCTTCTGTGTCTTGTTTTTTATAATAAAATTATTTTTAATACCAAAGACCATATCTCAATCTTATTTTGTGTTGGATAGTTGGGAAAAAGTCAACAGAGCTGGTGGTTGGTGCCAACTCATTTGTCTTTAGTTTCAAGAGTTCTCTACCTGCTCTAGTCTGACAAGGATTAAGGAAATTCAATTCTAAAAGTCTAGGATTAAGAAAATGTCATTGGAAAAGGTAGTTCTAGATCAGGAGGCAATGTTGTTGTATTTCTGATTGAGAAAAACTTTGATAGCTCAAGGAACAAATGGCTACCAAGACAATCCACGTGCATAACACATGTCCACTTCGACCATTGAATAATCAAAATTGGACTCTTCCCTCACAAAAGGCAGTCATCCAAAACCAAAAGGTACATGTTGACAGCCACAACACATAATACTCGAAACAGAAGCTTTCAAGCTCTCTACGTCTCTCTAATCGCAAGCATACAAGTAAGTTTGTTTGTCTTTGTGTATTTGCATGTGCGCGCGTAAAGATGACCATACTCTTCTGTCTCTGTCTAAATAAATTTCCTGGTTCCCCTGCATTACTCAGGTTTTACACTGGTGATTCTGGGAGGAACAGAAGGCCAAATCAGCAGCACCATGCCAGGTGCTTTCAAATTTAGCATGATAGCAATCGCGGCCACCCCGTCATCCTACCCTCCAAGTTGCCATGTTAAACAAACAAATCCTCTTTGGAATTCTTCCCATTGTATGTCAAGAGAACCGATTCCTTTAAGAGAAAGGACAAGTCGCAGCTAACCCAAAAAAAAAAAAAAAAAAAAAGAAGTTTTTTAAAGTTTATTTTATTATTTTGGTTTTAAAAAAAATAAAGGGTATTATAGGAAAGCTGATAAAAAAGTGGCAAGTGGCCACTTTTCCATCCAAACAGACAACAACCACTAACGTAGTGGCTTAAATGCAATAAAATGGTAGTTTGTCAGCTTGTAGGGTTTTATAAAAAATGGTTGTCAATTGAGGGATCAACTAAAGCAATTTAACCCAAAATTAATTCCATATTGTTTTTTTTTTCCAATCTCCAAGCAATTAAGCGCTCCCAATTTGTTTTTTTCACTCAGTTCTGATATTCTGTTGAATAGCATTGCTCTTGTCAATTCATCTCTCTCTATAGCTAACTTGAGCTGCTTTCATCGCTTAGGCAAACAGTGGTTTACAAAGAAAGGCTGCCAAAGAAGCAACTCCTTAATTAATTTTATCCTTTTCTGAAGAAAGCAAAAGAATGATTTATTGGTGGCAAACGCTTTGGCCATAGAGACACAGATATCTAACAAAAACGTATGCCTTGCTTTGAACTTATGCTTTGTTCTGTAGTTAAAATTACACTTGAGGTATTAGAATTACAAGTAGGTGCTGAACAATGTTTCACCAGCTAGCACTCATCTCTACATACATGATACATCTATTCTACATCTATTCTACATACCTTCAACTTTACATCTTTGCAACAAAGGGGTCTTATCAGTTGATGAGGGTTCCAAGCTACCAAAGCCACAATCCTCACTCATTTCTTCTTCTTCTTCTTCTTTTGCTATTCCCCATATAGCAGCATAAAACCCAATTGATATTATTACTGCCCCAACAACACTGCAAAATCAGGAAGAAAAAAAAAAAAACCAAGTGAACTACGAAGAGATATACACAAGTTATAGCAAATAGCAGTTGCTTCTTTGAATTGATTGAAATGCTCAACTCCCAAGAGAAAGAGAGAGAGAGAGAACTCTATACCTCCCAAGATATAGAGCATCACCAAGGAATATGACACCCATAGCAGCTGCAATGGCAATTGACAATGGCTTGAAGATTGATATATACACAGGCCCCTTCAAGTGCAGGGCCCAAGTGTGGACAACAGTGCTGAAAGAAGAAGCAAATCCCTGCTCAGAGAGAATTTGTCCGGTAAGACATTACCAATATAGCCTGGCTTGGCAAGGAAGTCCATTAGTTTCTTACCGAGTATACAATGGCAACTAATGCTATATCAGGCTTTAGTCTCCAAGCGCTCAAGTTTGTTTCTGCAATTAGACATAGTGGTGCAGATATAACAGTCCCACACAATACGCACAGGAAGACCACAACTATCTCTGATGGATATATTTTCATAACTTGAGTCTGTAAAATGCCATAAAAACCAAAATTAGCGCTTTTGAATTCTTTTTGAGTTGTATTTGAAATGAGAATTCACCTAGGAAAGTACCTGAACAATGTACCACATTGAAAATAGAAGGTACTCAACAGCAAGTAGAAGGCCACCTGTGACCCTATTTGTTTGTGATGAGCCCAAAGGAAAATGATGTGAAAGGGATGGTGGTTGAGATGAGGTTGATATGATTTTAGGGCCCTCATACAGAACAATTACCAGTGCACCTGATATTGATATTACGGTGCCCATGATTTTAGCCCGAGTATTTGAGCTTCTCAAAGCTAGCTTTTCCATCCTTTTTGAAGCACCCAGATATATAAGGTTAAAAGGAGAGAAAATAGAAAGTTCTGATGAGTGATGACAGTAACCAATAAGAAATGCATTTAACAAATTGAACTTGGTGATTAAAGAACTGACTACAAGGACTTACAGTTTGAAATAATAATTGTGCAATGATCAATGACAAATCCATACTTGGCCAAGTTTGACAATCCATAATAATTGTGTAATGATCAATGACAATCCATATAAGCCATGCTTTGCACAATCTTCTATGAGAGAGAGAGATGTAGTTGTTCTCTGACCATGGAGAGAACTCTAAACTTCATAGGCCTAAATTGAAATACAAAACCTCTCCCTGTCAATTTCAAACCGTAGAAAACTTTCAGCCTCTACTAATTTGGTAGATTACCACTGGAGTTTGCCCGAGGAGGAAATTCTATAAAAGAAGTCCAAAGTTTTGGAGCTGTTGCAGCGAGAGACAAACAAGTCATTTATTGGGTTTGCAAGTCTGTGTCTAGACTACAAAACTTTTGTAAGTATAGACTGATTGTAACAATTAATTCTTTTATAGTGAAAAAAATCCTGGGCTTGGCTACCCTAGGAGTGGTTTTCTTTTGAAGAGTTCTTCAAAAGTTCACTTTGTCACTAAAATCCTTGTGTCGATTCTGTTTTATGCTTGCTTAGATTGTGTTGATTATAACTACGGTAATTGATTTTTTAAATTGTTAGTTTGGATCAAATTGCTTTTTTCATAAAGTGTGTATGTAAATCGACAGTGGGGTTGGGGTACAATGTCTTTGTTTTATAGCTTTAAAACAAAGAGAGATACAAATCTAATCATGGATGGCCCATCACATTGCTTAAAGACCATTCAGTGGAATGCATCTTTATAATAACTAATCAAATGATTCCTGGCAACAACATGCATAAAAAACCAAAAACAAATAATGAACTCCTCCTAATGACTTTCATAAGCAGAAGATTTAGTCTTTAATAACCATTGAAATAGCCGGTGGTTTAACAATTCCTGTCCACTAATCACATGGCCAAAGCTAAGAGACACATTGCATAAAACAAAAGCAACAATATAATAAACAGAAACTCCAGGGAAAATTCAGAGAGAAAGAAGGAAACCTGAAAATGACGGCAAGCACAAAAGTAAAAGCTGGTGTGAGGTTGCTCATGGCTGAAGCAAGAGTGGCAGAGCTGTATTCTATACCTTTGTACCCACAAATCGTACCTACAGACCTGCCCTCTCACAGATAATCAGCATAAATTCTCCAACCCACAAAATAAATATACCAGAATAGCTTGTTGGGGTATTATTTTCTTACCCAAGAACTCCGAGGAGAAAAATTCTGTACAGGAAAGACTGCTTCAATGGAGGAAGCCCAGTCGTTCTGCAAAAAAAGAAAAGAAAAAGAAGTAAATAAGAAAAGATTTCAGACCATGTGCTTCTCATTGGGTTAATGAAGAATCTTTTAATTAGGAGAATCGGGTTTAATTAACTAAGAGAGAGACCCTGTAAAGATGAAGGCGAAGGGGAGAAGAACAAGAGTGGAGACCGCATAAGAGTAAGCATTGAAGGCGTAGTTACTCATTCCCTTCATAGTGGCTGCTTTGAACAAGATGTTTAAGACAACATTTGTGCACTCCACGGTAACCATGGCTGAAAATGGCAGAACATCCTTGTAAAAGTAGTTCGGGGACATCTCTCTCTGTCTCTCTCTCTCTCTCGCTCCCTCAATGATTTATATTATACCTTTGCAGCTCCCTCCATTAAGTCATTAATGTGCTTCATAGTTAAGGAAATAAAAAAGAAGTCGCTGAAGTGACGTCATTGTTTTACTTTTGATGACAAAAAATGGAAGTGGGTAACTAAAATTGACTGCTAACTACCAAAAACCGGTTGGTCAGAATCATTTTGTTGAATTTTTGAAGTATGACCATCAACCCCGAATACAATTTTACATGGAATTTAATTTGCTTCAACAAAATTTTCTTTTAAATTGGGTTTGAAGGACGGCCCCATTTATTAACACGAATGCACGTAAAATAGTAATTATAAATATTCAACTCTCATTTTATTTCATACGATTGAGCTAATATAACAGTGTTCATCAACCCTTAGATTTTTCTCTTTTTTTTTTAATAAAAATTGATCTAATGATTTATAAGCATTACTACATCATCCCAACTGTGATAAAAATTGAATACATAGCACTACTCTATGTGAAAAACATGCACGCTCTGTTAATCATATTAAAAATACATATAAAAGATACATCTTTAACGAGAATTCAGTTCATTTTTATTTTAATTCTTTTTTAAGCTAAACAATCAAACCCAATTTAGACAAAAACTTCTTTTAACATTTGTGGGACTTTGGACTGTGGAGCCATGAGCCAAAATTTTTAGTCCCGGATGTACAAGAAACTTACAAAAATTTAAAAGATTGCTGGCAAGAATTGCAGATACGCAAATCAAATTGATAGAGATGTGTTGATTATTTGCTCCTCGACTTGATTTGTGTTTTACAATTGCAAGTCCATTGACCAGCCAAAAAATTGGGTCACATCAAATGACGCCAGCTACTGTATTACACAAATGATGATCAGATCCACACCAAAAACCATTCAACATTCTCGTATTATTACATTTTTATCTTCATCTGTTTCTTCCAAAGTAATAATGCTACACTTGTACAAAACTAAGCTTAAATCCCCCCTCTTGAAGCTTAAAAAAAGCAATTTGGCCCTCACTATAACTGCATTTCTGATAAGTTCTTGAATGAAAATGCTAAAAAGACAAAAGGAGAGAGGGAGAGGGAGATGGCAACTTATGATATATATATATATATATATATATATATATATATACACCAAAAAAGAAAGAACAAAAATGATATGACATCCAGAATAGACGGGTTTCAGCTCTTCCTCCGCTTTCTTCTCAGAAAAGGCATAGCGCTCAGACCTCCTACAGATGTCTTTCCAGTATCATCTTTAGTATTCTCCTGCAGGGACCCCCACCCCTTTGAATTACCATCATTACTTAAGGCATTTAGATGGTCCACATTCGAAGCGGTATCATCTGCGTCCATCTTCCCTCTATCTTGAAGTCCATTCAAGGCACCTTTGGGGACCAAGTTAGAATGAACTGAACCATTATCAATATCATCAGCTTCATCCACAAAACCAGGGCGATGGGATAGGTCAGCATTTCCTGAGGCAGTAGCTGAAGCCGGGCCATGAGCTCCATCTGTGTCATTCTCTGGCTCACCTTCATCCAAGCAAAACCCACCTCCCATGTTGAGGTAATCCTTAGAAAACTCGGCCCCAAAAGAAGGATCGCCACACTGGGTCGCATCTGGTTGACCGATTTCACATTTGTCAGTGCATAAGCCATCTCCCATTTCAAGAGAGTCTCCATGCAAGCACTCCTCAAGCGCAGGGTGTCCTGCATTATGACCAGCAGCTGCATCTCCGCATACATCCCGGGCTGAAGATATATCTTGCTCTACTGCCTCTTCATCCGAGCATTCTTTATTGCTTTGGTCTGATGATTTGTCCACATCGTCAGCTTCAAAGTGATTCAGAGTGTAATTTACAGGCTTCCGAACTCGCATTGACTGAAAGATAGAAGTAGGACAATAAACAGAGATGAATCATTGAAGTTGGGTAAGGGCGAGAAAGAAAAGATAAACAAATTATTCTCTTCAATCGCACTAACATCTCAGATATCAATCTAAATTGAATGGTAAAGCAGTGTGGAATCGAAAAAAAGGCTTGGTGCCACATAATTCCACGATGATGATACTTCCTTGTATTATTAAAAGAGCACAGAAAAGATTGTAGCTTACCCTTCGCACTTCGTCTGGCACTTCTAACTTCTCCACAAGAACTTCTTGCCCATCATCATCACTGTCACCACTACTGCTTTCACATGGCTCAGAACCAGAACTTCTTTTTCCCCTTCCTCTTCCTATTCCCTTGCCTCTCCCTCTTCCTCTGCTTCTTCCATTCCCACGTGATGTTCTGCTGTGACTTCGCCTGCCTTGTGCCTCCATAGGTAATTCTGTACTCATCTCTGTAGATGGAATAGGCTCTCCAGTATTCCTCCTTTTCCTTGAATGCTTAAGTGTTGATTTGTCCACATAGTTACTTTGGTTCTGAACATCACTCTCATCTAGTTTCTTTGACGGTTTCTCTGACTTGTTATCAACTGGGCTTACTCTTCTTTTCTTTCTACTTTTGGAAACCTCTTGCAAGGGATCATCCATCAACTCCGAGGTTTGGTTTCCAGTGATTCCTTTAACGGCTTTATTAATTCTCTTACTACGAATTTTCGCAAATCGTTCATTGAAAGTGTAAAACGCTTCCAACCGCAATTGAGTCTTCATCAAAAAACAGATGTTATCAGAATTATTTTTCAAGATGAGAAAAAGGATTGAAATCATAACCCAGGATGTTTGACAGCCAACTAAATAAAGGTTGCTCAGATTATATGCACCAAATAATTTTGATTTAATATTAGGTCATGGTAGAGATGAGACTGCCTGTGTGTGTGTGCACGCATGTGAAAGGGTAAGAGAAGAGAGGAAGTGCATAAGCGCCTGACCTCGTGTTTGTTGTACTCCTTCAGAACAGGTACTAGCAACTCATCCGCCTTCTGGGTAGCCCACCCAAACCTTTCCCAACACAATCTGTATGAAAAATAAAAATAAAAAACTCAGAAATCATCATGTACTTCAAAACTCAATTTGTCAAAAGTGAAAGCACGTGATAATGTCAGAAATTCGGGTGCATTGTTGGCAGTGGAGGCTTGTGTTCTGCCCTTGGCAGGAATAAATCATTTGCAGTGGACTATATGATCTAGCCATGATATAATGGGGTGCATCTAGAAACCATATACTAGGAAAAGTGGGCATGGGCTTTCACAAAGTTTTTTTATAAAGAAATCACACCTGAACCCATACTCTACAAACTGAACATACTCCAAGAGGAAACCAGTCCAACACCAAAAAGATAACTCCAGGTTTCACCAGGAATGTTAAAAGCCTGTCTACAAATTTTGATCACTTCCATGGACTATATATGATTTCCCCTTCAGACTAGTATATTAGCAGAAAACTTTAACAGCAAGACAGACATCTTCAATTTATGAGAACAGATTGTAAACGGTGACCCTAGCTGGAAACCTCTAAAATCATGGCCGTGCTCATATTTTTTATGTGCTTAAAAGTGAGAATGATCATCATCTCATGGCAAGCTTGAATTCAAACCTAGAAGTTAAATTTCGAGAAACAACTCACTTGCGAAGAACAAAATGATCTGGCTTTCCCCATGTAAATGGCTCAGTTGACTTGTCAACTTGGGGAGAAAAGTAAGCAGAGATAACCACTTCACTTGGAAAAGAAGAAGGAATATGCCAGTTCTTGCTCACATTTCTCTGTTAAAAGGAGAAAATATATGATAACATTCAAAATGACAGAGCAATCCCAAAGTGATTCTTCCATGTATAATAACAAGAAGATGGTAGAGGACATGACAATTACATGCTTATTCATAAAAATCTGCTTTATGTCCTGCATGTAAGTTGCAGACTGCTGCTGCTCTTGAGCTTGGGACATGTTTAGGTCAGATGCAGAGACTTCTTCTGTGTTACTTTTTGAGCAATTCAAACCTTTGTCATCAACTTTTGGTCCCCTTTTTTTTGCACTCGATCCTGTTTCTGCATCAAACTTTTTAAGGATGGTGGGATCTGGTGACTCAATCCACTCCCGGAATTTAGAGAGGCCATCTTCCTCAGGAAATGCATTTACAACCTCAATAGCGTTGACAATGCCAATCCCACTACACTCAAAATACAACCATTAATGTCTTAAGCTAGCAACCAAATTCAGCAACCTTATAAATGCAAATAAGTAATTTAATTTCTACTATCATAAATGACAAGAAACAATAGCATGAGATCACAATAATGAGTAAAATCACAAAACAAATTATATGCAGCATAGAAAAATCAGATGTATCTGTGGCAAGACCTGACTTTAGAGGTGCAATCACTAGTAAAAGTTCCTAATAGCTGAGGTAATCAGGCCAGCAGCTCTTACTTACCTAACACCTTCAGTATAATCACTTCCAAGAAGCAATGTCATCCGAACTAATTTTTCTCTTGTCAGGCCAAGGTCCTTCTCAATGTCCTGATAACAAAATGCATGAGCAATAGATACAAGCAAATTTCACTGCATAATTTAATTATTCTAAAAAAATGAAGAAGAAAAAAAGAAGGGGGAAATGGAAAATACAAGGACCCTGAGTAAATGAATGGACTATTGAGAAGGGAAAGTAGGAGCAGGAAATAAAGAACCCCAAGTTAATATCAAAGGTGCTGTACGCTCCAGTTGAAGAAAAAGAACTCAAAAGATACTTGATATATGCTTCTCACAAAGGCAAATGAAAAAAAAAAAAAAATCAAAACAATTAAATAAAAAGAAGTACCATAAGAGCAGAAATGATTTTCTCAACCAAAAAAAAAAAAAAAAAACAGATAAGGAGATGGTAATTATTTAGGTTTTCTTTAACTCTTGCCTGAGAAAGCTTCACAAAGAAAACTGGAGAAAGGACAAAAAAGAAGAAGATAAGATTACAAATTTAAAAAGTTAAAAAAACATTTATAACTTTTCAATATGAATAGATATATCTAGGACAATAAATATAACAGGAAGAACAGCCATGCAGCTCGACCAAATTCAGACCTTCATGAGGTATGTCTCAACATATTTTCGGTCATCAAATATATTCTTGTAAACACTTCTAGCCCCAAACAAAAACACATCAGAGTCATCAGTCACAACACCATCAACAAGGTTTGCAAGTTCCATATAAGCGCATTGAGCTTCTGCTTCCATTGGTGCAATAATATACGGCAATCCAAACATTTGAAGTAGTTCCTGTAGATTCATCAAAATTATAACAGATTTATCTTTCTGCAGGAAAGACCGTAACTTACTGAAAAGGAGATCATACAGAAAGAGAAAACAAAATACTCAAAATCAACCACCTAACAAAGTATGCATTTGACAAGTAACACATACAATATTCACAGTTGATGGAAAGAAAATGTCATTATTTATAGCTTTCCAATTCATTTCAAGAAGTCAAAAATCTAATAGATGCATCAAGTGCAACAAAATCCACCTTCTTCAATTCAACCACATCAAAGAATCGATACACATTATAGAGTAGTCATAATAGGCATCCTTATATGGAAAGTGAACTTACACTTCAAAATATCAAAAATGAATACAAAGCCTTTTATGAGCTGTATGTGTCAATGAAGTTTTTTTACTACTGGAATTGGGCCTTCCATTATTTTTTAGTTATTAAGAGATCAGTGAATAGCAGATGTTGACAGAGTGATAATGTGGGTAAAAGCACAAAACATGAAAGGCACTGCAAAAGATAGCAAATCAAGGCAGTCCACCAATCAGTTAATCATAACCACAAATTAATACTATTCAAGCATTACAAAATCTGAGGCACGCACCTGGCATTCTGCAAACATCTCGCTGCTGACAGATTCTGCATTACGCTCATGCTTTCTCTGTTCATCTCCTAGATTCAAATATTCTTGATCGAGAATTAGCATTTCCTCATCCAAATTACCCTCTGTGACTTCAACATGCAGATTTTCATTTCCCTCAAAGGGAGAATTGTCCTTGTTGTGCTCCCTTTCCTCAATACTATTGTCAATTATTTCTTCAGCAGCCAACTTCGGCTGAAAATCAAGGTCATCTGTCAAGTCTTTTGTGGATAACTTCATTACAGGAAAGTTGGGGTTAATCATGTCAGGAAAAAGATGCACGGGTGCAGCTTTAGTAACATTGGTCTTATCAGCAATCTGAATGTCATTGGTATTGGCACCCGATATGGTATCAGAAACACGAGAACTACCCACTGATCCATGGTTAGGAGAGCTAGATAAGCCAGAACCCGCTCTAAAGGTATCCAATAGATGTTCTGTAATCACCTGGACCTCCTTATTTTCCAAAGAAGTTACAGATTCTGCACATGGCATCTCTCTGTCCAAACTCCCACTTTCACTTGCATCTTGCATTGATTGTCCAGAACAAGAACCTGGGTATTTTTCATGTGGCTTAGTTATCAACACCTGCATATTATCAGAATTACATGCTACAGATGACATCAACTGCCTCCCAGAAGAATCACTGGTTTGTAACACAGTTACTCCAGCCACACTATCTGGTTTTTCAACTCCATCCACAATTTCACAAAACGAATCATTTTCTGGAGTACCATTCTTCCCTGGCAAAAGTTCCCCACCTATAGTATTTTTCTGATCAAAGATTCCAATATCTTTATGAACCTTTTCTCCATAATTCTTATCATCTCGAGCTAGTTCAAGATTAGATTCCTTATTCCCTACATGCTCGAGACTTCTCCGTATTGCTTCCTGCAAATCAGTCTCTTCTTCCATATGACCTTTAGAAACTGTTCTCCCTGATTCTGCTTGGCACGAGGAGGTGCTTTTATGGAAGTCACAAACTCCTTCCTCCCATTCCACATCACTCTCATCACTCGTGTTACCTTCCTCAAGAGAGGGCTTAGTTTCAGCTCCTCCATCACTAGAGAGACTATTGCCTTTCTCTTTGATGATTCCTTCCTGCTTCCTTGATAAGGCATTTTCAGCAGAAGAGATTTTTATTGGATTCCCTGCTACTAAATGAGCAAATAGATCATCATCACCATCAAAACACTTGTTCTTCTCGTCATCTTCAAAGGATATCTCCATGGAAGTGTCATTTTTTAACATGGCCTCCTCATTTCTCTCATTCAAGTTAACAGATTCACTATTATCATCGTGTGAAGCTTCTACAGACTGGTCTTTACTGGGAAATCTTGTCGGGACGCTAATTTCATTTCTGTCCAGCATGGTTTGAGTATTTGCAATGTTCTTCGCACTTGTGCTCTCCTGCTCAATCGCTTTCATCAAATCCAAATTTCTTTGTATATCACGGGTCATACGGATCCCCATAGCTCTCACTCTACTGACTCGAACACGCCCCCTCTCATCCATATATGTCTCAATATTGTCATCAAAAACCCTTCTAGATTCATCCAGGTCTGAACCAGTCATGGTATTGGACTTACTGGTAGATGCAACACCATTGATAGATTCTTGAGAAGGATGCTCTCCGTGTGTCTCTTGTGACTTATCTCCATTTCTCTGTGCTTTGGCAGATGTAAGTGCTCTGACATATTTTGAGAATGTTGTAGATGAACAAAAGTAATTAATCTATGAATGAAAAAGAAACCTTCCCCCCTCCTGCATGGGGGAACCTTTTGAAAAAAAAATAAAAAAGCAGACTTACTAAAAAGCAAACGGTAAATACGCGTTCAATTGTAAGTAGACACGGGCTGTTTAGCATGCATAATTAACATGCTAAACATTGAAAATACAATCACTCACTGTTTATCACCAGTAAATGATGATGAGAAGATAAATTCTCTGTTCGCTTCGGAGGCTATCCGAGACGTCTGTACACCTCCTACCCCCCTCCCTGCAGCAGATTTCTGCACTTCATCTATCTCTCGACGGAAAGCAACAGTTTTAAGATAAGCTTGTATTTGCAGCTCAGAGAACTTTGCAGGATCCTAAATGTGCATGAAAAGAACTAGTAAAAACATGGAATCCATAGGGTTCAAACAAAAGTGCAAAATTGAAACTGAGCCTCATCAATAGGGATATGCCAGCAATAATGATAGATCCCTTGAGATTATAGGGAGAGAATGCCAAACAAATACCCAAATCCTGGAAAACATTCCATATAGAAATTCTATAGCATAAATTGCCAATATATATCATACGTTTTCCATAACTTTTTTTTTTTTTTTTTTTGAAGGACGTTTTCCATAACTAATAACCTACCAATGAAGTGAGCAGTGTACAGTCACATGTGATATCAATCCGTACTCAAAAACCCTGGAACCCTACATGTAAACCTACTACCCACTTACTTTGATTCCAGAATTCTGAAAAAAGCCTATCTACATGTAAACCTACTACCCACTTACTTTGATTCCAGAATTCTGAAAAAAGCCTATCTACATGTAAACCTACTACCCACTTACTTTGATTCCAGAATTCTGAAAATCATGCGTGTTATGTAAATGAAGAGTTCTGATCATGAAAACACCGATTATTACATGGCTAATTAGATTTAAGTATACATGGGATGCTTTTTGAATTTACAACTCTTTCCCAAATCGATCACTCATATAGCATTCTAAATCTGTTCTTTTTTTCTTTTAATAGTAAAAGCAGAACACTGAGCACTATCAACATTTTCACCACCTAGAATCTCATTTCCTGTCTAAAGGAGCAAACAGCTAAACCAAGAAACATAGCACAAAAAGTCATTTGGTGTATTCCAGTAGGAGCATTACTTCATTCCACATACAGTTTTAGCCTTAACTTTTTATACAGATGTCACCACTACAGTACTTAAGTATTAGTTCATCCCAGCAATTCCATGCCATCATCATTTCTCACCTGAATAACATTCTCTCAGTTTTTAACAGCAGACAACATCTTTTAGTTAGTGATACGCAAGCCATATTTGCAACCTGGCATTTACTTCACATTAACATCAATTGGAAATACATATGAAGGCATTCCAGAACCAACCTTCTTGACTTTCTGATACTTTTGTCTGTTTTCCGCAATTAATCTTTCTCTCGTCTACGAAGAAGGACATCAATAACAAACATCAGAATAAAAAGGATGTTAAATAGGAATAGCCCAAAATGCCAAGCTGAGAAAAATCAATAAACAATATATGCGGGCACTTACATGAACAAGAAGATCAAGTTGCATTGATGGGGGCAAAGCAGCCAATACATTTGGATCAAAGTCACCATTCATAGCAGGCTGCAAAATTAATTAGATGCAATAACCAACATATATTTAACACTGACCAATAAGTTTTACAAGAGAGAATGAACATTGAGGTCTAAACCTCACAACCCCAAAGAGAGCCTTTATTTCCCAAAATGGGTGTTGAGAGAGCTACCCAATATAATACAAACAAACCATATTAACACTTGGCCATGTTCGTGTAACAGGTATGCTAATAGCATGATTGTATCTTATTAATATACAGTCCCCTCCCAATGTTTGGTTTGTGCAAAACTCATACCCACACCTATTGACTAGTGTATCCAATACCTCCAAAGTTGGGGGTCAAAGCCAATACCCACCAAGGGGGTGTGATAATCTCATTCCCATTCCTCCCCATTCACAAAGGAGAAAAAGAAACTAAATTCAAACCATCAGCACCAAAATCATCACAACAGTCACATAGCCCCTCACTGCATCCATCATTATCTCTCATCACTTTTCTCTGTAGCTAATGATTACTTTCTTCCTCACTATCGGAATCCCATATCTGCCTTGAGACAGCCAACCCTGACAACACCCATTGTTAGGCATCAGTAGCCACTTGGGCATTGTCAATTGCCTTCAAGGCCATTGCAGGCCATCATCATCACCACCAACTTCAGTTTCTCTCTCCCTTTTATCATGATTTTCACAAAATTAACAGCAATTAAATTATAGAACTTCACTTAATTCATCTGGTATAGCAGGCTATCTCCCATGCAATGGTAAAATAGTCTCATAAGCATGAGTTTGAGTATTGAGAGTAGTCACTTCATGATAAAAATGCCGAAGGCTAGCAACTAAGTCCTCCTAAAACCCTACTTACGTGGTGAACTAGCACTGATGACAATACAAAATTCATCTAACAGCCATTTTTCAAGCTAAAAATCAGGAAAATACTAATATTTTTGTTCACTGCCATTGCCATAAGAGATTACAGTGACAGTGGTATTTATTGTGAATTCCATTCCCATTCCTTGGTTCAACCAAAGATGCATATGGAAATCACATGGATCTTCCCATTTTGGATACTCACTTTCCAACCGTAGTATCTAGAGTGAAATGAGAATAGAGGGAACATGGAACCCAATCCCATTCCACCCTTTCCTGGCAATCAAATGCAGCCTTGATTTTCAAGATTGAACCAGTAAAGGAAACCAACAATACAGACATCCATAGCATTTTAAACAACTTCAAACTTATTTCAAGTCGTCAATGAGGCTATTTTTTTACCATACAACTGTTTTTATGGGCTTATGGAATCTAAGAAGCCTGTTAAACCAGTTCAACCTAACAACCCCCTTAAACATGCATAGTATGTCGTCAACCTTTTTATAAGTAAAAAACAATTTTTATTACAATTACATAGTATGTCATCAACTGTAATGACAAAAGATAATAATTCCAAAGCTCTAGGTAGGACAAACTTACCAGCATCATCTCTTCATCTTCATCTTCATATTCTTCATCAACCTCCTCCTCAGAAGAAAAATGAGCAACAGATTTAGATGCACTGTTAGCTAACCTCCCATTTTCCTCTGCCAAAATAGATGCTGCCAACCTAAACTTACTCATCAGAATCAATCATAATTCTTTTTTTTTTTTTTACCATTTAGTTGAAATACCATTGTAAACTAAACTTTGTAAGCAGCTTACATTTCATCTAGCTTTTCCTGAAGGTCATTCTTTGATACCAGATCATCATCCTTTGAACTACAACCAAGCATGTCAGTTTCATCTGACAAAATCTTTTTACCCTTACCATCATCATTCTGCAACTGTCTCTGGTTCTCAACATCTGCCGCCAAGTTCTTTCCCTTGAGCTGTTACACAACAGAATTGAATCAAACATAAAGACTGTACATTAAAACAGAGACACTGGCTAGGTTGATGGAAAAAGTTTTCCCATCATCCTGTAGGGCGAGCTAAAATCCTAGGAAAACAAGATCATAATGAAGGAAAAGCTAAAACATTTGACCTCATAAGAACCCATAACTGCATATATAAGGGCACTAACCTGAGCAAGAAGATTGCGCTGCATTGACTGAGGCAAAGCAGCTAATACATCTGGATCAACTTCACCATCCTCTGCAAGCTGCAAAATAAATTCAATGCAGTAGCCCCAAATTATTTAGCAAATAGATCAAGAACTGAACATGACCATTATTAACACAAAGACTCAACAGCTCACAACCCAATGAGAGATGATCTTTCCCAAATATGGGTGTTAAGTTAGCCACCCTGTCATCGGGTAAACCAACTATTCCTAATTAATTTCCAATTATGAACTGGCATGATAAACCTGTCAACCATGATAGGCAATACCTACCACGGAGATAAAAGGTAATAATTCAGAGTCTACATAGAATAAAATTACCAGTATCATCTCTTCTTCTTCATTGTCATCCTCCTCAGAAGGAATAGCGGCAGCAGAAGATGTCGATGCATTGTTAGTGAATCTCCCATCTTCCTCTGCCTGAATAGATGCCGCCAACCTAACATTAACCCATTCAAACAGTCAATGAAACCCATCAGACCACATAGTTGAAAGATAGCCTCATAACCGCAAATGGAGTGTGCAGCTTACATTTCATCTAGCTTCTCCTGATTGGAACTCTTTAAAATCATAGCATCCCCTTCTAACCGATTCCCCGCCATGTTTGTTTGATCTGACAGAATCTTCTCACCCTTGGCATCACTCTTCTGCTTCTGCTTCAGCTTCTCAATATCCTTTGCCAGTTCTTTCAACTTCATTGCCTTAAGCTGTTAACAAGAATTATAATTAACATTACACACTCATGTCAATAGCCATATATCAAATATACCACCAAATTGTAACTCATTCCAAACTACCAAGAATTTTCCTCTGTTCAGTCAACTCAGATTCTAAAAATGAAACTCTCAGGCTCAGTCAATGTTTTAATTTTCCAAAAAAAAAAAAAAAAAAAAAAAACCCAGAAAAACATAAAAATTAGACCATAAAACTAAGTTCAGTTTTGTTTCCCTAATTCTCCTAAACAGAACACTCGGCCACATAATGTCCATTGCAAAACGCAAAATTCACCTTCTACATCCAAAACCTACAAGATTTCATCACTGCAAACACTCATATGGGGCTCACAACAAAGACATAAATACAAAGAGAGCTAACACAAAAAATTCCTACACATTCATTCGAACAACCAGCAGACCTGATTGAGAAGCAACTTCTCAGCGGTCTTGCGGACCTTGGCCTGCGCGTTGTCGCGCTGTCGGCGGCGGGCGATGACAGTGCGGCGCTTGAGGGCGGGGGTAGCACCGTCGAAGACGAAGACGGGCTTGGTCCTGAGGAACAAGAGCTTGCAGATCCGGCGGAAGAAGCCGAGCAAGTGCGCATTCCTTACCATCTCGCCCTTCTCGTCCCGCATCGCCTTCATGAACTGCACCATCCATATGCTCGCATCTGCAAAGAGAATTTGGAGTTTTGGTTGAGAAATGAAGGGTCCGGGTTAGTATTAGGGTTAGGGATTTTAGTGGAAGTACCGATCGCGAGCTTTTTTCCGGCCAGGGTTTCGACGGACACGCGACGGCCGACCGGTGCCAGTAGCTCCCACAGACCGTGGACTCCCATTTTTAATCGTTCTGCTCACGACGACAACGTTTTCTGATTTTTGCAGTTGGTGCATTGCCGCCAAGACTTGTTAAAAGACGACGATCGTAAAAAAAACGACGTCGTAGGAACACATATTGAGTCATTGACTGCACCGCAATCAAAGCGGTTTTTTTTAGAAAAAAAAAAAAAAACCCCCTATTTTTTTTTTATTATTATTATTATTATTTTTTTGTCCCAAAGAGATAACTCAATCGGTTGGAAACATGCCTAATAAAGTGAAGGTCACTAGTTTAAATCTCTCTTCTCTTTTTGTGCGGACATGTCAAAAAAAAAATTACTTATTGGTACTTACTACTCATCATAAAAGTGTATGATAATTTTAAATTTATATTCAATTTCAAAACTCAAAACTCTATTTCCATTAAAATTCTTTGAAAAGCCACCAAAAAAAAAAAAAATTTGAAAACCTGTGTTTTTTATTTGAAGGTATTTCTGTCCTTTTAGTCTAAAAATACTATTTAATGATATTGACTAACATGTGTTTTTTTTTTTTTTTTTTTTTTTCAAGAAATAGTAATTTAAGATGGTTGAGTCACTTAAGTGTGACATATTGTGGTTCTTGGGGCAATATGTAAATGGGGTAGTTTAGGAAAGGAAAAGTTAACCCCCCCCCCCCCCCCCCGCCCCCCAAAAAAAAAAAAATTAGGGACATAGAAAATTACCACAACTGTGCTTCTAGTTGCCAGTCAAATTTTGGACTAGGCAAAAGGGTGATAGAAAGAAGAAAAGCTCTGTCGGAAGATGAGGCAAATTTTTGGTGTCATGGAAAGTTTAAAATTGTATGCATCATCAACATAGATAGGAAAATTGAGTGACTAATAAGGCTCCGTTTGTTTCACCGTAAAATGATTTACGGAAAATATTTTTTATATTTTCGGGTGTTTACTATGACGTAAAATAATAGTTAGTGACAAATTTATCTTACTGCAGTATTTAATTCAGAGTTCCAAAAGTAAATGCATGGATTATTTGCTTGATACTTGTGCAGGAATGGAAGGCATGTGGAGACAAGGATAAGAATCGCCTTCAGGGATATGCTGGTTGCACTTGGAGCCCCATGAGATGCTTCGAATTTTTGTGCACTCAGATCTTCCCTAAAGCCAGGTGTGTGAAGTCATTGTGATAGCCTTTTTGAGCTGTAGGCAATGACAGTTTAAGAGTTTTGAAAGCCATAGAAGACATAATTTATGCTTAAAACTGTCAAATTGCAGACAAAATGCAAAGAAAAAACATTTGTTTTGTACATTCCACATTGTCATTCTCTTCTGTCTGGATTTTATCAGTTGGATCATGCCTGATCATATCTTACCTGGATGATAGTAACTTAATGCGGCTAGTTGGTGCTAGGGAGACTTCTCATTGTTAGCCTACTGTTTGTAAAAGAAACGACATTGTAGTTTCAACCTTCTGTAGCTGCCGGCTCTGCATTTTCAAATTTTAGTGCAAGTCAAATGGCTTATTATTGGCTCAAATGTTCCTCATCAAAACCCACTAGAATATAAAATTATCATTGTAGAATCAGCCAAATGGCTCGATAACTAATTCCGGCAATGACATAGGACATTGGAATTTTCTCCTTGTTCCACAATCCCAACAATTCCAACCACACCATATTTACAGCTCCAAGTTTTCCCAACAAGGCAATTCTCTAGACACAATGAATCGAGTTTCCATCTGGGTGATCTTCATTTCCTTGTTTCTCCTCCTCAACATGACAAATTCTGTAGAGGAGGAGACAAGAAACTCACTTATAAGCTTTCTTACAAAACTCTCTACCAATAATGGCCAACCTGATCTCATTTTAGGCTGGAACTCGACCCTTGATCCTTGCAAGGACAGCTGGCCTCGTGTTGCCTGCGATCGTCGAAATACTTCTGTGACAAAGTTATTTCTTGAAGGGTTAAATCTCAATGGAACTCTTGATGCCACTTCCCTTTGTAGCACGCGGCTTGCTGCATCTCTTTATCTTCTTTCTCTTGCTGGCAACAACATTGGTGGAGGAATCCCAGATGGGATTTCAAAATGCAAGCAACTCACTTACATTTATGTAAGAGGAAACCAATTCTCTGGAAATCTTCCCAGCTCGTTTCCCATGTTAGGAAATCTGAAAAGACTTGATATTTCAAACAACAAGTTCTCTGGTAACCTGCCAGAGTTGTCTCGGATTTCAGGTCTGACAATGTTCCTCGTTCAAAACAACCAGCTGAGCGGGGAGATACCCAAATTTGACTTCTCCAATCTTGTGCAATTCGACGTTTCCAACAACAACTTCAGCGGCCTTATTCCAGACGGTGGCAGCCGTTTCCCTACAAGCAGCTTCTTGGGCAATCCCGGACTATGCGGAGATCCATTGTCACAAAAATGTGTCTCTAGAGGAGAGAGTGGAAAACAAGTCAAAGGGTGTCTCAAAGGATCAGATTCTTATGTACTCAGGCTATGCTGCATTGGCCTTGGTTTTTCTCATGTTTATTATTTTAAAGGTGTGCAAAAGAAAAAAGAGAGGAGAAGAGAGGGTTGAGGCAGCAAACAAGGTGGCATCAATTGATGATAGTATGATCAGCAAGCATAACGCTGCATCAAGTGAGTACAAATCAGATGTGAGCAGGTCAGAATACATGGAAATTTCAGCTGAAAGTCAGCTGGTTTCGACCTCTCTGACAGTCCTTGAGAGCCCTGTGGTCAATGGACTGAAATTTGAGGACTTGCTCAGTGCTCCAGCCGAGTTGCTTGGAAGAGGAAAGCATGGTACCCTCTATAAGGTCATGTTTGAGAATGGGATAGTCCTGGTAGTCAAAAGGATTAAGGATTGGGCAATCTCAAGCACTGAGTTTAAGCAGAGGATGCAGAGGATGGGCCAAGTGAAGCATCCAAATGTAATGCCAGCTCTTGCCTTCTATTGTTCCACATATGAGAAGCTTTTGGTCTATGAATATCAGCCCAATGGAAGTCTATTCGGGCTTCTCCATGGTAAATATCACACTTTCAACATCTTTCTGTGTCCTTTTATTTATTTTAACCCCCTAATTAATACAGAATGTTGCTGCTATAATGTACCACAACTTTTATAGAACATATTCTTCCTTCAGACAATTTCATGGAACATAAACAAGTAAAAACGCCCTTTTATACCTCGAGGTCTTGACGATTTGCGGGCAATTTCCGAAAGACCCTACTCTATAGTGTTGCATAGTGTCCTTTTGGTATCAGATTCGAGCGTAACACCTTTATAGGACTTGATGTGCTCTTTTACATTTTATCTTGAAGGATTCTGAGGCACTAAATGTTATATTTCAGGAACCCCCATGAGCCAAGCATTTGATTGGGCAAGCAGAATTGGTGTTGCAGCTAGCATTTCTGAGGCATTAGCCTTCATGCATCAGGAGCTAAAAGACGATGGGATTGCTCATGGAAACTTGAAATCCTGCAACATCTTGATGAACAAGAATATGGAGCCTTGCATCAGTGAATATGGTCTTATGACGTCTCTGGATAGTAAATATGGCTGAGCGAATCATCTAGATCTAGAGCCTTCCAAGGGGACATTTATGGACTTGGTGTCATTCTTCTCGAGCTGCTTACTGGAAAGATGGCACAGAACAGTGGAGTTGACCTGGCAGATTGGGTTGTCTCAGTTGTTCGAGAGGAGTGGACTGCTGAAGTCTTTGACAAGGTCCTAATTTCAGAAGGTGCAAGTGAAGAGAGGCTGCTAAACTTGCTGCAGGTGGCCATTAAATGTGTTAACAATTCGCCTGATGCAAGGCCAAGCATAAATCAAGTTGCTACCATGATCAACACACTAAAAGATGAAGATGATAGGTCCATGTCTTTTGAACCATCACTACAGTAATCTCTTGCTTAGCATTAGAAGAAACTTGCCAGAAGAAGCTATATATATATTGTACTTTTCAACCAATAATTGAAAGATCACATTTTGATCCCCCTTAATTTCTTATATCTTAAGAATGATGTTGTAAAATCTCTTTTATCATATTCCCAAAGGAAAACCAATAATTCAATAAGTATCCATCCTTTCAATAACATTTCCATAATTTTCAAACAAAAAACCATGTCACCAGAATTTTCCAGAAACATTTGAAAATGTTTGAGGTTCTTGGTTTTGTAAATGGCACTAACTATAAGCATGGATCAAACAAAACCAAGCAATTTAAAAGGATTAAAGACTGTTTAAAATTCTATGCTTGATTAAGAATTAAGATACAGAATGAGAGAGAAGTGAAGAACATTCATGGGATATTTTAGAAGCTGAGCATCTTTGGGAGGCCAACGAGGCCCATTAGAGCCGGCAGGCCTTTGTTTTTTTTCAGTTTGGAAGAAGGAGCTGTACTTTTCTTGTTGGCATTTTTGGCAACCTTTTCAACATCTATTATTTTGAATGAGTCTCTAGGTTTTTATGCTATTTTAATTTAGTCTTTATAATTAAATTTTTAATTTGTTCTCATGTTTTAAATAGGTTTTTCCATCTACTTATTGTTCAATTAATTAGCGATATGCAATATCAAACGAATTAATTAGTGTCACGTGGCTCTCATTTGACAATTATTGCTAAAGCTCTATAAATGATCTATGTTGTCTTACTTGACAGTACTTATTAATGTTGTCGCTAATAATATTACTTGTTGATGTTGAAGGTTTTTGTGTGTAAGCCGACGCATCATCGCTAATTTTTTCTTATCAATGACAACTCTTTTTATTTTCGCTAATATAAATTGATAAGCGCCGAATGTTGCACATTCAAGCTCCTTAATTTACATATGTTAATTCCTTAGCGTTGTTATTTGTTTGATTTTGTTTTGTTTTTGTGTTTTCAGGTTATAAATAAAGATGCAATTAATTCCATTCATTTTGGGCTTAAAAGCACACTTTGAGAAGACCTAGAAGATATGGTTAAACTTAACCAATCATGGTTAAGTTTAATCAAATAAAGGAAATGATTAATTCAGAATTTCTCAAATTGGAGTCAAAATCGGATTGGATTCAATTTGGGATTCTGCATATGTCTCGGTATTTTGGCCATAACTTTCAGTTCAAATATCCGATTGAGGTGATTCAAGCGGCATTGGAAAGCTAACTCAAAGTTATACAAATCATTGTGAAATAACATTTTCCTAATTCGGAGCGCCGCATTGCCAAAATCGCTCCGCAAGATAAGAACGCAATTCTGGGCGAATCCTATTCCAATTTGGACTTAGGTTTTCTTTATCCTAATTGGACTTGGACTTAAATCTCCGAAATTTATAGGATTACTAGGGCTTCTAGGACTCTCCTAAGCCCTATAAATAGGCCTCTAAGCATTGAGAAAAGACACACCGCTTCTAGAGCAAAAATTCAGTAAAATAGTTTGTGGAGCTTAGGAGATCATGAACGGCTAAACCCCTTCGTGGGGTGTTGATGTAACCCTATCCAAGCACAATGGTTTGATTGTATTTAATTTCTAGATTTTTAATTTATGCATGTTGATTGTATAACTATGAGGATTGCTACAATTGATTTATGTTCTTCATATTAAATGCAATTGTTCTTAAATTTCAATATCAATACTTGTGAAATTCTTCTCTTGTCTTAGAAAGTATTTTACTTTTATTGAAATCAAATCATTCTTGTTTTCTGTGATTATGAGGATGATGGTTATACAATGGGTTTAATTGACATATGATCAATAGGATTTGATAGGCCATGCCTAGGGAAGACGGATTGTACTACACCCTAGTTTAGTGTAATTTAGGTAGACAATCCGTGCCAACCGAAGATGGGTTACACTTATTCATTGATTGTATGTATCCTTTTAAAGAATTTGATAATTTATACCTAAGGAAGACGGGTCGTACCGCATCTTAGTGGTTAGGTGGACGATCCGTGCCAACCGAAGATAGATTATGCTTATTCTTTAATAAGGTAGTTTCTTGTTTATTTATAACATGCATAGAATAAATTTCTGGGATTAATTATGATTAGCCATTGTTGTGCGGATAGAGGTGAAGTCAATACCCTACACTCTCTCTCTTATTTTAAATCTCTTTTATTTTCATGCACTCTAGTTTTAAAGAAAATCAAAACAAATTTCTTTTTAATTAAGTTAATTTTAATCTTTTAAATTTTGATAATAAAACCCCTGCAGTCCTTGAGGTTCGACACCCTCTCTATAGCCGTATCCTACAAAGATTCGTCCTATTGCGAGTGGTAATTTTATTATTGATATTTTTGGTCACAAAAATATCACATCATAAATCTTACCCAAAATCACAATGGGCGGTCGCTCAAATATACATTCAACTATAAATAGGTCAAGTCGTGGCTGATAATGTACACATATATATGAGTACCTAGATTTTCTTAGCTTTATTTGCAAAAGAAAACTTTGAAGATTCACAAAAATCTTGAAAATATACCCTGAATTGGAGGTCCCCATAGAGTGGTAGTGAGCATATGAGAAGACTTTCCTTATTGCTGCAGGGAGGGCATCAATTAGCCAGGAATATTGGGGATGTATAATGAACACCATTAATTGTGGTTATTATGGCTTATGGAGCCAACTTTTTTAGTTTGTCTAACTAAAATCATTACACTTTCCATGACACTCACTGTATGTCTTGTAACCATGTAATGATGAAAACGAGCCAGAAATCAAACAAGTAATAAATTCACCATTCTCTTGGTGTTCACCACCCTACCATGATAATGACCTTCATGCAGCTATCTATGACTTTGTGATCATGCAGGTGGAAGATTGTAGCTGCAAGTGTTCTTGATTTTAAGATCGTTATTGGGACCAGAAAACAGGAAATTAACAAGATTTTCCGAGGGATCTGCTGGGGTTGTGAGATAATGGGTTTCATAAGATGCCTAGGATTGTGCTTGACATAACTTGTTTGACACAAACTCTCATTCTTTATGGCTTTAATGATGTCAAGATGACATTATTTATGACATATATACAACATATATATACGTTGAATTTTCTTATGACATTTAATCTCCTCGTTCGACATTGATCCTCTATGGCATTACATCGATCATCCTTCCCAGAAGAACTTGACCACTAGTTCAAATTTTTTGTTTCCTTTATCGTTTTGGATCTCTAACCAACTAATTAACTATCCCACATGAATTACTTAAAAAAAAAAAAAAAAAAAAAAAAAACCAATCCCACATGAATTATCAAAGACAATGTAATTAAAGCACATAAAAATAATGTACAAAATATCTAGCGGAAAAAAAGTTGTAGAATTACCTTCAAATTTCAATCATACTTGTTCAAGCAACTTCGAAAAACTAGCAACAAAAACTCCGAAGAAATATTTTAGTAAAAAAGTATTTTATAAGGAAAAATTCACTTTACTTCCCTGAAGTTTCAAGAGTTTTTTAATTTGAACTCCAACGTTTAAAAATTGGCAATGTACCCCCATAATGTTTCAAAAAATATCAATTTAAACCTCTCATTACTAATTTCCGTAAAATTGGACGGAAATCTAAGAAATTATATAATTACCCTCAGGATTTTTTTAAAAAAAATTTCCGTCCAATTTAACGGAAATTAGTAACGAAAAGTTTAAATTGAAAATTTTTGAAACATTAGGGGATACATTGCCAATTTTTAAACTTTAGGGTTCAAATTGAAAAACTCCTGAAACTTCAAAGGAGTAAAGTGGATTTTCTCCTATTTTATAAGCATTATCATCTGGCTAGCCAAATGTTACTTTAATTAGTCAAGACGTTGAAATGGAAGCGAAAGGAGTTGCATTTGGCTCAAGAATTTGAAGAAATATTTGATGATCGAGCTCACTCATCAAATACAAAAACAAACCAGATATGCCACCCACGCGATGGGTGGCATGGTCCCCACGCACCATCCGCGCTCAAATCTACCACTCACGCGATAGCGCGTGGTCCCCACACGCCTGCGAGTGGATACCCCTTGCCGCTCATGCTCCTTCGACCGCCTGCCTGCTGTCGGAGTTCAGATCATTGTTGTAGGTTTTTTTTTTTTTTTTTTTTTTTTAATGTTTTCCTGTATTTTCTGTTTATGTTGTGTTTTGCTTTATTTTCTGTTTCTTATGGGTTATTGTTTCTCTGATCTGAAGTGGTTTGACCTTATGGAGGAAACTTTTGTTCTCAGCATTCGTCCTTCAACGACTCCTATACGGTTTTCTACAATACATTTCCTGCAACTACCTCTTAACGGAAGTAGTTGTATTCACCGCTTGGGACTCTTAACTAAGTCATTTTACCATTTGTCAACCGCTGTGTGCGACCCTTGAAAATGCCCAGCTTGTTTATGTTCCATCTAGATCATGAATGAAACCATTACCTGTACTTTTTTACTGTTACTATTACCAATTACATACTATATTTTATCATTTGGGTTTGTTGTAGGGATGTCCACTTCTTTGTTGTTGTTCAATCCCATGTAACCCACTTTCCCTTATTTGAATAGAAGAAAAAAAAACAAAAACAAAAACATACCACATATTTTTAATCTCTAACATTCTCTCTCATTTCAAGAAATAATAAAGAAATCATCGACACAAAATATTTAAATGGAATCATAAAAGTAAATAGTCAAAATAGAGAGCGAAAAGTAGATAATTGAAATAGAAAATTGTAATTTTTTTTAGCTAAAATTGAGAGCAAATTTGTTGAGCCAGATGTAAATGCTTACCTATGCCCAATAATACCTTACAAATGGAATACACATGCTCGGTTATTTATAAACTAGGTCAAGGATCTTCAATTAAAATTTTATCTTAATTTGTGTCTAGTTAAACCTTATGTGACATGCCGGCCACACTTTAATTATTATGAGATATCTAGCCGACAATGCTTATTTACTAAGACCATCTTCCCAAATAATTCTCCACTCTAAACACTGCACCAGCTAGATAGAATGTTATCTTTTAGAAGTAGCTAGTCGGCATGGCAAATAATCATCATCAAATGGCAACTATCTTAACAAATAGAAATGATTAAGGTGAGAGAAACAAATATGAGTAATGCTATAAGTTTTCGTAGAGTCCTCCTATAGTCATTTCAAATGTGATGTGGCTTTTAAAATCATCAATAGATCAAAAGTCAATAAATTACATCTCAAATTCAACAGTAATTTTAAAAGTCACATTACATTTAAAATAGAGAAAATTACAGTTTACCCCCCAAAGTTGACAGCGTTTTTCAATTCGAACATCAAAGTTTTAATTTTTGCAATCCACACCCACAAAGTTCCAATTTTTTTCAATTCGACCATTATTATCCCAAAATTCCCATATTGCCCTTGATTTTTATTTTTATTTTTATTTTTTTTTTATGAAAAAAAAATAAATTTGGAGTTGAAAAAATGGCGAGATGGCCAAAGGGGTGGCTACGGCCAACCCGAATTTTATTTTTATTTTTTTATAAAAAATAAAAAAAATAAAAATTAGGAGCAATATGAGAAGTTTTGGATACAATTGGTCAAATTGCAAAAATTTGAAACTTTGGGGGGTGGATTGCAAAAATTAAAACTTTGGTGTTCGAATTGAAAAACGTTGTCAACTTTGAGGGGTAAACTGTAATTTTTCTTTTAAAATAACTCTAGAAAGACTCTAAGAGACTTATATATAGCATTACTCAACAAATCTGCCCTAGTGAGGTGGGGAGTTGAACTACGAAAGCAGTTGTCATCTACCTACCTAACGGCCACCAGTCCTCTTCCTTCTTAATTATTTTCCTTAAACTTGCAGCTAATATGCAATTGTCGGCCTAAAGTCTTCTCACCTAATTGACTTTAGAAGGAAGACAAAAGAAGCAGTCACATGATCATCACCCTTTGAAGGCAAATTACACAGCCAAAATATCCAACAAATACAAGTAATATCTTGCACCAAGTTACTCAAGAAATGTGATATAAAAGAGTTTCATTTGGAAGCAACCAAATCTGCACAGGATGTATAAAGACAAACCAAAAAGATTAATGAATACTTGTTTGAATTAGAATTGTTTCACATTGCAAGTCTTCTACATAATTGGAGCTTTCATTTGATTGAGACAGACATTATAGCTCGCTTGTGTTCTCCCACTTTGTATGTATTCGTGTTTTTTCCTTCTACTCACCAATGAGAATTTCAAGGCTAAAAAACCACCGCTTACTCGCGTAAGTAGTCGGACAATAATGTGAATAATGATACTCTTCATACTGAGTGACTAACTGACTGATGTGACGTGTTTTAATGAGTTTAAGAGCATTAGTAAAACATATACCCCAAACATTTTCATAGTATATAATGTCGATTTCATGTTCATGATTTTCATGAGTTTCATTTTTCACCACTTGATTACGATATAAAGAAGAGCCATCAAATTCTCTAGCCTACACCCTAATCCATTGGAACACTTCTCTAGAAGCCCAGAAGAGGAGTGGAAACTGCTTTTGAAATGAGCCCAGGCCAACCTTGAACCCCTCATTTGAGAGTTGAGATTTGAGATTGGCGCTTTGTCGCTTATGGTTGACCGTAGCACTCTCACGCGCTCTTCTTGGCACGTGGAGCAAAATTTAGCGTCTCTTTTTGGCATCCTTTACATCTCACTTTGGAAACTATGCCGCTGCCACCATTCTGGCTTTCTTTGGTTTTGTTCTACCAGAAACTTAGATAGAGAAAGAGAGAGAGAGGAGAGAGGGAGGGAGATTTTTATTTTTTGGTCAGAGAGCGACCCATTTCACTTTCCTCTTCTTTGTGCTATATAAGTGACTCAAAAAAGCTTGGGGCTTTAGGGTTTTCTGCTGGGAGAGCATCATATTTCTCAAGAGCTTTTTTATAATACATAAATGGTGGACTCCCCAGAATCAAGTTTGGTAAGCTCCAGATTATTATCATATATTCTATGTCAGCTTCTATCTTATTATTGCTCAATCAGTGACTTCACTTTCATTGCAAATCATGCATAATTTTTTTTAAAAAGCATCTGGAAGCGCTACACAACCAAATAGCTACTACCTTCAACTATCTTAAATCTGAGTGCGAAAGCTCTAGTCTTTAAGGGGGGGCGTTGCATGTTGCATCAATGACAAGGAAGCAGCGTTTGATTTTAGCTTTGGTAGTCTCGAAATGAGTTTCGTTTGTTTTTGAATAGAAAGAGTAGGAATTTCCTTTACATGGTTTCTGAGTGTGCCCATATGATCTGTGGGATGTCAGAGTACAAAGAGCAGAAGTGGTTTTTGGAGCATACTCATTTGAAGATGTCTTCGATTCAGCATCAACTACAGCTAAAAGATGGTTATTTGAGCTACCCACCTCCTGTTTCTCCTTCATTCTCATCTCCATATACTGGTACTTTTCATAAAGAATCAACCCCTTCATCATCTGGTACTAGAATAAGCCCAGCTCTTCTTTTCATTATAGTAATTCTGGCTGTACTATTTTTCATCTCTGGTCTACTCCACCTTCTTGTTAGATTTCTCGTAAAGCACCCATCTTCCTCTGCATCTACTCGATCTAATAGATACCCAGAAATTTCTAGCTCTGATGCTCTCCAGAGACAGCTACAACAACTCTTCCATCTCCATGACTCTGGCCTAGATCAAGCTTTTATAGATGCTCTTCCTGTTTTCCAGTATAAAGAGATAGTGGGTCTCAAGGAGCCATTTGATTGTGCCGTTTGTCTGTGTGAATTTTCTGAGAAAGACAAGCTCAGATTACTTCCGATGTGTAGCCACGCTTTCCATATCAATTGTATAGACACTTGGCTCTTATCAAATTCAACATGTCCTCTTTGCAGAGGGACCCTCTTCAATCCCGGATTTTCCATTGAAAACCCAATTTTTGATTTTGATGATTTGAGAGAAGAAGATGGTTGTAGTGGTGATGGACAAAACCGGTTCACTTCTAGTCAAAAAACAGTGGAAATGGAAGAAATTGTAGTCGAGAAGGGGGGTTTCCCAGTGAGACTTGGTAAATTCAGAAAGCCAGATGTTGAAGCAGGGGAGACTGAAGTGGGAGAGACCAGTAGCAGTAATTTAGATGCAAGAAGATGTTTTTCTATGGGATCGTATCAGTATGTACTTGGCAACTCAGAACTCCGGGTTGCCTTGTACCATGATCGACAAGGCCTCGACATAAAGCTCGCAAGAGGGATAGAACATAATGGGAATTCTTCCGTTGATGGGGATGTGGAAGGGAAGAAGATTGGTACTGTGACTAAAGGTGAGAGCTATTCTGTTTCCAAGATCTGGCAGTGGTCAAAGAAAGGCAAATTTTCAAGTTCTTCAGATGTCCAGATGGGCATGCCACCTTCTCTTAATACGGAATTGCCATGGATGAGTAAACCACAAGGGACATGAAGGTATCTGTATGATTGTTTTCTTGGTCTATATTCCATCCATTGATTAAAGCTTGTTATGCTTTAGCTATTCTTACTGAAAAGTTTTCAAGATGCTAATTCACCAATTATCCTAAATGGTTGTGTCATACTCTGATTCTACAGCATCTTTTTGTTTTTGAAACCTGAAAATTACTTCTTTCATGGGTTTTTTTTTTTTTTCTTCGTATTTTGGGATGTGACAGTAGAGGATGTGTGTAGATGACCCCCAGTTGGGATGAGGCTTTGATGAACACACGATGTCTCGTGTCTTATAATAGAGAATATGATATGATTTTTTCTGTTTGCCTTTGCAAATCTTAATGATTCAAGAGCCAACCTTGTGGAACCCATCTTAGTGGGAGAAATCTGATACATTTACTAGTTCAAGGGTTATGTCAACTATGAATATGAATGTAGAAGAGAAGTGTAGGCACCCGATTTGTTGAATAAAAATCAATTTCCTAGCCGGCTTGGAATGGCTATTGGCTAATAAAGGAACATCGTCTTAACATATTTTTCTCAAAATTTCTTATCTATATTATACCATCTAAATAGTTTCATTTTCCATCTCAACCTTGCTGCACAAGACCACCGAACATATTGTGATGCTAATATGAAGCATAAATTTGTCTTAGGACTTAAAATTCCCAATCTTTCGCCAGACAGTCCTTTCTGTTCTCCAAACAAACTTAATATTTTCTAGCTATCAAACATATAAATGTTCTCTCTCCCTCTCTCAAGCCACCGGTAGAATTCACGCCCAGCTAGTTAAAGGTTATTTTGACAAGCCGGATGTAAATTTGGGTAAGTATGTAACTGCATCTGGATAGCTATTTTAACCCAAAAATTGGTGAGCTGATATAGCTTTCACCAAATTTGGTTATCTCACCAATCTTTATATAAGACAAATAAAGAGGAAGATGTATGTATTTTGAAAAAATGAATAGTTAATTTGATTAGAGGGTAAATTTGCTTAGCTTGTACATGATCTATGGGAAGGAGACAAGTGCTCATGCTTTCTTGCCTTTTGAGGCGTTGGGTTTTTTTTTAATCTCCTTTAATTTTTCATGTACCCTTTTGGGATGTTGTGTACATAATCTTTTGCGCCGAGTGATCTCTGAAATGGGCAGTTGGACAGTGGTGGTGGGATCCATGAAAGCTGTATGACAGAATCTTTCATTCTGGTAATATGAGACCTTTGGTTCAGAAATTGGCTGTACTGGCAATGCTGTGGGGTCCTACTTTGCCCTTCGCATGTGGCTTTGTTGAAAATTTCCAAGTATTTCTCATTTGATTTCAAATGTGGTGATTATCAATCGATCTCAAGTTTAGCACCTTTGGGAAAGTGTCTCTATACGGTCCATTAATATAAGAAACAGTCAAATGAGATTGAAAAAGAGGTAAAAGAAAAGACAGAAAAAGAGAAAGTTGTACCCAAAATATAAAAACAAAAGATAAGATAAAATAAAAAAGTGGGGATTCTGACTCTTCCTTTGGCCTTTATAATTCCTACAATAATTCTCTTTCATTGTTTTCCGAAATAATACTACTAAAGTTCTTATTTTGGAGAGTGTGGTCGGTGCGATATTCAGATATCATGATACCAACTGCACCAATTGAGTGCCACAATACATAATCTCATGGGGAATAATATTGTCTTTTTCGAGCTCCAATGGAAAATGCAGCACGCCCACCAACCAATATTCATTGAAAATTTGAACTACAACGAAGGGGGCTTGCATTTTTCATGTTTGATTAAACTGCACTCTCACCAACCCACATTACTTAAACTACACTGAAGGGGCTCCACATTCTTGTTGTTTATTACAATTTAAAAGAAGGGGTTGCAGAGCCTACTTGCTTTGGGCAAGTGAGTTTCGTATCTTAGATTGCTCGGAATAGAGAAGCCTTGCAACTTTGAATACACACATCTATATAAGTTGATCCACTTAAATGGAATTACACATGAGCAAATCGGATTAAGTTGAAGGCCAACCAAGATTGCTCGGAATAGGGGAGCCTTGCAACTTTGAATACACGCATCTATAGAAGTTGATCCACTGAAATGGAATTACACTTGAACAAATCGGATTAAGTTGAAAGCCAGCCAAACCCAATTGATAGGACAAAATTGATGATTTTCCTCATTGGGGGTGGTCATGACCACCCTCAATGTGCCATATGGTGGTTGTGACTACCAGATGACTAAGATATTTTGGTCACAACCACCCTTGCGCAATAGTTGGGGGGTAGCACTAACCAGGAGGAGATGGATGTGCTATTCCTATGTTATTTTTATAAGTAAATGTATTTTTAAAAAAATTGTTGAAAATTTTCATTTCAATTAGAAAATTTGGCCATTCTCATTCACATGTTATCACCAAACAAATGAATATCAATGGTCATTATATTTCAACTTCTTGTATTGCTAGTAATACTCATCCCTATTCCCCCGATAATTATCATTCTAGTATACCAAACGTGCCCTAAAGCAAGAAACATGTGAGATTAGCTATAGTGCTTCTTATCTTTCATTGTAATTACCAATACCCCACAACTTAATCTTGTGTCAGGGCCGGTCCAACCGCTAGGCGAGTTAGGCCGGCGCTTAGAGCCCCCGATTTCATAAGCCCCAAAAAAAATTTTCTAAGACCAAAAAAAAAAAAAAAAAAAAAAAAAAAAATTGCATAAAAATTTAAGACCCTCAACATGCTTAAAAAAAATATTATTACTTGTTTATAATATGAAGGCCCTCAACATGCTTTTTTGAGGCCTTCAACGTGCTTTATATATATATATTTTATAATATGGAGGTCCTAGCATGCTTTCTGCAGAACGGCCTCAAGGCCCTCAACATGTTTAAAAATATATATATGTTATTTGCTTATAATAATGAGGCACTCAACATGCTTTCTTAAAGCCTTCAACATGCTTTAAGAAAATAATTTTATTTTTTTTATAATATTGAGGTCCTCAGCATGCTTTCGCTGCACAACGACCACAACTCACAAGGCCCACATCATGCTTCCTTAGCTGTACAGTAAAAAATAGAACAATAAAACCACAAATCAGTTTTATTGTTCTATATATATATAAATCGTGTTTGTTTAATTTTTTTAATATTTTTAATCAAATATTTCTACCAAAAAATATGCATTTGGATATGAAAAACTTTTTTTTAAAAAAAAAGAGTAGAAAAGCTGATTGAATCTCAAAAAGGGGCTCTAAATAAATTTGTTATTAGCAATAAACAAAATATAGATGATGATTTAGGTGAAAAACTTGTAAATGAACTAGAAATTCATTAAAAAGAATTAGAAGATAATGAAAATACTATTTATATATCTAAGTCTATTGATACAAATATTTGAATAGTATCTAACTCTATCCCTTTCCTCATTTGAATAGGGAAAAAAAAAAAAAAAACTCTATTGTTACAAATATTTATGACCCAGGCCAATAGAAAAATATTGATGCAAAATTAAGAGATTTATTAGTAGAAAAGGGGTCCAATAAGATAGTAATATAGATTTTCCTAAAGATGAAAATTCTAAGCATTTTTTTAGTACATATTATATACGAAAATTATCAAATAGGAAGAAGCATAATAGAAAATGACTAGTTTATTCAAAAGATTTAGATAGAGTATTTTGTGGGGAATAATGATTTTTAAATAAAAATATAAAAATAATAATATTAAAATAAATATTATTTAATTAATATTTAAATATTTTAAAAATTAAAGCTCAATTTAAAAGTTTCGCTTAAGGCCCTAAAAACCATTGGCCGGCCCTGTCTTGCGTATATTGATATAACTATATACTGCAACTTTTAGTTAATTCATATAATAGACGCAAGAGATACAGTTGCAATCAAGGAGGAAGACATCTTAGGTGCAACTTGTTAGGGCAAAACGAGTCTGGTCTGGTCCAGTTGGTATCTTTTTGTGCAGCCATGCGCACATGCCTCAGTCTTTCAACATTCTTAATTAGATACATATATTTGTGTGTTCGTGAATTATTGGGAAGATGATCACCAAATATATTTCACCATCCATTGAACCATTGAAGTGTGTGGGACCAAATGTTTAGCTTGCTTATCTCCAACATCATCGATAAATACGTGAAGGGCTGGCTGTGTGTTTGGGGGGGATGATCAAGGAAATGGAAGAGTGGTCATGGATGGCCTGCCAAAAGGTGAGAATGAAAGAAAATGATGACAAGGGAGAAAAGGCCCAGAAGAAGTCTGTCCACAGCCACAGTCAATTGGTGGTGAAAGAGAGGCCTTTCACAAACAAAAGTTGTGTTGAATTTTGCAGGACACAAGGAGCGGCAGTGCACGTTTGTTAGTGCCCTGCCTTGTCAAGACTCTCAACACCACTTCAAAAGCTGGAGAAGGAAAGGATTGTGGGATTTGGGATCTGCATCTGTAATGGGAAATCACCCAATTGGATTTGGTGCGTGTCATATTCCCGTAAACATAGAACACAAGACAAGAGTGTCACGCGTCGTCCTGTATTCTATGCACACCAAACAAAACATAAGACGCAAGCCTTATTATCTCATAATAATTTTCGATTCATAATTATGGACCTCACAATGTTATTGATTGCGGTATAACGAGTTTACATATAACTTGATTTTCCTTCTTTGAAAATCAGAAGTGACAATAATCATTTTTTTTTCACCATAGTTAGCGTCCAAATATCTTCTTCTTCTTCTTCTTTTTCTGTTAATGACGAGGTTTTTATCCCGACCACTCCTTCGATACCTTCACCCATACCACACACTTTGGACATTTATTAAATCACTTGGAGACCTTGAAAATAACCACATGAAAGTATGCTAAAGGTGAGGTGACCCAAGTATCACTTGCCATAGGGATTTAGATTGTAGGCTAGGAATTGTAGGAGTTGACAATTTTTAATGAATAGCTCAAAATAAGCCACATGGTATAATAGGAGAAAAAAAAAAAACAATAAAGCTAAAGAAAAATGATTGGTGTAAATAATATGTCTCTATATATATATATATATATATATCATTAGATTTGTAAGATAAATCATTAGATCAATCATTAAATTTGTGGAGTCCACATAAGTTCACAAATTTAATGATTGATTTATAAGATAATATGAGAAAAAAATTGACAAAATATTAACACTAATCATTTTTCGAAGCTAAAAGGGGTGGTCAAGAGAGTAATCGGGCATAACTATAATAGGCTAGAGTGGCCGAATTGTTTCAAAATAATTAGTGAAAATGGTCCATTAATTAACTTGAAACATTTTATGAGAGTGAATTGACTACTTCCATAAGCTGTTTTAAATGGTTTCGCCATTCTAAAGCTGGTTGGCCGAAGAATTGAAAAAACAAAGAGTCCGAATTTTTTTTTTATAAGATTAATGGTACAGCATAATCTTGATCATTTATTTATTTAAAAAGAATAGTATGAAATTTAAAGAATTGCAAATTCATAAGAATTAGAAGTGCAAGTACAACTCCCAACATGACATGGCTCTAAACCACATTTGTCCTTAAAAAACATGCTAATTTCATAGTAATGATTCGGTGCAAATAATAAGCTTGAAGGGTCTTGATACGATTACACTATTTTTCATCACGCGCTGGTCCGAAAACCATTTTTTTTGACAGATGAGTCAGGTCATATAATAAGCTTGAAGAGTCTTGATACGGTTATGCCATTTATCAGCAGGGTTCGAAAACCATTTGTTTTTGAGTCATGTCATTTATTTGATTCATACTTAACTATTATAAAGATGACACTGTCTCCTTTGCCTTTTATATTTTTGTAATTCTTCTCTTTCTCCTCTTCCCCATGTTGAATAGAAGACAAAAACCATAAACAGAAAAGGTAATTCATAATACCAAAAAAAAAAAACACACTACTCTTTGAATAATTCATAATCATATACAACCGCAACTCCTTTTCAATTTCTTTACCACACAGTATATAGATTATTCTGAACAGAAAAAATAAAATAAAATAAAAATAAATACATTATTACATTTCGCAATACAAAACAAAAAAAAAAATCTAGCGCGCGCCACGTGTTATCTACGCCAGCGTGCCATAAATTAGATTAAAAAAAAAAAAGTCAACCAGCCAACCACCACGAGTTTCTCCACCAAAATCGGTACTGCGCTCTCTACGCGCGGCGCAGCGAACCAAACCGCCGACAATTTCGAAAAAACCGCCCGCTCGTTCTCTTACGTCACGTACGCGTCACGTGAAGGCCGGCCCTTCCCTCCCCAAATCCATCGACGACTTGGCCGAGGCCGGGATCGCGGCGTACCGACACGAGAAGTCTCGGCCGAGAAAGTCGTCGTCGAAATGATCGTTCTGCCCCGGGCCCTCGTCGAAGTTCAAGGCGTAACTCAGAGGGTCGTAGTGGAATTTCACCTGCCTATAGTTGTTGTTATTGTTCTTGTTGAACCTGCGGATGAAGGTCTTCCATTTCGGACCTGCCACGAGCTCCGACCAATCCCGGAGCCTCTTCCACCCCCGGGTCCACCACCGGTCCTCGCTCTCCGCCGTCCGAATCCGCTCCCACCACACCGATCCGACGGTGGAGCCTCGCCCGGAGCCCAAGCACGGAACACATAGGCAGCAGCCTCTGTTCGCGAAGAAGAGCTCCTGCGCGTCGTCGTTATCGCGTGGGGAGATTTCCGGCGTTTGGCCCGACGACATTTTGCGACGGAGAAAGAGAAATGAGAGAAAGAGAGAGAGAGTTTCTGGGAACCCTTACCCTAATTCTCTCCCTCTCTCGCTCTCGCTCTCGCTCTCTCTTTGTCTCTTTGGGGGAGAAATAAGGAGACGTAACGGAAGCCTCGCTGCCTCTGAGTGGGTTAGCATCGCCGGGAATTAAGGGAGGTCATTTATAGGAGTTTGTATTAATTCTTTATTGTTTTTTTTTTGGGGTTCTCTCTAATAATGGTTTTTTATTTTTATTATTAATTAAGTTGTTTATACTTAATGCAAGTTTGCAACAGCTCATTTCCTTTCTTTTCCTTTTGTATCATGATTTGTAATTGTACCTTGAGATTTACATGTTTTATATCGGTGTTATTAGATATATATACTAAAAAAAAAACAATTATTATAAGTTGTTAATCATATACTCTTAATCATTTTACTAATTATAAGTCGTCGCAATAGACATAGATGATCATATTTAACCCTTTGAATGTAAGATTAAGATTAAAGGTTATTTAATATTAATTAATAATTTTCATGGGAATTCACTTGGTGTTCATAGAAATAGCTGTTAGTTGTTAATAATCCATCTGTCATACCGGGTAGCACGTTTCTCTTCGCTATTGTCATTAACGGTCGAAACTGGAAGTAAAGATCCAGTGCGGTCGTGAATTCTTTACACTCTGCTGGTGAATCTGATATCACCGTTAAAGCTTCTTATGCCATTGGAAGGGAATATTTTAGTAATAAAATAGTTGCAATGTGGTGGGATCCATGGCTTTGGAAGATCAGAGAATCTAATAGTCGGTGTTGGCTAATCACATACTTTAATTGAGGAGTGATGGTAGATCTGGTATTGCCGATCCACTTTTATATTGTTTAAATAATAATAATAATAATAATAATAATGGACTTTGCAGATTCCTACACCTGAAAAGAATTAATTCATGTAATATTTCTCTAACTATAGTAAAAAGTACAATTTATTGGTGTTAGAAGGAGTTATTACTAGAATTATGGTTGAAGCTGTCTTCTTCCTGATTGGCTCTGTTTGATACATTGGGCCTGACGAGTCTTAATTGTCCATTTAAAATGATAATCTTTTATGGAATATATGCTCTTTCAAATTTTTGGGGAAAACTATATTTATTTATTTATTTATTTTCTCAAATTTACCCTCAATTTGTATTTTTTTTTTTTTTACATGTCCGCACAAGAGGAGGGATGTGGATTCGAACTAGAGACCTCCGCTTTATTAGGCATAATCCTTACTAATTGAAGCATCTCTTGGAGACTCTCAATTTGTAATTCAGCCTTTCACTTAACTTCCTCCATTGGGGTATTTTGTTAAATCTGATGAAAAATTGGTCAGATGCAATACATGTAACCCAAAATGATAATAATACCCTTGTGTTCGAATTTTTATTTTATTTTTTTTGAAAAAAAAAAAAGACCATGGAGGGGATCTCTCCATAGTTAGGAAAAGGGTTTATATTTTTAATCTAAGGAAATAATTTTACTTTTATACATATGATAGGGTCATGGTAAAAATCTGCCACTCATTTTGCTGGTCATAAAAGACCAGCTCCGGTCCGAATTTGCACAAACTTCAATTTCTTAAATTCAAAATCTACACTTGACAACAAAAAAATGTGGAAAATCTAACCAAAATGCTTACTTGTATAAGTCTTAAGTTTTGAAGGGAAAATATGGTTATCTAAAACAAAATTGTAGTCCAAAATAAGTGGTCAATTGGCATATATAGTTTTTTTGCTTTACTTTCTTTTTCAATGCTTTCTTAAGGAAGAAGTAATGTTCACATCTATTTTATACCAAATGACGTGACTTATTATATCAGTCATTTAAAAAAAAAAAAAAAAAAAAAACTTAAAACATGCAATATTAACTATTGTGAAATGAATGTAAAAAGTAGCATTACTCATCTCGTCATAGGATAGGAAGGCAAAAATCACACTCTAAATTGGGGAGCAGTGTCAGTTCAAGCATCCTCCATGGAAGAATGGTCAAAACCATTCATCAGCATATGAAGCTCTGCAAACAGTTTCAAAACATATTTATCTAGAATGGGGATGTCCTGAAATTTTCTGCCTGAATTCAGAATCTGGCAAGAAATGAGAGGGGAGTTGGGGGGTTTGCCAACACATGGTTTCTCACTTAGGAAACTCAAAAATGCTGACATTAAAACATAGGAATAGAGAAAAATTTGGTCAAAGAAGCACTTTGAACAGGAATCTTAATTTCAACTAAGCTGGTATTGGTTTCTCATCTCCATATTAGCCTCAAGATTCCACCCCAATTGTTCAACCCCTCTCTCTCTCTCTCTCTTTGAGTTTTCGTGCATGCTTCGCAACATAGTCACTATTCTCGTGTGTGTTTGAACAGGTCATGCATTTTTCCACCATTTCCACAAGCTTATCACCATCTCTGATCACTATAAATACCAAGCTTTACATCCCAATTTCACATCCCAATTTCTCTACAAACTAAAGAGAAACTTTCTTGCTACATTACTTCATGGCCAGAGAACTCCAAGTTCGCCATTTCCTTGTCCTTGTTATTTTCTTAAGCTTCTTTTTGCTATCCTCTACCATACAAGCCCGCACTTTGCATGCTCAAACTCCTCACCACCATGCCATAATGAAGCCCTCTGGAAGCCATGGAGATGGAGTAACGGGTTATTATATTACTGAAGTTCTTGGCAACTGGGGAACTAACAATTATGATACAATCTTACCCAGAAGAGATCTTTCAGGTCCAAGCCCCGGGGATAATCATTAACTCGTTAATGGTGCATACATTACCGTCCGGACGACCCAAAAACAGAGCATCAAATGTGTCTCAATGCACCTTAGTTGAAATAATTGTTTGTTTAGGAGGAAATTTGAATTACTTGTAGACCAGTATGAATTAATACAGGGTGAAATAAATTATTATGTTCTGGGTCATTGTAATTTAATCCAACATCTCTTGAATAAAGTCTTTGTAATTGCATTTGCTACATACAAATTGTTGTTGAATGGAGTAATGTGGTCGTGCCATGAGAATTTACTTTTTGTGAAGAAGAATTTAAGTTGGTGGTGGAAGAATTTTCAGAATCAGCCATGAATGACGTGAGTCAAGGGGTAAAATACCATAATACAACACAGAATAACGTTCTTGATGATGATGCGGTACGTGGACTGGGAAAGCCCAGTTAGGAAATGGGCCGCAGGAGAACCATTTTGCATATTTTCAAGAAAAAGTATTGTTGGATTTTTCAATCCAAAAAAGATAAATATATATATATATGAATAAAGCAATATATATATATATATATAGTCTTTAACATGAGAAGGTTACCCCTACTAGGTGATTGTGCCGCTGTAAGATTGACTACTACTTTACCATTAAAGTCTAATTCAAGTCAGCTACACATTTGACTTGTTTTGATTGGAGAAGGATATATATTTCCCTTTCAAGACGAGCGTTAATATTTTATTTTAAGGTTAAATAAGTTCTTTGGTACCCTTAGTAATTAAGGGTCAATGAAAAACATTATAAAAATAAAAAATAAAAAACACATTGGTCGTGGGTCACAAATAACAATTGTCAATGTTCATGACAGATGGTGGCAAAGAATAATGTTTTGGAAGACTCATGACTTTTCTAATTGACGGGTTCCAAAGTCGAATTAAGGATCATGTGGGTTTCGAATGGATTGACCGAGATGGGAATCGATAAAGCCAAGGCTTTGTGACTGATGAGAGACTTTCAGGATTTGTAAACACCCGGATTAGGGATTTGACAGATAGTCACAATAGAATTTTTAAAGGAGTATTTTTGTCTTCTCAAAAAGTGAAAACAAAAAAATATTCGTCAAATATAATTAACTTGATAACTCTCGAATAACTTATATGGGGCTGTGGTACAAACCTATCTTTTTGTACCCTCCAATGAGATATTGACATTTCAACTTTAAAAAATAAAACAAACACACAAGATCACATCCAAATTTACTAAAAATTAAAAAATCTCACATCACATATATGAATGTGATTTGGTGGATTTGTTTTATTTTCTTAAGTTATACTAATTAAGTTGAGGTGTCAATATCTCATTGGAGAGCACAAAAAGATGTATTTGGACCACAAAAAGATGTATATGCTCTTTCAAATTTTGGGGGAAAACTATATTTATTTATTTATTTATCTTCTCAAATTTACCCTCAATTTGTATTTTTTTTTTTTTTTGACATGTCCGCACAAGAGGAGGGATGTGGATTCGAACTAGTGACCTCCGCTTTATTAGGCATGATCCTAACCAATTGAGGTACCTCTTGGAGACTCTCAATTTGTAATTTAGCCTTTCACTTAACTTCCTCCATTGCGGTATTTTGTTAAATCAGATGAAAAATTGGTCAGATGCAATACATGTAACCCAAAATGATAATAATACCCTTGTGTTCGAATTTTTATTTTATTTTTTTTGAAAAAAAAAAAAGACCATGGAGGGGATCTCTCCATAGTTAGGAAAAGGGTTTATATTTTTAATCTAAGGAAATAATTTTACTTTTATACATATGATAGGGTCATGGTAAAAATCTGCCACTCATTTTGCTGGTCATAAAAGACCAGCTCCGGTCCGAATTTGCACAAACTTCAATTTCTTAAATTCAAAATCTACACTTGACAACAAAAAAATGTGGAAAATCTAACCAAAATGCTTACTTGTATAAGTCTTAAGTTTTGAAGGGAAAATATGGTTATCTAAAACAAAATTGTAGTCCAAAATAAGTGGTCAATTGGCATATATAGTTTTTTTGCTTTACTTTCTTTTTCAATGCTTTCTTAAGGAAGAAGTAATGTTCACATCTATTTTACACCAAATGACGTGACTTATTATATCAGTCATTTAAAAAAAAAAAAAAAAAAAAAAACTTAAAACATGCAATATTAACTACTGTGAAATGAATGTAAAAAGTAGCATTACTCATCTCGTCATAGGATAGGAAGGCAAAAATTACACTCTAAATTGGGGAGCAGTGTCAGTTCAAGCATCCTCCATGGAAGAATGGTCAAAACCATTCATCAGCATATGAAGCTCTGCAAACAGTTTCAAAACATATTTATCTAGAATGGGGATGTCCTGAAATTTTCTGCCTGAATTCAGAATCTGGCAGGAAATGAGAGGGGAGTTGGGGGGTTTGGAGCCAACACATGGTTTCTCACTTAGGAAACTCAAAAATGCTGACATTAAAACATAGGAATAGAGAAAAATTTGGTCAAAGAAGCACTTTGAACAGGAATCTTAATTTCAACTAAGCTGGTATTGGTTTCTCATCTCCATATTAGCCTCAAGATTCCACCCCAATTGTTCAACCCCTCTCTCTCTCTCTCTCTCTCTCTCTTTGAGTTTTCGTGTATGCTTCGCAACATAGTCACTATTCTTGTGTGTGTTTGAACAGGTCATGCATTTTTCTGTTGGAAATTGCCTTGAATTAATCAAGCCATGAATCTCACATGGGTCAAATGGTTGGTGGAGTTCACCAACCAAGCCATAAAAGCAATAGTGAAAGGTTGTTGCACCAACCAAGCCATCAAAGCAATAGTGAAAGGTTGTTGCACCAACCAAGCCATCGGAGGAATAGTGCATAGTTGTTGCACCAACCATTCTCACCAACCCTTCTACACCTATATAAGGAGCATCAAGCTTCAATGTTTCAAGTGTGCTAAGACAAGAAAAGTATAGAGAGAGAAAAAGAAGGAAAGGTTGAGAGAAAAAGGTATAGAGAGATAAGTCTAGTGTTAGGCATATAAGAATTGCAGATCACAACATAGAAGAGTTGTGTGCAATCTCTCTCTGAAATATCTCTTGTAAAGTCTCCCCGTTATTTTCTACCAAAGTAGTGAAATCTCTGCAATTTGGTGGATGTAGGCAGTATTGGCCGAACCACGTATAAATTTCTTGTCTTGTGTATGTTTGTGCGTGTTTATAGTACTAATCAAAAATACACGTGTATGTTATGTCTAGGAAAGATTGGATTTTAAGTGAGACCGGTGTGACTCCTCCAATCTTACCTGGGAACGTACCAAGCTGTATCTTTGGTAAAAATACTATTTACCGTACTTGTGTGTTGTTGTCTTCTTAACAGATTGGATCCCAAGATCCTGAAGAGGAATTAGTGGCTGTAATGACAAACAATTCTTTTGGAGATAATCTTCTCACTTTATTGATCTACAGCCAGTGTATGTGGTACATTATATACAAGCACGAGAGACACTTTTACAAGGAAATTTCTACTGATTGAAAATCTAATTTATGACAGGAGCGTCATGTTAATTGCTGGAGCGTTTTGTCTTTAATGTTTTCCTTATGAAGGTATATTTGACTAGTGGCTATAACTCATAAATCTCCAGCTGTGTGTGTTTCCTTGTATGATTACTAGAAGCTTCTGGCGCAATAACTGGAGCTGGATATTTCCTTCCAGCTGTATGTTTCCTTGTTGGGTTCTCCTTGACAGGTGTGGTCTTGAGTGTAGGAGAGGATTGTGGCACAATATCTTCTAGTGTCTTAATATGCCCCCTCAATTGAAGCGGAATTTCAGTGATGCTGAGATTGCTACGGAGAACATCAAAGCGGGTAGAGACCAAAGGTTTGGTAAAGATATCGGCTTTTTGATCTTTTGTGGAAATAAATCGGACCATCAAGGATTTTGCTGCAACCTTATCACGAACGAAATGAAAATCTATTTCGATATGTTTGGTACGGGCGTGAAACATGGGATTGGCTGTTAGGTAGGTGGCGCCAAGATTGTCACACCATAGGATGGGAGGTGCAGATAGGAATATACCAAGTTCTTTGAGAAGGGACTGGAGCCACTGAATTTCAGCCGTTGTATTGGCAAGTGAGCGGTATTCGGCTTCGGTGCTTGAGCGTGAGACAGTGGCTTGTTTACGAGAGCTCCAAGATATAAGATTACTCCCAAGAAAAATGCAATAGCCACCAGTAGAACGGCGATCATCGGGGCAGCCAGCCCAATCGGCATCGGAGTAAGCATGTAATTGTGAGACTGAGTTTTTGCGAATGAGTAACCCATAGAACAAAGTATGTTTCAAATACCTCAATATTCGCTTTATAGCAGTCCAATGTGGGATTGTTGGCCATTGGAGAAATTGACAAACTTTATTGACGGCAAAAGAGATGTCTGGGCGAGTGAGTGAGAGATATTGTAAGGAACCAGCAATACTTCGATATAACGAGGGATCTTCAAATGCTTCGCCATCAAAGCGGGACAATGTCTTGGAAGAAGACATAGGGGATGTCACTGTCTTAGCAGATAGCATATTAGATTTCTTGAGGAGGTCCAAAATGTACCTTCGTTGAGAGAGAAAAAGTCCACGTGCATCAGGGGTTACTTCCACACCTAAGAAGTAATTAAGAGTGCCCAGGTCCTTGATTGGGAAATCACCTTGGAGCTTAGCAATAAGACGGGCTATGAGTTCTGTATTTGGACCTGTAATGATTATATCATCCACGTAGATGAGAATGAAAATAGTGGTAGCACCGGTACCAAAAAGAAATAACGAAGTATCTGCCCGTGAACTCACAAAACCAAGTTCCTGTAGGCGAGAGCTAAGGCGTGAGAACCATGCTCGCGGAGCCTGTTTAAGACCATAGAGGGATTTTTTGAGGTGACAAACGTGATCTGGAAGAGTGGGATGAACAAATCCTTGTGGTTGAACCATGTATACATCTTCCTGCAAAAATCCATGGAGAAAAGCATTTGTTACATCCAATTGTTTTATATACCAATTGGATGAGACAGCAATAGAAAGGACAGTCCGAATGGTTGTGGGTTTAACCACTGGACTGAAAGTATCATCATAATCAATCCTAGGTTGTTGGTGAAATCCTTTGGCGACTAGTCGAGCTTTGTGGCGATCGATAGTGCCATCAGATTTTCGCTTGATTTTATAGATCCATTTGCACCCAACAAGGTTCATGTGGGGCTCTCGAGGAACAAGCGTCCATGTCCCATTTTGAAGGAGAGCATTAAATTCAGATGTCATGGCTTCCCTTCAGTGCAGGGATTTGTGTGCAATTGTGAATGAGGTAGGTTCCTCATAGGAAGCATCAATCGCGGTGAGAAGTGCCTTTGGTGGAGGATAGGGAATGGTCCCATCTGTGAATGCACGTGGCTTATGGATTTGATTCTTGGACCTTGTTTGCATGGAGTGAGCAGCACCTGGCATAGTAGTGGAATTAGATGCAGTAGTAGGCACATGGGGAACCGGCAGCACATGGGCATTAGGTGACGCAACAGGTTCTGAATTTGATGAGCAGGGAGAGTGTAGTGAGCCAGGTGTAACTTGAGGTGCATGAGGAGAGGATTGTGGAGATGGAAGATCTGTGACAAGTGGAGTTGGTAGTACCGTGAGGTTGGAAGGTAATGGCACAGAATTAGTCTTGGGAGAAGCTGCAATCACAGAGTTAGTATGAAAAGGAAAAGAATTTTCATCAAAAATAACATTATGGGACACATAAATGCGGCCTGAAGGAACATGGAGACACCTGTAACCTTTATGTTGAAAACTATACCCGAGAAAAACACAAAGTTGAGATCGGAAGGCAAGTTTGTGTTGGTTGTAAGGGCGCAAATGAGGCCAACATGCACACCCAAAAACCTTTAAGAAATTATAGTCAGGAGCCTTGTGGAATAGTAATTCAAATGGCGATTTGTTGTGGGTAACTGAGGAAGGGAGACGATTAATTAAAAAGGCTGCAATGAGGAAGGCGTCATCCCAGAATTTGAGTGGCATGGAAGCGGCTGCGAGTAAGGAGAGACCCGTTTCGACAAGGTGTCTGTGTTTTCTTTCCACGGAACCTTGTTGTTGATGAGTGTGAGGACAAGAGATCCTATGAGAGATCCCTTGGCGTGATAAAATGGGATTGAGAGCTCGAAATTCTCCACCCCAGTCTGATTGGATGGCTTTGATTTTACGCTCAAAAATTTTTTCTACATGTGTTTGGAACTGTAAGAATATAGAAGTAACAGCAGATTTAGCGGCAATAGGAAACAACCACACAAATTTACTGTAATCATCAATAAAACACACATAATACCGATTGCCATTATTAGGATAATAAGGGGAAGGTCCCCATACATCGGTAAAGATTAAATCCAAGGGATAATTTGAAACAGATGGAGAAAGATGAAATGGTAGCTCATGGCTTTTGCCCATTCGACATGCAGCACATAGACCAGAGACTTTATTCTTGAGAATTGCAAGGTGATGAGCGCGAACGACTTGACTAACAATACGGAGGGAGGGATGACCTAGACGACAATGCCAGCGGTCCATGGAAGCACGTTCACCCAAGAAGGCTAACCGAGGTGGAGGAGGACATGAGGGGAACGTGTAGAGGCCATCTTTACTCTGGCCGCGAAGCAGAGTGTTGCCCGTGAGTGAATCCTTAACACAAAAGAAAGAGGGGTGAAATTCAAAATAGACATTATTATCACGAGTGAACTGAGAAGCTGACAAAAGGTTCTTTTTAATCTGTGGGACATGAAGAAGATTGGTCAATAAAAATGAAGCATTAGGATAGATTAATTTGGAAGAACCAGTGTTGCTTATAGTTAGACCTTGCCCATTGCCTACATGCAATTGATCTGTGCCGGTGTAGCTATCAGAATAAAGGTTGAGATTTTCATGCTCCGATGTGACATGGTTGGTAGCCCCGGTGTCTGGATACCAGTTGATATCATTGTTGTTCTGAGAGGATGCTGCAGAAAAAGCTTGCATGTTAGGTGAGTTATCCTTTTGAAAAGAATAATCAAACCTGTGGTAACAACTAAGGGCAGTATGGCCAGGTTTGTTGCAAACTTGGCAGACTGGTCGAGAATTGGGACCAGTTGATGTGTGTGATGGCCCTCTGCCACGGCCTCTCCCACGGAAACCATGGGATCTGTGAGTGGAATGCTGGCGAAAGGGTGGGGATGGCCCACGGTATGCACCCTTATTTTTATGGGTCAAAGGACGTGCTGTAGCCACGTTTGCTGAGGGAAAAACAGATTCAACAGCACTGGAGTTGTGCTCTAGGCGCATTTCATGAGTCAAAAGGTGCGCATATAAGTCTTCAATGGACATGGGGTCCACACGGGTGGTAACAGAGGTTACAAACGAGTCAAACTCAGTGCCCAAACCAGCAAGTAAAAATGAAACCATCTCAAAATCATTGAGTGGCTGGCCAGCAGAAGCTAGAGTATCAGCAAGAGTTTTGAATTTCTGAAAAAATTCAGAAATGGAGGAGCCTCCTTTCTTGAGTGTAGCAAGTTGATAGTGAACTTGCATGATCCGAGCCCGTGAATGGGAAGAGTACATGCGTTCAAGAGCATGCCAGACTTCACTTGAAGTGGAATAACCAATAACTTGAGAGATAATACTCTCAGTGAGGGTGGACAAGATGGTACTTAGGACCATTTGATCTTGCTGGAGCCAAGTGAGAAAATCTGGGTTGGCAATTGTATCAGGGGAATTCGTAGATGGGGTGGGGTTAGGAATTGTTTGTGTGGGTGAAGGGATGGTGCCTTCGACAAAACCATAGACATTTTGGGCTTTGAGGTAAGTTACCATCTGCCATTGCCACGTGATATAATTTTCACGAGTAAGTTGGGCAGTGACACGATGCGGAAGATTGTTAAACAGAGAGGCAGGGGAAAGGGTAACAGAGGGAGTGACGTTGGTGGAATTGGTGGAGGAAGACATTTTGAGGATTAGAAAAAAAATGACGTGAGTCCTAGAAGGGCTCTGATACCATGTAATGACAAACAATTCTTTTGGAGATAATCTTCTCACTTTATTGATCTACAGCCACTGTATGTGGTACATTATATACAAGCACGAGAGACACTTTTACAAGGAAATTTCTACTGATTGAAAATCTAATTTATGACAGGAGCGTCATGTTAATTGCTGGAGCGTTTTGTCTTTAATGTTTTCCTTATGAAGGTATATTTGACTAGTGGCTATAACTCATGAATCTCCAGCTGTGTGTGTTTCCTTGTATGATTACTAGAAGCTTCTGGCGCAATAATTGGAGCTGGATATTTCCTTCCAGCTGTATGTTTCCTTGTTGGGTTCTCCTTGAAAGGTGTGGTCTTGAGTGTAGGAGAGGATTGTGGCACAATATCTTCTAGTGTCTTAATAGTGGCACCTAATTTCCTAACATTTTCCACCATTTCCACAAGCTTATCACCATCTCTGATCACTATAAATACCAAGCTTTACATCCCAATTTCACATCCCAATTTCTCTACAAACTAAAGAGAAACTTTCTTGCTACATTACTCCATGGCCAGAGAACTCCAAGCTCGCCATTTCCTTGTCCTTGTTATTTTCTTAAGCTTCTTTTTGCTATTCTCTACCATACAAGCCCGCACTTTGCATGCTCAAACTCATCACCACCATGCCATAGTGAAGCCCTCTGGAAGCCATGGAGATGGAGTAACGGGTTATTATATTACTGAAGTTCTTGGCCACTGGGGAACTAACAATTATGAGCCAATTTTACCCAGAAGAGATCTTGCAAATTCAGGTCCAAGCCCCGGGGATAGTCAGTAACTCGTTAATGGTGCATACATTACCGTCCGGACGACCCAAAAACAGAGCATCAAATGTGTCTCAATGCACCTTAGTTGAAATAATTGTTTGTTTAGGAGGAAATTTGAATTACTTGTAGACCAGTATGAATTAATACAAGGTGAAATAAATTATTATGTTCTGGGTCATTGTAATTTAATCCAACATCTCTTGAATAAAGTCTTTGTAATTGCATTTGCTACATACAAATTGTTGTTGAATGGAGTAATGTGGTCGTGCCATGAGAATTTACTTTTTGTGAAGAAGAATTTAAGTTGGTGGTGGAAGAATTTTCAGAATCAGCCATGAATGACGTGAGTCAAGGGGTAAAATACCATAATACAACACAGAATAACGTTCTTGATGATGATGCGGTACGTGGACTGGGAAAGCCCAGTTAGGAAATGGGCCGCAGGAGAACCATTTTGCATATTTTCAAGAAAAAGTATTGTTGGATTTTTCAATCCAAAAAAGATAAATATATATATATATGAATAAAGCAATATATATATATATATATATAGTCTTTAACATGAGAAGGTTACCCCTACTAGGTGATTGTGCCGCTGTAAGATTGACTACTACTTTACCATTAAAGTCTAATTCAAGTCAGCTACACATTTGACTTGTTTTGATTGGAGAAGGATATATATTTCCCTTTCAAGACGAGCGTTAATATTTTATTTTAAGGTTAAATAAGTTCTTTGGTACCCTTAGTAATTAAGGGTCAATGAAAAACATTATAAAAATAAAAAATAAAAAACACATTGGTCGTGGGTCACAAATAACAATTGTCAATGTTCATAAGAGATGGTGGCAAAGAATAATGTTTTGGAAGACTCACGACTTTTCTAATTGACGGGTTCCAAAGTCGAATTAAGGATCATGTGGGTTTCGAATGGATTCACTGAGATGGGAATCGATAAAGCCAAGGCTTTGTGACTGATGAGAGACTTCCAGGATTTGCAAACACCCGGATTAGGGATTTGACGGATAGTCACAATAGAATTTTTAAAAGAGTATTTTTGTCTTCTCAAAAAGTGAAAACAAAAAAATATTCGTCAAATATAAGTAACTTGATAACTCTCGAATAACTTATATGGGGCTGTGGCACAAACCTATCTTTTTGTACCCTCCAATGAGATATTGACATCTCAACTTAAAAAAATAAAACAAACACACGAGATCACATCCAAATTTATTAAAAATTAAAAAAATCTCACATCACATATATGAATGTGATCTGGTGGATTTGTTTTATTTTCTTAAGTTGTACTAATTAAGTTGAGGTGTCAATATCTCATTGGAGAGCACAAAAAGATGTATTTGGACCACAACACCGTAGAAATTTGAAGTCTCTTTCCAAATTTATTAATTTGTTTTTTTTTTGGAAAATTACAAAGAAAGAGGCATTTAAGTGTTTTTATTTGCAAAACAGCAAAAGTAAATAATGCTAAAAGAACTTCTACCACTCAATTAGATTATGAAAAGACCAACTTCAGTCCTAATTTGCATAAACTTCCATTTCTTAAGTTCCAAAATCTAGACTTGACCCCAAAAAACTGTGGCAAATTTACATTTGTTTAATCAAAGACTAACGCCACGTTAATTAATATTCAATAAGTATGATAAATGAATATGAAAATTAACATCAGTACTCTTTACCAAAAATCTTGTTCCGGTAGTCTTAAGCTTTGAAGGGAAGCACTTAGACAGTTAGACCGGATATTAGCCAACACAGAAGGGAAGCACTTGGAAAACTTAAAAATTCTATCATCAAACCCTAGCAAGTAGAGAAGAATTTGGTCAAACAACATCAAACCCTAGCGAATAGAGAAGAATTTGGTGAGACAGCATTTTGGACCGGAATCTAAATTCAACTTATAAGCTGGTCTTGGTTTCTCACTGATTTGAGATAAGCCTCAAGCTTGTCACCCAAGATTCCACCCCCAACACTTGAACCTCTCTCTCTTTGAGTTTCCTTGCATGCTTCGTAACATACTCACCATTCTCATGCGTGTTTGAACAGGGCATGCATTTTTCCACCATTTCCACAACCTTATCACCATCTCTGATCACTATAAATACCAAACTTTACCACCCAATTTCACATCCCAATTTCTCTACAAACTAAAGAGAAAACTTAATTCCCTGCTACATTACTTTATGGCTGGAGAACTCCAAGCTCGTCATTTCCTTGTCCTTGCTATTTTGGTGAGCATCTTTTTTCTATCTTCTACCATACAAGCCCGCTCTCTGCATGCTCAAACTCATTGCCACCATGCCATAATGAATCCCGCTGGAAGCCATGGAGTGACAGGTTATTATATTAGTGAAGTTCATGGCCCTCTGGGAATTAAGAATTCTGATCCAATATTAAACAGAAGGGAACTTTCGGATTCAAACCCAGCTGAGGGAGGTCCAAGCGACGGGGCTAAGCATTAACTCGTTAATGGTGCATACATTACTGTCCGGACGACCCAAAAACAGAGCATAAATGTGTCTCAAGACACCTTAGTTGAAATAATTGTTAATTTAAGAGGAAATTTGATTTACTTGTAGAGTATGAGTTAATACAGATGAAATAAAATTATTATGCTCTGGATCATTGTAATATAATCCAATATCTATTGAATAAAGTCTCTGCAATTTCATTTGCTACTTAGAAATTGTTGTTGAACGGTGTAATGTGCTCCTGCCATGAGAATTATAGATGTTGTTAAATTATTAAACTTACTATTTATTATTAAATTAAACTTTTGGGATATGAGATAATTTAATGTACGTAGAATTTTGTGTTGGAAGAACTCTCAGAATCAGCCATGAATGACGTGAGTCAAGGGGTGAAATACCATAATACAACACAAAATAACGTTCTTGAAGATGATGAGGTACGTGGACTGGGAAAGCCCAGTTAGCTTGTCTCCTCCCGGTTTATAATCCCGCCAAATTGTTTCTTCTTCGTTATAGTTTGATCATAAAGATGAGTGAAAATGTATTAGATCAGAGGACAGAGGGTGATTGGAAAGGATGAATGGTTTGAAAAATATTTCATTTCCTAGATCCTCGCATGATCCCATCCAATGTTTTCTTACTAGTCGTAGTCCATCATTCTTTTGTAGTTTGCTAACATATATATGCTTGCTCTCTCTCATTTCATTTTGTTTATGTTCCATGATGAAATGAAGCTTGATCTGTGTCATGACGTCCGCCGGAGGAGCTTGCTTCTTAGTATTTACTGTAGAAGATGGAAACGGCGCGGCCAATAATACCAATTTTATTATTATTATTATTATTTATATATATATAATTAAATATAATTTTTTTAAAATTAATTATATAGACATGTGTCAATTTGTGATTGGTGCTGACATATCAGTTTCTATTTTTTGCAGCTGCTGCATCATAGAGACTGCTGGGAACCAATGTTTGGTGGGCTGCCTTCCAGCGGATTTATTGTACATCCATAGTTAATCATGCATTATCCAGACCTAAGTAATTAATAAAGCAGCAAAAATATAATGTGTTTATTTGTTAATGTGGATATGTAGTATATTGTTTTCGATATTTGTTATATGTTTGACGCATTTTATATATTGTTGGGCAGAATCCATTTATTCTTCTATATTTATTTTCCTCAATTTTTGAGTGTCAAAAAGTCTTGGATATTATCCTCCAGGGTGTTAAAAAATATAATCAAAATAAAAAAACTACGATTTATCATAAATTTGTTTCAAGTATTTGGAATTGAAAAATATTACATGAACTCGCTTTTTTATATTTGTAAGTGCGTACTCTCAAATGTTATAGTAAAAAGCTGACGTGCCAACTGTCACATTAGAATGTAAGAACTTCTGAATTTACCCGTACATTAGTGTGGTATCACATCTAATTAGTAAATTGTATGTACACACTTTTCCTCGTTATCCAAATATATATTTTTTTTTTAAAAAAAAAAGAAAAAAAAAAGGAGGTGTTGGATAATGTAAAAGTAAATGTCACAATTACCCAATCGGTGCAATTTTTCAGTTCAACCGCTAGTAAAGAAACTCATTACTTGTATCTATATAGGGGTTATAAAATGTGATTTAAGCCACGTGTGGTACAATGAGTCAAGAGAATCCAATAATCAGTAACGAAGAAATGAAACTATCTATAACTAGGTAAAAAGATCTATGTTAAGAGATGGTTCAACTACGAAGTATGAGATTTAACTATTAAAAGTTAGAAAAAATAAAAAAAAATAAAAAAATCAACGGAAATCTAAAATTAAAGCTAGAAATCTCTTGTAAATTCGAAGGAATTGCAATTCTAATTGCAACCTAAAAAATTTTTAATGGCTTTTTGGCAAAACTAATTGAAATCTTTCCCAGAAAAAAAAAATAAATAAAAAAAATAACGTGAGAAAAGTGGAAAGGCAGTACATTTTGATTTATGCCCACCACCCCAAAAGGGGAAAAAAAGAGAAAAAGCTAGCTTAAGAGCAAAGTGGGATTTGGGTTTAGGTGAGAATAAATCTTGCATGGGGTTTGAGATGACCGGGTAATGAGTTGGATTAAGATCAGGTGCTTAGGTATTGCACTTTTGCAATAGTCTAATATGAGACGTTTATATTATTCTATCATATCAGCAAAAACACTTAACATTCTTTTTCCACCAATTCTAGAGTGGTTGACTACTCATTTGACTTCTTAGGGTGGCCGAACCACTCTAACAACCATTGAGGTGGTTCATCCACTTTCAAACAGCTAAAAGGGTGGCCGGCCACCTCTAGTAGTGGTGGTGAAAAACTATGAGGCTAGTGATGGTGACACACTTTAGAAAGAAAGAACTTTAAATTTTAATTTTTAACTGACGTGACAAAACCTGAGTTTTTCATTTAAAATGATCTGGGTTACATAGGATTTCAATCCATGTGGGTGAAGGGAGAAAAGGCAGAGCTATAAGTGGGTTCATTTTCTTGGTTTTTGAGACGATTTTGGTGATGGGAGTGAACCTGTCTTGGGATTTGCAAAGAATGATGGATCAGCTTGTTTGAACGAAGGGTGCTTGTTAATCAGCTTCTTTGAGACAATCTTGCCAACAAAGACGAGGTTGGAGGCATTTTTCTGCCTCTATGACCTATGGGGATTATTTTCCATTACCTGAAGATTATTTTTTGCCGACAATTTAACCCCAACATCAGAAAACACAGAATATTAGAGTTCCAGAGGTGATTTTTCTGCAGAACAAACAGACAACCCGAGTAACAAATTTGAGAATTTACTTTCTCAAATCTTTCATTTTCATTCAAAATCACATTCAATGTTAGATTATAAGTTCAGGTTTCTGGGTTCCCTCTACTCCTAGAGTACATAATGGCTGGCTCCTTCAAATTCAAAGGCCATGGACAGAAGAACCCTTATCCCCGCTCCACAATACAACACCCCTGAAAGATAATACATCAATTTGATATTTATGAAAGGATATCTCAACGCCCCCACCAAATTAGATCTACAAATCAACTCCTCCCTAATCTTCTTCAGGAGCCTCTCTCAACCACTGCAACCAGAAAACACACATATGAAGATGCAAATATTATATTACAACAAACAAATCAGGTGAAGTCTAAGAGAGGCATGATACATCAATCTTAAGTCTAAGAGAGGCATGATTCATCATCTATGCAGCGTGGCATAGATGATGGCCACGCTGCAAGAACAACTAAATGATTTCTTTTTTCCTTTAGAAAAGAGGAAAGGAGAACGATGAATAGTAATACTTTAATGAATTCTTCCGACTTCTTAACAAAAACTTTATCGAAATCATCAGCGTCTTTTTTCTCATCATCCCACTTTAGAATAGCATCTTCTTGTATAATTTCTTTGTCATACAGAAGCCACAGTATCTGTAAAAGAACATAACAATGACTTGAATAAGCAGAATAACTACACAAAATACGATCAAAGTAAGACAAAAGCAAAAAGAACTAAGAATGCAAACAATCTCCATAATTTCTAATCACATGGCACCTATTTTGGCCAAGAATACGTTTCAACTCAACCTAACCAACTGTATCTCACAAACCAAAAACCGAGACTATAGCGGGACGCGCTGCCGCTAGAGGAAGAGAGAGGGAGAGCTTATTGGCCGAGAGTGAGAGAATATATATATATATATATATATATATATATATATATATATTTTGATCAACATGCCGCATTGTCAATAGATATTATAGAGGGCAATATTGATGAATTTTTTCTAAAACTTCCTCGAACTATATTGATGTGATGTCATCTTCAGGATGCAAGAACAAGCACAAAATGTGTGTCATGTGAACCAAAATATCATCATAGGGAACCACAACATCAAAGAAAATTATATATTGAAGCGAAGTGCACATCTCATTCTCTTCTGATGAGATCTACATTATAAAGTATTAAGATAAATATACTTGTGAGAACAACGGGGAGAACTCGGTGGTAGATTCCAAACACATTTCTTCAAACTTTAGTATTACTTCAATCTGCAAAGTATGCAAGAAAAATTTATTAAAAAGAATTGACTATGAAATAACGAGACTTATTTTGGTAACCATCAAAACCAAGGGAACTGGGTGCACAATATCTAATTACATTCTAGAACCAAGTTAATCATATTCATTGTGTAAACATTACTAGTCAAAGAAATGGCAACAATTATCTAAAAGGATTTATCATAAACAGACCTCGGCATCAATGTCAGTCAGGAAAGACTTCAGAAGTTTTTGCCATTGCGTAATTACATTCACGGCATTATTAAACAGTTCACCTGAAAAGTAGATTAAGAAGAAAACCAAATTGTTTATTCCATAGATCAAAAGGCAAGGAAAATAATTTTTATACATAAATGAAATCTGTTACACAGAAAGATATGTATAGCATTAGGAAGTAATGTACAAACAAGATATGCTATCATTGAAACAGGACTAAAACCATGACAAGTTCAGTTGATGTGTATCAACCTTATCCTAGCTGGCCCTGGACAGAGCAAACCCCAATCCAAATCCTCACCAATCCCACCAAGTCCCTCACAAGACAAGGCAGCCAAATGAAAAATCGGGGTACAACAAAATATGGATGCTGTATTGAATGACATAATATGGATGCGTCAATATATATAGCAAATATGTGAAACAGTAAAAACAAGAAAATAGGTTCTAACATAAAAAGTACAGGGCAACAAACACAGTTTTCTTCAGTGTTGATACTTTGAACAACTTATTTTGGGCCAAAATAAAAGGGGCACAACTAAGGATCGAGATATGTAATGAGCATAGTTTTTAACAGAATAATTTATTTAAAAGTACACGGTAAGATGATAACGCCTTTCAGTTCTTATAATATAATAGGATTACTGTAAAGATATCTCAATATATAAACTATTGATGGATGAGGATCTATAAATTATAATTAGGTGTTCAGTCATTCATAAACATAACTCATTCTCTTCACACACATACACACACAGAGAGAGAAAGAGCAGACTACATAAGTAGTTATGGTATGCAACACAAATAAACAACTTCTGCCAGAAAACGCTTTTTAACTTAAACGCTCTATTTCTTAAATGCAATCTCAAACAGGCTCTTAATCTAATTTAGACATATTCAACAAAATTCAAAAGGCCACTATCACTTTCGAGCATAAAGAGCTTTTATTTGAAATAAAATAAGAAATGAGAATCCTCTACCTGAATGTATACCAAAACAAGAAAACATAGATAACTTACTAGGTGAGCTATGCGGAGTTTCTAATGACAATTTCATCATTGAATAAAATATAACTCCAGCAGCGTCCGCACATGACTTCGTGCATGTCACCCTGTTAAATAAATGGCCAAAAAAGTTATATGATAAGCAACTAATCCACACAGAACAAAAGCATTCTAAACTTAACTCAACTCGGCTAAACCTCATACCAACTGAATATATATAAAAGCATTATCCCAGTAAATACATCCAAACATAGCCTAGAGAAAAAAATGCAGAAGAATCATATAAAGTGTGCATTCGGATGGAAATGGGGAAGGGTTTGCAATGCTGATGTAGGACAAGTTCCAAAAGTTGTGCGTATAGTACTTATTTCTTCAGCTAGGGTTTTGCAAACAGAAGATTTTAGAGATTGGAATAACTGGTGAAGGAGCTCAGCATTGGCATATTAGATTTCTGAGATCTTCGCAAGATTGGGCGCGTGAATCACTTGACATTGTCTTGGAGCTAATGTATTATATTCCATTTGTTGAAGTGGAAGATAAAATGTTTTGGAGACATTCTAAGAAAGGAAGATTTGTGATTATGAGACTCATAATGGGGTTTAGCTATTGAATTTCCTCCGAAGAGTATTTGGTGTGCCAAGGTACTAACAAAAGCAGAGCATTCTTTGGATAAACACCTGCTTTGGGTAAAATACTGACAGTTGATAACTTGGCAAAAAAGGGTGAGTAGATGCTGCATGTGTAAGAATAATGGTGAGAAGGTACTAGATCATCTCCTCTTACATTGCACTGTATTAAAAGAATTGTGTTTGTTTGCCTTATGTTATTGAATTGTATTGGCTGATGCCTCGGACTGTGATAGAAGTTTTTGCAAGTTGGAAAAGAAGACTCGTTACCATGATGTCAAGTGGACATTTGGAGGTTAAAAAAATAATCACTTTCAATGATGTCAAGTTTAGCAGAAACTTGTCACGCCCCTTTTCCATATCAACTGCTAAGCCACACAGTACAATGCTAAACTGTGTTGAACACAAGGACAAAGACCTCCAACCATAGGTTCCATACTACTTTATTTAATGTTATACAAACCAGACAGTAATTGATGGGATTGATCTTATTCCTCTCTTCTCTAACTGGGTGATGCAACATTTGTAGGCCTACTCTTTGGCTGGTCATCGATCTGTGGTTTCTGAGCATGATTCTCAGATCTGCCTTTTACATTATACCTATTAACACTGTCTGAGTCGATTACCAATTCCTTTAGAGTAATGCTAGAAGGAAGACTATGTATCCTCCCAAATGTGATGTGGCTTTTAAAATCACCATTAAATTTAATGATTATTATTAGATTTTGATATATTGATAATTTTAAAAGCCACGCCGCATTTGGAAGGATACAATAAAGACTCTAGTCTTCCTTCTAGCATTACTCATTCCTTTATAACCTTGAACATTGCAACACAATAATACAAACACTTCTTTTCAAAGTACCAAGTGTGAAACTCACCAAATGGATAAGAAAATGGACAAGAAGAGGAGAGGAAGGGGAGTGAATAGTTTGTGGAGTACGTTAGGAATATATAAGCTAGTAGCTAAACCAAACCAAGTCAAAGAAACTTTGTGGGCAGGTTACGAACATCATCAAAGTATGTCATCATTTTTGGCATAAAAAATTAAATATTCAAACGCATATTCCATTTTTTCCAGATACATAATATTTGTCCAAAAAGTCTTTGTCCAATGAGCCATAGCTCAAATGGCTCCTCTCCCCCATGAAGGAACAGGAAGGAGGTTAAGGCTGTGGGTTCAAGTGCTATTAGGTATGTGACTACCAATTAAAAAAAAAAAACAGAAATAGGAAAAGAAAAATTAAATATAATGAAACACAATAGTAGAGGCACAATTACGCAAACAACGGAGTGAATTGAAGCAGTTTAAAAGTGTAGATACAGAAAAAAAAAGAAAAAAAAAAGAACATACCGAAATGTTCTCTGTTCAGAGATTGCGTTCTCTTCTTTAATATTTTCACACACAAACCGTAGAAAAGCTTCTTCAACCTGCAAATGATAATGGCTGAATAAATGTTCATTCTCTGCAAATGTGTATCCACTAACATCATCATTTCTGGTTTGACATTATTTTTTTATCACCTCTGACTCAAAGGATTCATCTCTGGAATCCTCATTAACATCATCATCTGAATCGTTGTAGTCAGGTTTCAACTCTCCCGCAGTTGGGAGAACACTGCCATCATGGGTTAACAACTCCAGATCATCGTCAGTAGTTTGCATTGCCTCAGCAAGCTTATCTGCAGGAATTGGTGCAATTGAATGTCTCCATTCTTCTTCATGGCTTCCTTCACATACTGACCAAACATATCCAACCCCACCTGTACCAAGCTGATCAATAATAGTAACTGGTATAAGAGTCAATGACATATTAGTTAATGATCTCAAACATTGATTTGTTCTTTCTTTCTTCCCAGTTTTATTTTATAACCAAAAATAAACCCAAAAAAGAAGAAGAAGAAGAAGAAGAAATAAATGTTCATTACCAGTTTTTTTGTTTGCCAGTTACTGAAAAATCTGCCACATATGTGACAGAAATAAGCCTGGACATTTAACTCTATCAGGCTAGTGTATCCTGAGCATATACCAAAAGAAAATGCCAGCTAACCTCATAAGTAGGCCAACTTTGTTTCTCCAATAATTGGGATGTCATCGCCTCTTTTGACCCTTCCAATGTACTTGTGATTGCTGCATATAAAAAAACTTATAATAACTGCACAACAGCACTTCAAAAAGTTACAAACATCTTAACTGTCAAGAACTAGTATAAGGCAGAAGAATTGTAAGGCATTAAACAATACAGCTAAGAAAGCATCAGTATAAAGACACTCTGGCCTCACCTACCGTAACACATATGATGTCTAAAACTTCATTTGCAATTTGTTAGCAGCAAAGAAATAAGTATGGCTCTAATACTTCAGTCTTTGGAAAACACAATCCATACAAACACACAAATATATTTATATGTGTGTAAACATGCATAGATAAACTTTGATAGGACAGCACCCTATAAAGTTTAATGGGATCTCACCCATTTTCGCTTTCAATGGTGAGATGTTTTACAAATCCGAATCATTCAAAAACCTACAAAATATGAAGGTGGATAGCTTTCAAATTTTGCTTAAATTCATGAAGTAAAATGATTGATATCTTTACTTATATTTGAACAGTGATTACTATTACATGCATGTATGCGTCGAAAAATAATGTTCACACCAAAAATTCTGTTCTTTCCATACAAATTCTTAATTCCTCATCACTTCAAGGCACCCCCACTTTAAGGAAGCTTAACAGGCTTATATTATCTAAGAATTATTATCAGTAAACTTGATCTCCTGCCCATATCATGGTTAGATCAAGGCTATACGCTTCCAAAAACAATTAATCTAACTGTAACTTAACTAAACAAGCCAGAAAAGTAGGAAAAAGATGGGATCCAGTAGAAGTTACATAAAATTTTTGCAACCCCACTGCTATCGTCGGCATACTCCAGCTCCTCATCACTATCCTGCTTAGTTGGTTGTGGATGCAATGATACCTTTGAGTATGAAGGAACAACAAATTGTTGCCCTATTACAACCTGGAGGATAAGAAATTTCAAAACACCGTACAAACTACATATAGTCATAAATCACAAAAGGGTCATAACTTTCAATATTCGTACCTTGCAATTATTATTTTTCAAAAAAGAAAGATGAATTTGAAAAGACACAAATAATATATATATACCAAAACTTAATGAAGCGGATAGGAAATTTAATTAAATAAGTTGGTTCAAAATTGGCTGAGCAGGTGGATTTTACAGCTAAAAAGGGGTGGCACCACTTTGGAGTCATGTGCGCCCCAAAAGCAGATGTCCTAATTAAGTTTTGCTTCTTCGCTTCTTTATATGTGTTTACTGTATATCGTAGTCTTGATTACCCTCCTTTCTTCCGGACTCCGGAGAGAGTGCCCACCTTAAATTAGCTTTCATGCAACAAAGACTTAACAACGAAAATGTATGAAGAAGGATAAAAACACACAGCCGCATTCTTAGCGATCAAGGTAATATAGAAGAAGAAAGCAGAAGCTTAACAAAAAATTAGAGCTTAAGAGTCTTCAGCTTAATTTCATAACCAAGAACATCTCTACCAATCATTCCATATCGGTGGATACCCAATGTCAGAACCCTATAAGTAGATCAACGGTCTTGGTTACATTACACCATTTTTTTTATAAGTAATTTCATTATTATTAGCGCAAAGGGGTGCAACCCTAGTACACGAGAACCCCAAATCCTTTTTCTTTTTGTTTTTTTTTTTTTATTTTTTTTTTATAAGTACAAGAGAACCCCAAATCTGAAGAAAAATAAGAACAAAAATTCGAAAAACCTGAGAAACTAGAAATATGCACTTATGAAATTCTACATTCATACAAATATGCTGTCAATCAAGTAGATTTCCAATCCCATAACAATATTACTATATCCGTTTCCAATGAATTTATTCCCTCACGATAAAAATTTTAGTCTAACATATGGACTTGTAATCGGTAAACATCTTGTTGCCTTGTCGTTTGGGAACCAACCCAACAGTAAGATGAACAGGAGAAGAATAATAATTTTTTTGATAAGTAATGAAAGTTTTATTAAAAAGCGTAAGGCGCCCCTAACTACACAGGAAGCAGAAGAAGAATAATTTAGCAGTTCAAACAAGGTGTAGCAGAGATATAGAGACACATACCTTAAAAGATAAAACCACGCCAGGTTCCAAAACTGCTCCTGACTTCATAACCACTCCATCACATACTATTGCATGCATTATCTTGCAGTCATCTTCAATAATGACATTATCCCATATATAGGAACCTTCTATTGAAACATTTGATCCTATAGTACAACCTTCCCCAACAACTGAATTTGAAATCTTAGTGTTGCTCTCAATCTTGGTACCATTTCCAATAACAGTAAAAGGACCAATTTCTGCAGAACGAGATTGCACTACTTCTGGTATAAAAAAAAAATTAAAATTAACAAAAAAATTAAAAATTAAAAATTAAAAAAAAAAAAAAAAAAAAAAAAACCCAAAGTTTATTAAATCGTATTTAATGGAGAAATTACAACAGAATATGTAACCAACTACATAGATTATTGACCAATTAGATCTTTGATCAGTACCCGATGCTCGATACATCCCCTGTCTTTCAAGTTTGGTGGCAGAGTTCCCAAAGAACTTAACATCTGGCACAAATGGGTATGTCCTCCTCTGGATTATGTCCTTACTAATAGTGTCATAGCTTCGGAAGTTATCAATTCTAGCCGCATAACTTGAGTGAATTTCATGAGTGAAGATTTTGTAGTCCATAATCTGATAGAAAATATGGATATCTTAGAAGTGTGAAATGAAAAACACTAAAACCAACAGAAAATGTCTAAATATTGGAACATACTATCAACAAGCTTGTTATTCATTGTAAATGAGCATAACTAGATACTAAGAAAAAAAATGTTATTCATTGTAAATGAGCATACTAAATGTTTTGACTTCTTTTAAATGTGCCAAAATGGAAAGAGATGTCTTAATAACATACTAGATACTAAGAAAAAAAATAATGAAAAAAATCTGAGATGCTTAAACATTGCAGAAAAATGAAAATTTATGATTCTGCAAAGGAAACTTTTTTACTCAATTAATGAAACGACATCTATAATCATGCATGCATAAAAGAGTGTATGTATTTTTTTCATTGGGTGCACAGAAGGAATGTAGAACACATCCATTCTGTTAACCACCCTCCTATCAAAGATATCTACACAAGTTTGTGACAAATGCTGAGATATTAGTAACATTTCTATCTACATTTTCTAATCAAATAAGGTTCAATTTACACTTAGAAAACATACTTAGAAACTAATACAGGGAGACATCAGTTGGCAGGGGGATCCATCATCTTATTATGTCTCTGTGTCTTTGCAACACACATGTAAATGTGTAGAAGAGGGCGCTTGTCAGCGTACCAGCAGATTATTTGCACATGAAAGTAACTAAATTTAGGTTTCAGAAGAGATGTATAATGAGTTACACATACATCATCAGCAAGCAAGCCCTTGACAAAATGGCTTCGTAGATGTTGATAATCAAAATTGTCTGTAAAAAGGCTAAGCACTTCTGGCGAGCAGATGTCAATATAGCAATCCTACAGAGAATAAATTAACAATTTAGCATAAATTTGTATCACAGGTCTCCTTAGAGAAGAGACATATAAATGAAGAGAAAACTAATAATAATTTCAGATAGAATGCCAACGCATCTACTGACAACAAACTGAAGCAGCCACAGCATGGAGTGTAAATGCAGATTTAGCCATTAACAATAGTATATTGCCTTCTTATGCTTGGCACACACACACAGCACTAAAAGCAACCATCCATTCCTCAAAAACAGTGCCCAAAGAAAAGGGTTAGGGAGGTGGTGAGACATAAGCGAGAATGGGTCCTTTAAAGTACAAGAAGCAGCCCATGCGCATTCACTGCCTCAGCGATTTCAGAAAATCTTGGACTGAGACAACGGCGAGACATGAATACCATCACTATATAAGGACAAAGAAACACTTTAGATACCTTCTTAGAAAATTGTACCAGGCAAGCATTATAATGTCAAGTAATATTGGCTATCAAAGCGAATCAAAACTCAAGCAATTTCCTTATTATCGAATTGAGTAAATCCACTGCAGTGTTTCATATCCTTCATCACTCTACAATAAATTTTGGTCATTGTCATGATAAAAATAACTTCTTAGAGAAACAGCTATTGTAAGAAGACAAATTAGCACTAGTTTGAAGACCAAAACAAAAGCCACAGGGAGGAGGAATTTACCACTAATAGATTACTACGAAAGCTGAAAATAAATCTTATTTTTATAAGGTACTCTGAAAATAAAACTAAAAGATTTTGAGGGAAAGATTCAAGAAATAAACCTGTGCATCGTTGTGTAAAGAAATTGATGGATTGTCAGTGAGCAGCAACTTATCAAGACATATCACGCCTTTTGAATACTCTGCCTTCTCCTCATAATATAAAAGCTGCTTAGTATTAGGATCTATTGCCATAAACAGCTCATCAGTACCAAGTCGAGATTGGCGAGTAATTGGAGAAGGCTTTGACGGTCTAATAACCATGGTCATTACAGCATTACTATCTTTCTTCTTTCTCTCCTTATGTTCTTTAAGCACCTGTGTAAGTGACATGTTGCTCACAGTATCTCCGCTAATAAGGACGAAATCTCCATTTATCTTCAAAAGCCACAGAAGATGATAACTTCATTACACTATGAAACAGCAAGTTCTAAATGCAAGCATAGGTGGAACTACATTCATTAAGAACAAATAATTAAAACTGATTGGAACGAAGGAAATTCCAACTTCTCATAAGGACAGAAATATAAGATAGGAAATTGAGACATGGACATACCACATTGCGTTCATAAATTACGCGCAAAGCATCACCAGCACTGATAGAATTGTGGGACACTATCGTCGTGACCGAGAAGTTTGGATGAGAAAACCACTCAGAACTCTCCAAATAATCAATCACTTGCTTGGAATGAGCACAGCAAAAGACAATAACCTCTTCAACACCAGCAGATTCAAGCCATGCTAAGATGTAATTTATCATCGGGACATTTACTAATGGTAATAATACCTTCAACACCAAAAAACTTACATAAGTGCAAGAATTGGCATCAAAAGAACAAAAAAATCTTTTTGCAAGACATAAGAATGCACAAGTTGGCCTCCGTACAAGCCCATGGCATTGTCTATATATATACAAATTCCCAAAGAATTTCTTTTTATTAAAAAATAAATAAATAAAAAAAGTAACACTAAATATTGAAACATCTCAATATGCAAGTAACACAGGCGGTCATCAAAAACGTCCAAATTTTAAGAATGTATTTTTATTTCATATTTTGTCTAAATATTCTTCTCTGCGCATCCTTGTGCAAGAAAATAAAGAAATAAATAAGTGAACCTCCTATAGCGGCGAAAATGGAGGGACAAATACTTGAACAGTACATCTTATATTTTTTTTAGCGAAATTATATATAAACTCCTTAAGTTAACGCGTTTTTATTAAAAACTCTCTGGGTATTTTTTTTCCGGAAATTTAGTCCTTAGGTCACTCGAAACTACTAGAAAACTCTTTACCGTCAATTTTTGTTAACAGCCGTTAGTCTACTCAAAACTCCCCGTTTTATTTGATTAAAATATTAATTTTTTATTAATTTAATTTAAAAAATTAAATCTTTAAAAAAAAAATTTAAAAAAAATATATATATATTGAAGGGTGGCCAAGGGTGGCAACCCCTATGGGGTGGCTTGCAGCCATCCCATAGGGGTTGGGGGTGGCACCGCCACCCCTGGCCACCCTTCAATTTTTTTTATTTTTATTTTAAAAAAAAATTAAATTTTAAATTAAATTAATAAAAAATTAATATTTTAATCAGATAAAACGGAGAGTTTTGAGTGGCCTTAACAGGTGTTAAAAAAATTGACAGTAAGGAATTTATTGTAGTTTCCAATTGACCCAATTACTAAATTTTCGAAAAAAAAAAAAAAAAAAAAAAAAAAAAAAAAACCTAGACAGTTTTTAATAAAAGCGCGTTGACCTAAGGAGTTTATATATAATTTCTCTTTTCTTATCACATAGCTCCGTTAAACAAAGAACTATCCCATTCAAGCATGAAATAGCAAAAGAAAAAAGATTAAAATCCAAAAGCCCCCAACCCCTTTTCTTCTTCGACACCTATAAGCAACAAACGGGGCACAAAGAAGCCAAATTTATCAAATGAATACACAAACTTCATCTTAAAACAATTTTCAACCGAATTTTCTCTCTTCGTAATCACGTTAAATTAGCCTACAAGGAAAATTTATGAAGAATACAAATATTCCAAGCAATGTACATGGATAGCATAATTCAACATCCTACATAGATTCATATGCACCTATATCTATGCACACATGCGTGCGTTCATACATTCATTCGTATAAAACATAGATACCAACATCATATACGTACGTACGCACGTAGATACACACAATCGAGAGAGAGAGAAAGAGACATTACTTTGGGGCGTTCGAGGGTGATGGGACGGAACTTGGTGGCGAAGCTATCAGCCAAGAGGATGGCCTGCAAGGGTACGCGTGTCAGTTCCTCAGGGTCCTCGGAAACCCTATTTGCACCCTTTCTCTGTACACCCATTGCTACTCCTTCTTCACCCTTCTTAAGAAACTCTGGAAATCAAAGATACAGTAATTCCACAGATATCAATTAAAATCAGACAGAATTGAAAGAGAAAACAGAAAAGATATATTGGATGATTAGCCTAGGGCACTTATTTTAGAAAATCACAAATTCTTTTTTTTTTTTTTTTTTAACATGTCCACAAAAAAAAAAAAAAAAAAAGGCCCAATTTCAATTGTGAGCTAATGAATTGCGATTTCTAAAGGCCCAATTTCAAATCAAAATTTCTAATAAAAAGTTAAAAACCGAGAATTGGAACTAAGAAAAACTTTAATTAAAATCCTGTGTAGTAGAGACTGACGGCCTCATAATGTGAAGCAGAACACTGTGATTGTTTTGGGCTTGGCTCATCTACGGTCACAAATATTTCCATTCACCAATAAGGGCTTACCTTGTGAGCTTGGCAAAATTGGAAGGAGTATTTAGTAAATTCCTAGATAATAACTTTTATAAGGTTTTGACATAAATTAAGACATTTGTGTCCTTCAATGAGGGCCTGACAAATCAATCGTGGAACACCTTAAGCAAAATAAGAAAAAACACCTGATTTTTATATTCATATTACTCATATGGGTTAAAAGTAAAAAACTTAAAAAATTTATTTCCCACTTTTTCTATTCGTCTACACAAACCTTCTGCTGTCACCTTCATCAGCCACAATTTCAGACAACCACGACACCGCCCACGGCACTCCTCCACGCTGGTAATATATATATATATATATATATATATATATATATATATATATATATAACCAAGAGCAAAGCATATTGCAAAAAAATAATAATAATAATTCTTTGAATACAAGCGGCATTTGGGCTTGTCGATGTGGTATGCTCTAGTCGGCATCATCTCCAGCGTGGTCTGGGTTGGTCGACGGTGAGATCTGGTGGTTGGTGGTGGGTATAGGTAGGATGAATAGGAAAAGTTTATTCTCAAGATCTTTAATTTTAACGCAAATGACTATATGAGGTATTGATGAATAAAATTCATTGGAGGGTACAAAAGTTTTGGTTTGTGTCAAGACCTTATAAAAGTTATTCTCAAATTCTTATATGATTGTCATATAATTGGGATAGCGTAATCGCAAAAATCAACTTTTGAATTTGTTTTTTTACAATATATCGCTAATCCAAAGGTTGTTTTTTACTATTACGTCATCACAGTTATATAATAATTGTGTTTCAAAAAAAAATTATATAATAATCATACAACAGTCTATTAAATAATATTTCTTAATTTTAATATAAGTTCTACAAAGCAAAATGTGCGTGAAGATTAGGGTTGTGCTTATAATAGAAAACCAATCTTCCAATCCCTTGACGATCTAGTTCTGATCCTTTCGGTTGGCTTTCAAGTTTCAAGAATGGACGACTCTAAAGTTGGAAGGCCTTTATGCATTCCAACATAAGACGGATAAAACATTTGAAGTCTAAGGGTCTATTTGGAACAAATTTCTAAAATCATTTTTGCTCTTTAAACGCTGAAAAATCCTCTCAAAGGAAAAAAATCATTCATGGAGGTTTTACCTTTAATGCTCTCCATCTCTCAATTCAAGTGAAAAACCTATGCTGTGATAATCTCAAAAGCCTGGAGTCATAAATCAAGTCTCAAGGAAGAAAACTTGTCACCAGCTCTTGGAAATTTCTTCAAAATCAACTTTGGTTGTTGTTGTTGTCCCTATCAATGATGGATCTCAACCCTCCCTAATGTCCTTCACTTCTTTTTCTTTGTGTTGCTTTATATATTCTTTCGTTGTATGTTGATTTCATTTTTTTCTCTTTTGTTGCACCAGTTGCTCAAAAAAATTTGTGATAATCAATTAATCATAACATGGAGTTCAAGTCGAATGATTGAGTACCAACATGTTTCATGCATCCACGACATGGCGTACATCATGTTAATTATTGTGTAAATTTGAGTTTTATAGAGAAAAGTTAGTTTCCTTTTTCTAAAATAAATAAATAAATTGATTCTCAAATGATGTGTTACCATCCCACTACTTTACACCTCTATTTACTAAAATAATAGATCACATGCAATGGTGACACAATATTTGAGCACCAAATTTAAAAATAAATAAATTAAAAATTAAAAATTAAAAATAAAGAAGAAGATCGAAACCGAGTATTTTTTAGTTTTATATGACCCCATTAAGTAGATCTTAAAAGGGGTAAATAGAATTCTTCGCACCCCCCCTGGTGTGTGTAGCATAAATTTGCATGTGTCGAATACCACCATTGACTATATATATTATGGTATATTTTTTGTTTGAAAAATAAACTATATACTAGACAAGTATTTACATTTTATCCGTCAAAACTGATGTCATATTGTCGTGTAGTCCCCCGTAGCATTGGTTGAAATTGAATTTTTGGTTGGAAGACCACACTACTCAATTTTGGTGGATAAAATGAGATACTTGTCTAGTATATATAATTTCTCTTTTGTTTTGTTTTGTTTTTGTTTTTGTTTTTTGTTTTATATATATATATATATATATATATATATAATCTCTTCTCATTCCATCAAAAATTCAAAGCGTAAAGCTATTATATTACAAAGCATAAAACTCTTACATCACATAGCATAAAACTCTTAAAAACATAGGAAAAAACTATGTGGTTGCAAAGTAAGGCTATAAGGAGGACTAGAGTCTTCCTAGAGTCCTCCCAAATATGACGTGGCTTTTAAAATTACCATTGAATTTGAAATGATCATTATTGAATTTTAATCTATTTGTGATTTTAAAAGTCACATTACATTTGAGATAACTCTAGGAAGACTATAATCCTCCTTATATCTTTACTCGTGGTTACAAAGTCGTAAATACATCGAAAAATCTAACAATCAAATCGTATCCATGACTTCCAATCACACCCATGTACAAACTTCATTTATCGCATAAATTTGTTCCTAGCAGACTAGATCTAAGACATGGGTAGATCATATCCTTACAATAAAAGTTTTTATTTAACAGGCCATAAGAGATAAGTCTTCAACCCAAAAATTATTCGTTATCAACTCGAAAGCCAGAACAACATTAACAAACAATAAAAAAATCACAAACAGCAGTGGCAGGCTCACACAAAAGCGCGTGAGATTCACGCGATCCACGCTCTGGCACATTCGAACCACAACCGTCGCATGCCGACCGGAGGGAAAACGTATGTTGTCTATAGGACTCATTGGTACCGGGGAAGAAGGTGTAATGACACATATAGGACTTGGACAGGCGGAGAAAATGTAGATCTGCTTCGGAAAAAGCCGATCTAAGAACCCTTGTAGAAACCGACAAAGCCAAAAGATCTGGGTGTAGTAGACGGCCAAAGCAGTTGAGGAGGTTGGACACTGCTGCTAGAGTCTAAGCAAAATCTAAAACAAAAAAAGGAAAAAGGGGAAGGGAGGAAGGATGGAAGAAATCATCATTCTTCCCTTTTGGATTGCATTAGAAGGGGGCTAGGGTTTCTTGTTTCTAGGGTTCCCCTTCTCTTTTGTTAGTCGAAGAAAGATAAAGGAGAATATCAAAGATTATAACTTAACTTAATTACCCCAACCCTAATAAAAATAATATAGTAGGAAGCAGGTGGACAAAGATTAATGGCCATGATAATTAGATGTAACGCAAGCAAGTTAATTTTTTTTTTAACGATATCTCTTCATTGATATAACAATTAAATTGGAAAAAATGCTCTCTTAGTACAATGCCAAATATATAATTTGGAATCTCCTCAATCTATGACATACACAATAGCTCCCCCCCCACCCCATTTTTTTTTTTTTTTTTTTTTTTAAGATCTTTCATATTCATTCATTGAAAAAAGATTAAGAGCATAAATCTCTTACATCAGAGAGCAATGTAAAATTTGAATGCAATGTAAAAATAATGTTATTTAATATTAATTAAAAGAGTTTAACTTATATCAGGATGAGCCTTAAAACCCTATTTTTACAGTTTCTAATCAATAATTGATACATAAGCAAAAACATAAAAAGTGCACAAAAATAACTTGGACCAAAATACACTAAATTTTAGGGTGATAAAATCCCTAAAGGGTTAACTTTCCACCTCTAGATTTTAGTTTTGAATCAAAAAACGAGTTTTGAAGCATTAGAAACGGGTTTTTGGGCATTATAAACGGGTTTTAAAGCAGGTCACATCCGACTGGGTTTGAGACGTTCACCGCCGGCTAGACTCGTGGGTCTAGCCTAGGTCTCGATTGAAAAAAGATTAAGAGCATAAGGCTCTTACATCAGAGAGCAATGTAAAATTTGAATGCAATGTAAAAATAATGTTATTTAATATTAATTAAAAGAGTTTAACTTATATCAGGATGAGCCTTAAAACCCTATTTTTACAGTCTCCAATCAATAATTGATACATAAGCAAAAACATAAAAAGTGCACAAAAATAACTTGGACCAAAATACACTAAATTTTAGGGTGATAAAATCCCTAAAGGGTTAACCTTCCACCTCTAGATTTTAGTTTTGAATCCAAAAATGAGTTTTGAAGCAGTAGAAACGGGTTTTTGGGCATTAGAAACGGGTTTTAAAACAGGTCACATCCGACTGGGTTTGAGGCGTTCACCGCCGGCTAGACTCGTGGGTCTAGCCTGGGTCTCGCCGGCTACGGGTTTTTTTCTCTGATTTTGTGTGGTTGTTCTCACTTTCATTTTTTTGCATTTTTCTTAAATTAATGATGTGTCACATGGGGATTAGATGGTGTAAAATGGCTGATTTACACCAATAGTAGGGGCTCTCTAATTAAAATGGCATTAATTAATAATTTCATAGGAATTCACTTGGTGTTCATAGAAATAAGTGTTAGTTGTTAATAATCCATCTGTCATACTGGGTAGCACGTTTCTCTTCGTTATTGTCATCAAGTATTAACGGTCGAAACTAGAAGCAAAGATCCAGTGCGGTCGTGAATTCTTTACACTATAGTGAATTCCCGATCTCCCGATCCACAGATCGGGAATAGGGAATATTTTAATAATAAAATAGTTGCAATGCGGTGGGATCCACGGCTTTGGAAGATTCATACTTTAATTTAATTGAGTGATGGTAGATGTGGTATTGCTGATCCACTTTTATATTGTTTAAATAATAATAATAATAACAATAATAATAATGGACTTTGCAGATTCCTGCACCTGAAAATAATTATGAAAAATGCTAAAAGCACAATTATTTTGATAATTTGGTGTCAACTTTTGTCTTATTTTTTAATTTAGAAAATAACAAAATAAAAAATAAAAATGGTTCTGAAGCAATAATTTTTATTTTGGTCCTTATTTTATTTGATATTTTTTAAAAAAATAAAAATTGTATTTTAATATTTTTCTTCACAATAATGACCATTTTTTAAAAAAATTGGCCATTATTATGAATAAAAATACAATTTTTATTTTTTAAAAAAATACTAAATAAAAGAAGGACCAAAATAAAAATTATTGTTTCATAAACTTTTTTAACTTTTAATTTTTTTAAATTAAAAAAAAAAAAAAAAAAAAATTAGCCTCAAGTTGGGGCTATATTATTCCTCAATAATTATTTAATGTAATATTTCTCTAAGTATAGTAAAAAGTACAATTTATTGGTGTTATTAATATTACTAGACATGATTGTCCAATATTGTTTATGACCTACCATTTGAATGAACAATTTGTATACATACCAATAATGTCTTTCAGGTTTAAGCCTTTTCTTTTTCTTTTTCTTTTTTTGGTGATTTTTTTTTTTATTAAAAAAAAAAATCTGCCTGAAGTTGTCTTCTTCATGATTGGCATACATTGGGCCTGACGAGTTCTAATTTTCTCAAATTTACACTCAATTTATAATATTCTCCCATAAGTTAAAAGCTTAATTACAATATTTTTTCAAACTACTTAGCCTTTCACTTAACTTTCTCCATTAGGGTTTTTTGTTAAATCTGATAAAAAAAAAAAAAGTTGGTTAGGTGCAATACACATGACCCAAAATGACAATAATATCATTTTGTTAGAATTTTTTTTTTTTAAAGACCATGGGAGGGGAACTCCGACCTCTCCATGGCTAGGAAAGGGTTTTTCTTTTTCATCTAAGGAAATAATTGTATTTTTATACATATGATAGGGCCACAATAAAAATTGTTGATGCATTTGTCATCCAAATTAGTATAAAATCCTAACGGGAAAAGGGAAGCTAAGTGAAAGGGCAAAATAGTTTGTACTCTGGAACGCCAATTATAACTTTTTAAAATTAAGAGAAACATTAGCATTTACATGTAAGCTTGAAAAAATAAATGTAGTTTTTCTCAAATTTCTGCCTTCTTAGCTCCTCTTTCCACTACGGCAAAACTTCATAGTTAAGTGATTTCGTTCCTCTTCCTTGAAGGAACTTCCTTGTAATCATTAAAGTGATGATTAAGTGATTAAATTTATCTATTTCTATCAACTAAAGCTTTTGAGATAAATGGTAGTTTAACTTGGTATCAGAGCCAAAGGTCCTAAGATCAAACCTTGCAGGCCGGTATTTTTCTTGGTCTTTGTCATGGGGTAAGCAGTCCATTCGTCCTGTTATCATGAAGAAATTCATGGCCCTAACTCATCTCATAAAATTGGTTATTTAAGAAAATGATGCTCATTCCTTATAAACATGTTCAAGATCTTGTTCACAAGTAATATGAGACTATTTCTCAACAGTAATACTATTTTAACTCTTTCTCTCCCTCTTCAATATATATATATATATATATATATATATATATTGAAAAATTACAAGAAAAGAGACAATAAAGTTTATTTATTTGCAAAAAAAAAAAAAAAGAAGAAGCAAAACCAAATTATAATGCTAAAAGGAACTTCAGCCACTCAGTTGGCTGGTCATAAAAGACCAGCTGTCCTAATTTGCGCAAACTTCAATTTCTTAAATTCAAAATCTACACTTGACCAAAAAAATATTGTGGAAAATCTAACCAAAATGCTTACTTGTATACTAGTCTTAAGTTTTGAAGGGAAAATATAGTTATCTAAAACAAACTTGTAGTCCAAGATTCCATCCCAATTGTTCAACCTCTCACTCTCACTCTCTGAGTTTTCTTGCATGCTGCGCAACATAGTCACTATTCTTGTGCGTGTTTGAACAGGCCATGCATTTTTCCACCATTTCCACAAGCTTATCATCATCTCTGATCTCTATAAATACCAAGCTTTACATCCCAATTTCTCTACAAACTAAAGAGAAACTTTCCTGCTACATTACTCCATGGCCAGAGAACTCCAAGCTCATCATTTCCTTGTCCTTGTCATTTTCTTAAGCTTCTTTTTGCTATCTACTACCATACAAGCCCGCACTCTGCATGCTCAAACTCAACACCACCATGCCATGACGAAGCCCTCTGAAAGCCATGGAGATGGAGTAACGGGTTATTATATTACTAAAGTTCTTGACCATTGGGGAACTAACAATTATGATCCAATCTTACCTAGAAGAGATCTTTCAGGTCCAAGCCCCGGGGGTAATCATTAGCTCGTTAATGGTGCATACATTACCGTCCGGACGACCCAAAAACAGAGCATCAAATGTGTCTCAAGACACCATAGTTGAAAATAATTGTTTGTTTAGTAGGAAATTTGAATTACTTGTAGATCGGTATGAATTAATACAGGTGAAATAAATTATTATGTTTTGGGTCATTGTAAATTATTAATCCAACATCTCTTGAATAAAGTCTTTATAATTGCATTTGCTGCAAATTGTTGTTGAATGGAGTAATGTGCTCGTGCCATGAGAATTGATGATGTTATTAAAATCATTAAATTTACTATTTATTATTAACTTTAGCTTTTTAGAATATATATGAGATAATTTAATGTCAAAAAAAACAAGAAGATAGATAATTTAATGTAGTAGAATTTAATGGAGGGGATCTCAATCGAGAAATTTAAAGTTGCAAAGAGGTGCTATTTATTAAGTCCTCGCAGGGTTTGAGGCGTTCATCGCTGGCCAAACCCACGGTGTGGGTCTGGCCGGGGTCTGGCCAGCTACGGTTTTTTTTTTTTTTTCTTTGATTTAGTGTGTTGTTCTCACTTTCATTTTTTACTTTTTTTTTTTTTAAATTGATGATGTGTCACATGGTGATTAGATGCTGTAAAAGAGCTGGTTTACACCAGGACCTTAGGTGCTTTCTAATTAAAATGGTATTAATTAATAATTTTCATGGTAATTCACTTGGTCTTCATAGAAATAACTGTTAGTTGTTAATAATCCATCTGTCATACTGGGTAGCACGTTTCTCTTCGTTATTGTCATTAACGGTTGAAACTGGAAGTAAAGATCCAGTGCGGTCGTGAATTCTTTACACTCTGGTGAATTCCCGATCCACTGATCGGGAATATTAGGGAATATTTTAGTAATAAAATAGTTGCAATGTGGTGGGATCCATGGATTTGGAAGATTCATACTTTAATTGAGTGATGGTAGCTAGATGTGGTATTGCTGATCCACTTTTATATTGTTTAAAGAATAATAATAATAATAATAATAATAATAATAATGGACTTTGCAGATTCCTGCCCCTGAAAATAATTATTTCATGTAATATTTCTCTAAGTATAGTAAAAAGTACAATTTATTGGTGTTATTAATATTACTAGACATGATTGTCCAATATTGTTTATGACCTACCATTTGAATGAACAACTTGTATACGTACCAATAATGTCTTTCAAGTTTAAGCCTTTTCTTTTTTTCTTTTTTTTTGGTGATTTTTTTTTTTTTGAATGAACAACTTGTATACGTACCAATAATGTCTTTCAAGTTTAAGCCTTTTCTTTTTTTCTTTTTTTTTGGTGAATTTTTTTTTTTAAAAAAAAAAAAATCTGCCTGAAGTCGTCTTCTTCATGATTGGCATACATTGGGTCTGACAAGTCCTAATTTTCTCAAATTTACACCCAATTTATAATATTCTCCGAAAAGTTAAAAGCTTAATTACAATATTTTTTCAAACTACTTAGCCTTTCACTTAACTTTCTCCATTAGGGTCTTTTGTTAAATCTGATAAAAAAAAAAAAAAAAAAAAAAATTGGTTAGGTGCAATACACATGACCCAAAATGACAATAATATCATTTTTTTTGTTTTTTTCATTTTTTAAAAGACCATGGGAGGGGACCTCCGACCTCTCCATGACTAGGAAAGGTTTAATCTAAAGAAATAATTGTATTTTTATACATATGATAGGGCCGTAGTAAAAATTATTGATGCATTTGTCATCCAAATTAATATAAAATCCTAACGGGAAGCTAAGTGAAAGGGCAAAATAGTTTGTACTCTGGAACGCCAATTATAACTTTTTAAAATTAAGAGAAACATTAGCATTTACATATAAGTTTGAAAAAATAAATGTAGTTTTTCTCAAATTTTAGCCTTCTTAGCTCCTCTTTACACCACGGCAAAACTTCATAATTAAGTGATTTCGTTCCTCTTCCTTGAAGAAATTTCCTTGTAATTGTTAAAGTGAAAGTTAAGTGATTAAATTTACCTTTTCTTATCAACTTAAACTTTTGGAATAAATGGTAGTTTAACTTGGTATCAGAGCCAAAGGTCCTGGAATCGAATCTTGACTCCGTCAATTTAGAAATAGTCCAATGTGGGACTATTTCTCAACACTCTCCCTCACGTGCAGACCGGTATTTTTCTCGGTCCTTGTCACGGGGTAAGTAGTGTGGGTCCCCATTCGTCCTGTGGTAGGCTCTGATACCATGAAAAAATTCATGACCCTAACTCATCTCATAAAACCGGTTCTTTAAGAGAGCGTTGTTCATTCTTTAATCCTTATAAACATGCCCAAGATCTTGTTCACAAGCAATGTGAGACTATTTTAACTCTCTCTCTCTCCCTCTTATATATATATATATATATATATGTTTTGAAAAATTACAAGAAAAGAGACAATAAAGTTTATTTATTTGCAAAAAAAGAAAAAGCAAAACCAAATTATAATGCTAACAAGAACTTCTGCCACTCAGTTGGCTGGTCATAAAAGACCAGCTGTCCTAATTTGCGCAAACTTCAATTTCTTAAATTCAAAATCTACACTAGACCAAAAAAATATTGTGGAAAATCTAACCAAAATGCTTACTTGTATACTAGTCTTAAGTTTTGACGGGAAAATATAGTTATCTAAAACAAACTTGTAGTCCAAGATTCCACCCCGGCCGATTGTTCAACCTCTCACTCTCTCTCTGAGTTTTCTTGCATGCTTCGCAACATAGTCACTATTCTTGTGCGTGTTTGAACAGCCATGCATTTTTCCACCATTTCCACAAGCTTATCATCATCTCTGATCTCTATAAATACCAAGCTTTACATCCCAATTTCAATACAAATTACTCCATGGCCAGAGAACTCCAAGCTCGCCATTTTCTTGTCCTTGTCATTTTCTTAAGCTTCTTTTTGCTATCTTCTACCATACAAGCCCGCACTCTGCATGCTCAAACTCAACACCACCATGCCATAATGAAGTCCTCTGGAAGCCATGGAGATGGAGTAACGGGTTATTATATTACTAAAGTTCTTGGCCACTGGGGAACTAACAATTATGGTCCAATCTTACCCAGACGAGATCTTTCAGGTCCAAGCCCCGGGGATAATCATCATTAACTCGTTAATGGAGCATACATTACCGTCCGGACGACCCAAAAACAGAGCATCGAATGTGTCTCAAGAATAGCACCATATATAGTTGAAAATAATTGTTTGTTTAGTAGGAAATTTGAATTACTTGTAGATCAGTATGAATTAATACAGGTGAAATAAATTATTATGTTTTGGATCATTGTAATTTAATCCAACATCTCTTGAATAAAGTCTTTGTAATTGCATTTGCTGCAAATTGTTGTTGAATGGAGTAATGTGCTCGTGCCATGAGAATTGATGATGTTATTAAAATCATTAAATTTACTATTTATTATTAACTATAGCTTTTTAGAATATATATGAGATAATTTAATGTCAAACAAAAAAAAAAAAAAGATAGATAATTTAATGTAGTAGAATTTTGTGAAGAAGAATTTAAGTTGGTAGGTGGAAGAATTTTTGAGAATCACGTGAGTCAAGGGGTGAAATACGATAATAGCTAGAACACAAAATAACGTTCTTGAGGATGATGCTTACTCCCCCTGTATTGACGGGGAGCTCTGCACGTCTATTTATAGAAGTTTGCAAGGCTACAAGGCTCTGTTTGGCAAAGAAGTGGTTCAGATTGACTGGACTAAAAAATTTAAAAAATTTCTCTTAAAATCAACTATAACATTTTTACTTTTTATATCACATTAATCATTTTTTTATTACTATTCAAATAAAAAAAATTACTGCAAAACAAATTTTTTTACTTTTTTACACAAAAATTCTTACTTTTTTTTTTTTTTTTTTTCTCTCACATCAATCACATCTGTTATAATTTTCGTCAACTTTCTTTTTCAAGCTCTTTGCCAAACACATCTAAAGTCTGGGCACACGCCACATGACTATTATTACACTGACTAATGTTCTTTTTTTTTTTTTTTTTTTTTCCTCTAAGTAAATAGTTTTCAATTTTCATATATATATATATATATATAACTGATTTTGCTTATTTTCATGAAAAAAGTACTGTAGGAATTTTTCAATCCAAAAAAAGATAAATATATATAAATAAAGCCAAAAAATAAAAAAATAAAAAATTTCTAGTCTTACTTTTGCTGTCTCAAGTCCAACATGAGAAGGTTACCCCCTCTTAGGTGATTGGGCCGTTGTAATTGACTGCTACTTAAATATTAAATTCCAATTCAAGTCTACACATTTGATTTTTTTTTTTTCTATTCAAATATGGAACCAAGGAGGCAGTCATTTGATTTGTTCATATGGGATAATGATCTCTCAATTTCAAGATGAGAAGTGTAATACATTTCAAATTTTCTTTTAAGAAATTGGTTTTTAAATGACGTGTTATCATGTTACAAGATTTATTATTTTGAGAAATATTTCATCAATTAATGGGATTGTAACACATTATTTAGGAACTAACTTTTAGAACAAAAATTTAGAATGTTTAGCATTTCTCTTTCAAGATATTATATGGTTAATATTTTATTTTAAGGTTAAATATGTTTTTTTTTTTTTGGTATCATTACTAAGGGTCAACAGTAAATGGCCACATCAGTCTCAAAAAATGTCATAAATAGTATTTGTCGTAAATCTAAATTTCGATTTGCACATTTTGTTCAATTTTTATCCATTTTTTTAAACGGATATTCATATCAATCCAATCAATAATGGTGTTTTATATATCTTATTAATATTATTTAAAATTTTAAAAACAATTAAAACATAAAAAAAATAAATAAATAAATTAAAAACATTATAAACCAAAAAATAAAGAAAGAAAAAAAAAATTGGTCATGGGTCACAATTGTCAATGTGACCTAGTACCATGGGTCAACAAAACAGTCAAAAGCAAAAGTAAGTAAAGTTTTTTTTTTTTTTTTTTTTTTTTTTTTTTTTTTTAAATCATCATGAGCGGAGACATAGCCGTAGAGACCCATGGCCGAAGAAATAATATATATTTATTTATATTTAAGTGCATAATTAATATTAATTATAGCTTTACACGTGATATGGGCATTATGATATTTTACGTAACCATCGTCAGAAACACGTTTCTCTTCTTTGAAGGAGCTCCCTTAATTGTAAGACTATTTGAAGTCTCTCTCCGTGTTTATTTTTTATTCTTTTGGAAATTTACAAGAAAAGAGGAATTAAGTGTTTTTATTTGCAAGAAGCAGAAGTAAAGTCTGGCACTCAATTAGACTCTTTTGGCTGGTGATAAAAGACCAGCTTCGGTCCTAATTTGCATAAACCTCAATTTCTAAAGTTCAAAAATCGACCCTAAAAATTTGTGGAAATTTTATGTTTATTTAATCAAAGAGTAACATCACTTAAAACACGTTACGTTAATCAATATTAAATAAGTATGATAAATAAATGTGAAAAGTAATATTACTCGTTACCAAAAATTTTACTCTTTTACGGTAGTCTTAAGTTTTGAAGTTAAAATATGGTTATATAAAACAAACCTGCAGTCAATTAGCAAATCCTTTCTTATGTCATGGGAAGGCAAATCATGATCTGTCGCCATAAAGGCAACAATAACGCTTTGTAAAATGGGTATCGGGAATTTGGGCAAAAAATTTAAGGAGATCTCAATCCATTCATCTCAAAGTATCAAACACCATTAAACACTACTTTCAAAACCTATTGTTTGACTGCCACCACCATTCTGCACTTGAGCAGCTTGGACTTGATATTAGCCAACGCAGAAGGGAAGGACTTAGAAAACTTAAAAATTCCAACATCAAACCCTAGCAAATAGAGAAGAATTTGGTGAGACAACATTTTGGACCGGAATCTTAATTCAACTTATAAGCTGGTCTTGGTTTCTCACTGATCTGAGATAAGCCTCTAGCTTGTCACCCAAGATTCCACCCCCAACATTTGAACCTCTCTCTCTTTGAGTTTCCTTGCATGCTTCGTAACATACTCACCATTCTCATGCGTGTTTGAACCGGGCATGCATTTTTTCACCATTTCCACAAGCTTACCACCATCTCTGATCACTATAAATACCAAACTTTACTACCCAATTTCACATCCCAATTTCTCTACAAACTAAGAGAAAACTTCCCTGCTACATTATTTTATGGCTAGAGAACTCCAAGCTCGTCATTTCCTTGTCCTTGCTATTTTGGTAAGCTTCTTTTTCCTATCTTCTACCATACAAGCCCGCACTCTGCATGCTCAAACTCATTGCCACCATGCCATAATGAATCCCGCTGGAAGCCATGGAGTGACAGGTTATTATATTACTGAAGTTCATGGCCTTCTGGGAATTAAGAATTCTGATCCAATATTAAACAGAAGGGAACTTTCGGATTCAAACCCAGCTGGGGGAGGTCCAAGCGACGGGGCTCAGCATTAACTCGTTAATGGTGCATACATTACTGTCCGGACGACCCAAAAACAGAGCATAAATGTGTCTCAAGACACCTTAGTTGAAATAATTGTTAATTTAAGAGGAAGTTTGATTTACTTGTAGAGTATGAATTAATACAGATGAAATAAAATTATTATGCTCTGGATCATTATAATATAATCCAATAACTATTGAATAAAGTCTTTGTAATTTCATTTGCTACTTAGAAATTGTTGTTGAACGGTGTAATGTGCTCCTGCCATGAGAATTATAGATGTTATTAAATTATTAAACTTACTATTTATTATTAACTTAAACTTTTGGGATATGAGATAATTTAATGTACGTATAATTTTATGAAGAAGAATTTAAGTTGTTGGTGGAAGAATTCTCAGAATCAGCCATGAATGACGTGAGTCAAGCGGTGAAATACCATATATAATACAACACAAAATAACGTTCTTAAAGATGATGCAGTACGTGGACTGGGAAAGCCCAGTTACGAAATGGGCCGCAGGAGAACACAACTTTGGGCACAATGTTGCCAGGCTATAAAGTCTGGGCGCACGCCACGGGACTATCGGTTACACCGAATCATGTTTTTTTTCTAAGTAAATAGTTTTCAATATATATATATATATATATATATATATATATATATAAAAGAAAAGAAACATCACATAACTGATTCTAATATATATATATTTTTCTGATGGATATGTGTAAAACCGATTTTGCATATTTTCATGAAAAAGTATTGTTGGATTTTTCAATCCAAAGAAGATAAATATATATGAATAAAGCAAAAATAAAAAATAAAAAAATAAAAAATAAAAAATAAAACATTCTAGTCTTACTTTTGTTGCTCGAGTCCAACATGAGAAGGTTACCCGTTACCCCTACTAGGTGATTGTGCCGCTGTGAAATTGACTACTACTTTAAGTCAGCTACACATTTGATTTGTTTTGATTGGAGAAGATATCACCCTTTCAAGATGAGAGTCAATATTTTATTTTAAGGTTAAATATGTTTTTTGGTACCATTAAAAACTTTAAAGGTAGGGTCAATAGCAAATAGTTACATCGGTCTCAAAAATTATCATAAATAGTATCAATCATAAATCTAAATACCGACTTGCACATTTTGTTCAAGTTTTATCCATTTCTTTAACGGGAATTTATGTCAATTCAACCAACAATGGAGATGTATCTTATATGTCTTATTAATATTAGGAAAAATTACAGTTTACCCCTTAAAAGTTGACAGCGTTTTTCAATTCGAACACCAAAGTTTCAATTTTTGCAATCCACCTCCCGAAAGTTCCAATTTTTAACAATTTGATCAATTGTATCCAAAACTTCTCATATTGTCCCTAATTTTTATTTATTTTTTATTTTTTATAAAAGAATTTTAAAAAATTCGGGGTGGTTGGCCATTTTTGCACCCCCAAATTTTTTCATAAAAAATAAAAATTAGGGGCAATATGAGAATTTTGGGATAATATTAGTCGAATTGAAAAAAATTGGACCTTTGTGAGGGTGGATTGCAAAAATTGAAACTTTAGTGTTCGAATTGAAAAACGATGTCAACTTTGGGGGGTAAACTGTAATTTTCCCTTAATATTATTTAAAAATTAAAAAAAAATTAAAACATTAAAAAAAAAAAAAAAACATATTGGTCATCGGTCACAAACGTCAATGTGATTGATGTGAGAGAAAAAAATTTAAAATTTTTTATAATAGAGATATTTTTGGTATTTAAATATTCTCCGTTATGATTAAACATAAAATCATAATGGAATTGTGACATTACAAAATTTTTAAAGATGGTGATCTAACATTACAATTTTTTAGAGATTGAGGATACGATTGCAAAAGTGAGAAACTATTAGGAGAGTAAGTAAAGTTTTCCCTAAAAAAAAAATAATAATAATAATAAAACACGATGAGAGGAGACTGAGCCGTAAAGACCCACGGTCGAAGAAAAAGTTTTTATTTATTTATTTATATCCAAGTGCATAATTAAAGCTTTAGACATGATTAGAAGAATTGCGATATTTTACGTAACATGTGAGTCATGGATTGCTTTTACTGTTGCTGGCAGGAGGCTAAATGAAAAGATAAGATAGTTTGGGGTAAAATGTAACTTGTTAAAATTTAGAATAAAATTACAGTTTGGTTATAAGTTTGGGAAAATAAATATAATTTTCCCAAATTTATTGTTAGCAATTCTTTCCACCACGAGAAAACTTCATTGTTAGAAACACGTTAACTTCCTTGTAAGACTCTTTGAAGTCTCTCTCTCTCTCTATATATATATATATATATATTTCTTTTGGAAAATTACAAGAAAAGAGGAATTAGACTCTTTTGGCTGGTCATAAAAGACCAGCTTCGGTCCTAATTTGCATAAACTTTAATTTTCTAAAGTTCAAAAATCTACACTATGATCCTAAAAAACTGTGGAAAATTTACATTTGTTTAATCAAAAAGTAACGTTACTTGAAAAGTTTTAAGTTTTGAAGTCAAAATATGATTATCTAAAATAAACTTGTAGTCCAAAATGGGTGATCAATTGGCAAATCCTTTATTATGTCATGGGAAGGCAAACCCTATTTTGTTGCTATAAAGGCAAAAATAACACTCTCTATATTATTATTATTATTATTCATCTTCATCCATTATCCTTTGTACAAATGCATATGCATAACCCAAACTTTAATATCTCATTTATATATCGAGATCTCAGCAACTTAATATCTCATAATAATAATAATAATTATTATTATTCGTCTTCATCTATTGTTTGTCCTTAATATCATAAACGAAATGAAAGTAGCGGGAAAAGCAAAATCCCAATTGCTCTGTTCAGTAGAAAGCAAGAAAAAACCAAGCACAACAGCAGTAGAAGAAGAGCAATGTCGGACTATATCCCAAAGATGTGGTGTTCAACATTATTAGGAGGCTACTACTTGTGAAGAAGATAATGCAACTGACGACGGCTTGCAAATCGTGGAAATATCACATTAGAAAGTTTGGCTTCATCTTTGCTAAATCAAATCGTCTTTACAACAGCAACACTCTCTTCATAGCTAGGTACTGCCCTTATCCTACTCAAAATCTACTACGCTATAAGCTGTTCGAAAATAATCAAGAATTTTAAGAGCATACAGAATTTCCTTGTCCCATATATGGTGGTCAGTTCGTTGGTTGTGAACACGGTTTGGTATGTATTTTTTAGATGAATGCTTCATGCTTTGGAATCCAGCTCTTGTTTGAATAGAATTCTACATTTTATAGGGCGTCGTAACAAGCATCCAATTATTCTGGCTTTTAAATTGCTTGACGAAAGTATTGAGAAAATGGAGTTGGATTTGACAATGGTCGGCCCTAGAACAAGGGTGAATACTTGTATTTTGAATAAGTCATTAGCATTGATATGTTATGAGGTTAATCAAGAGTGTTCGATATGGGTAATGACTCAATATGGTTTGCCTAATTCTTGGGAAAGAATGTTCACAATTCAAATATCTGAAAGATGTTTCAAAGTGTTGGGGCATGGTCAAATTATAATGGAGATCGAAAACGAAGGTAATGGAGTGTTGTCCTCGTATTTGTATTATTATTATTATTATTCATCTTCATCCATTATCCTTTATACAAATGCATATGCATAACCTAAACTTTAATATCTCATTTATATATCGAGATCTCAGCTAGACCTTAATATCTCATTATTATTATTATTATTATTATTCTTGTTTTTCATCTTCATCCATTATCCTTTGTACAAATGCATATTCATAACCTAAACCTTAATATCTCATTCATATATCGATATCTCAACTAGACCTTAATATCTCATTCATGCATATATTGACATTTCATCTAGACGTTAGTATCTCACCTCAAGTTATTATTATTTTTTTTCCATTTTTTTTTTCTCAGTTTCAGCTCAAATTTTTATTGTTTTTCGTCTTCATCCATCATCCTTTGACTATCCAAAATATAAAACACATTTCTCCTTCAGTCCGACCGTCGCATCACTCCTGTTTCTCCTTTAGTCCGGTCATCAGCATACAAACTCGTTGGGTTCAACATCATCGGGAGGCTACCTCTCAAGTTGATACTCCAATTAACGATTGTTTGCAAATCCTAGAATTCTCGCATCAAAAGCTTTCGCTTCATCTTTTATGAATTAATTCCCCGCGACAACAACAACACTCTCTTCATAGCTAGGGACTGCTCTTCTCCTGATCTCAATCTACTGCGCTATAAGTTGTTTGAAGATAATCAAGAATTCCAAGAGCGTACAAAATTTCATTTTTCCATATACAGCGGTTGTTAGTTCATTGGTTGTGAGCATGGTTTAGTATATTTTTTACAGAAGGATGCATTCATACTTTGGAATCCATCTCTTAAAATACTATTCAATCTTCCGAAACCTAGTTTTAGCAAGGTTGCTAGGTGTCACTCATCTCTCGGATTTGATCTGCACACTAAAGATTTTATGGTGTTGAGAATTTCAAATTCAATAATTCCAGAAGAAAGAAATTTTTATGTGAAAAGTGCGTCCGTGGTTGATGTTTACTCTCTTAACACATGATCTTGGAACATATGCCGTAATTCTACTAGGCATGAGATTGTTCTTATACATACGTTTGGCCAAATACGCGTCTTAAAGAGAATGATCTAATTATGCTGGCTTTTAAAATGTTTGGCGAACATATTAAGGGGTTGAAGTTGACAATGGTCAACCCTAGAACTAGGGCGAATACTTGTATTTTGAATGAGTTATTAGCGTTGTTATGTTACGAGGATAATCGAGAGCGTTCGACATGGGTGATGAGTCAATATGATTTGGATAATTCTTGGGAAAAAAAGGTTTGCAATTCAGATTCCGACGAAGCAAGCGAAGATGCAGTTTCGCAGTGGGAGGAAAAAGAGGTAAAAAAACAAATTGCTCTTTTTGAGATTAAGAACTTTGTCAACAATCTACCTCAAGTGGAATCTATAATGAGATTGCCATAGGCTTAGGGTCTGTTTGAGATTGCATTTGAGGGGTTTAAAAGTGTTTTTAACACTCAAAAAACTGGTTTGAAGAAGAAAAAAATACTCGGTAAAATAAATTAAAAGCGTTTTTAAGGGTTCAAAAAGTTTAAAAATGGTCAAAAAGTACTTTTGACAAAAATTTAAAAATTTTGTCAAAAAACTCTATTTCTCAAACGCAATCACAAATAGGCTCTTACTTGTAGTGTATCTTTTTTCATAGTTATTTTTGTCTTTTAACATTTTCTTAGATTGAAAAATTATTATTTTACCCTCATAACCCTTGGCTAGCTAAGAATTTGCTTGGTATTTGTATCTTTCACATCTTCAATATCTGCACGAGAGAGATTTTTCATTTATCTTTTGCAGCCTTAAATGACAATTGTTTTACTAAATCAATTAAGTATTTTATTACGTATTTTTCTGTCTTTTCCCGGCTTCTCTGCAACAATCTTCTCTCCGAAATCTACCAACTCTAATTGTGTCCTTAATTTTTATGGTCTTTTTTTTTTTTTTTTTTTAATGCAATAAGAAATACTGAACCATCATACTGTCACAGCATAAGGATTCTTCAAGTTTCACATTCTTGAAAATTCTTAAGCATTCAGATTTATCAAGGAAGAAAACCACTGGCAGAGTTGGTATGCCTTTAATTTGTGTGTATGTAAGAGAGAAGGGGTCTTAGCATATGATCAAGGAGCAATGCTACTCTTTACAGTTTACACCTATTTTGACTCCAAATCCTCCATAATCCTTGCATTAGTTTTCAAAACCAAGAAAAAAAAAAAAAACCCTTTAATCTAAACCTTTTGGCCCACCTATACAATCCTAATCCAATTCTCCACTAAATAACTATAGAACCAAATTACCCTAGCCCCATAAAAGCAACCCAAACTCAAGATATATTCTTTATTTCACTACTGAAACCATGCATCTACCTTTCCTCACTAGATCAAATCCATTTAACACGGTTTTTTTCACACCGTGTTTTATTACAACTAAACACAGACCATTACGTACTGAACACATCCAAGTAAATCAAATTAGTGACGAAAATAAAATATTAAGATGATAATAAAAGCTTAACTAAATGAATACAATTGATGAAATTAAATGAAAATAATATTTAATTGAGCGAGAGCAGCCCAGTCTCCTCCTGGGAACTACAACTACACCGTTTGACCTATTTTTTCTGTTCCATGTGGTCCTCTTCATCCTCCTGGCCACTCTCCATTTGGGAACGACACCGTTTGTTTTGAGTAAGACAAGATTCTGTTTTGAGTAAGACAAGGTTCTCCCTGTAAGTGTCGACACAAATGGTGCGGTCCTCCCCATCCCCATGCATTCCCAATTTTGTAACTTGTTGGCTTTTGGAGTCAAGCGATGAGAGCTCACATTCCCAAGATTGTCCACCGATCGTCAATATTGGTTGGCAGTTCTTCGTGAATCCCAGCACATTCCAATGCACATTCAAATCAATGGTGAACTGTTTCACCCAAGAATCAACTACACCATACTCCTTCATAACCCATATGAAACAATACCTTTCCTGGGTTTGATTCCGATTCGTATTATAATGTAACAAAGCAAGCGATCCCCTGTATATACGGGTATCGATTTCATCTATTCGAAGTTCAAGGCGGATCATATCTTTTGGCATCATCTCGCGAAACACATCATCACGCAGATCTAAAGCCAATACACTTGCATAAGACACATTATCACCAGCGGCTGCTACAAAATAATCTGCCGTAAAATGCACACACCCATTTAAGCACGCACTGGGTTTAGACCAAGAACAAAAATTACTAGCTGTAAGATGAGTCGAAGGCGGAAAACCGGCATTGCTTATTCTCCAGGAGCCTGTGCTAAGAGAGTAAACCTCAACCAAAATTGTCTTCCTCCAAAATTCGTCGTCTTCTTCTTCTTCTTCGTCGTCTTCTCCTTCTCCTTCTCCTTCTACTTCTCTGTGATAAGGACATGCAATTCTCACCACCATATAATCGTTGGTCCGCGAATCAAATCCGAAACCTACCACAAAGGTATACCAGAGTTTTTTGACCTCGCCATCGCGAAAACTATAAAAATCCCTTATGCAAGGTTTTGGAAGATTCACGACTTTTCTAATTGAAGGGTTCCAAAGACTGAAGTCAAAAGCTTTACAACAAAGACATATCAAACCGTTTTCAGAACCGATAAAACGGTGACCCCGACGGGTTATCATTGGAAAAGCCAATTCCGTACACTCTTCATTATCATGGAACAATTTAAAGAGGTCTTCAAAGTGTTCTCTGCCAATATACTTATGGGTGCCGTGCCTTCTGAATATTAAGGGTAAGGGTGCACGTGGGGGAGTGCCGTACCTGAATAGTAATGGTGCACGTGGGGGAGGGTTGCTGTTGCTGTTTCGAATGGATTGACTGAGATGGGAATCGATGAAGGCCAGGCTTGTGATGAGAGAATTCCAGGATTTGCAAACACCCCTGAATCGGATTAGGGATTTGACAGATAGTCTCAACAGAATTTCTGATATGATTTCCTCCGGAAAATAGGCCACCATCATGGTCTTAGGGGTTTTCTGATTTTTGAGAGAGATATTAATTACTGAAACCCAAATAGCGATAAGAATATATAGGAAAGGAGTTCCAAACCGACCCTGATTGGTATTCCTATTTTGTGCCGTTGTTATGCCGTGTATTATGACTCACTATCAGGATTTAAGGTGAATTTTTATGATGTAGGAGTTTTAAAAAAATAATAATAATATAAAGGAAATAAGTTCAGTTAAATTCGTAAGAAAAACTTTTATATAAATATTTTTGCGCAAATAAATAGCAAGCCATTGCGGCCTCTCTAGCTCATTTAAATAGGAGAGTATCTAGTTATATTAGATAGGTATTTTTGTCTTTTGAACTGAAAAATATCCGATTAGTTATATTAAAAAAATATTTTTTGTCCTATCAAAAAGTGAAAAGACAAAAATACTTTTAAATATAATTAACTTGATAACTCTCTGATTAGTTTTCTCGTGTGGAAAGAATGAAAATAACTTCTATGGGACTGTGACACAAACCTATCATTTTGTACCCTTTAATGAGAGATTGACTTCTCAACTTAGTACAACTTAAAAAAAAATAAAACAAACACACAAGATCACATCCAAATCTACTAAAAATTAAAAAATCTCACATTACATATATGAATGTGATCTAGTTGGAGGGAACATTGTCAATTTTTAGTAGTTTAAAATGAGACATTGTCACAATTGAAAGTTTGAGGGATATTATCAACTAGGTGGTATTTTGAGGGGTATGTGGACTTTCCTTTTTTTATATTCTATATATATATATATATATATATATATATAGATATATATATAAACCATTTCTTAGATAAAAAAACTACATATATAAAAGCTTTCTAACACTCCCATAAAACTAGCTCGATATTCTTGATTTTTAGTAAAAATAAAATAGAGATGAATATTACACTCTTGTACTTCCTTCTACCGATATGAAACCTTGGAGAACTAACATTACCCCTAAGAGAGTAAATATGAAAAACGAGCACGCCTCCTCTTACATCCATTTTTAACCATTTCCACCTTCATATCTCACATATTAAGTTTACAATCCCTTGGCTAATATGTAGCATTAGATGATGGATAGCCCTGAGAGTAACCCATGTAATTGATTCGGGATCGAATATTATGGTGATTATAGATAGGATCTCCATAATCAACGGCCTTTATTACCACGGCTTCTCGCCGTCCATCGTGTTCTTGAACGGCCCCAAAGACTATCTCATTTGTTTCACAGTTTTTCTCATAGTAAGTTTGCGGGCCAGATGAAAAATGCCTGTGATGATGCTGCTGTTGCTGTTGCTGCTGCTGCATATGTTGCTGTTGTTGCTGATGCTTCATATGTTGCTGTTGTAGCTGTTGCTGCATATGTTGCTGTTGCAGCTGATGCTGCATATGCTGCTGCTGTTGGCGATAATCACCATCCCATCCATTATGGTAAACCCGGCTTTGCTTGATATGCTGGCTCCTTTCCAGGTCCTTGGTCATAAAAGGGTATGTTTTCTTTGGTGTTGGTGGTCTAGTTTCTAATGTTGGTGGCTCATCTTCGTCTGGTATCACATAGCTCTCTTGCATGGGCCACGGATTTGACTGTGTGTTCAGTTGTTCGTATTGCTGATTATAGATGAGGGGCTTTCTTCTAGAGCCTGAAAATAATCCCCCAAATATTTCAGCTACCGAAGTGCTGGTGTTGAGGACAAGCTTTCCAAGTGAACCAAAGAATCCCTCTTCTGCTCTCTCAGTTTCGTCTTCAGATGGAATCAAGGGGGGCCTGACTGATTTAGGAGGCTTCTGATATGGTGCCACTGGTGAACCTTTCTTTATAGGAGTTCTTGAATCCTGCAATAAGAAAATATGAAACTTGTCCTGGTCATATTATGAAGGGAATCAGTAGAAGAGAAATTCCAGCTTGTTACCACCACAGTGAATAATTTTAGTGTCATGTTCCACAATAAAATTTTCATTTCTTACGGTTTGAACAGTTGTTGGAACTATATTAAATTAACTTGGGGAAACTATAAAATAATTTTCGCTTTTTTTTTGGCATGGGGAGTAACAGACTTAGAAACAAATGCACATGTTGACATTTAAAATGTTCAGAAAACACTTCAGAATATGACAAAAAGATAAAAGTATTCTATCTGCAACATCCAAGATGCATAGATTAATCGTGAATAAACGGTTATTTATATAGATATATCTTGGACACATGCTCCATTTGGTGATCAAGAAGACAGTAAAAAGAAAAGAAATAATGTGATTTCTTACAACGACCATTCTAAGCCATTTAGCAGTAAATTGTAAGTTAGATGTCCTTTCTTTATTCTTTTGGGGACCAGGCCAGAACCTGATTGTAAACTTGTAATTTGAAATTCAGACATGTGACAAAGATGCCTATGGGGACAACTCTCCAGTCACAAACAAATTAAATTACTAGAGATAGAAAAAATTATATATCTGGGATAACTTACATCTTTGGATGAAAACATTGCTCGCACCCTTCGCTGCAGCAATGCCAGCATGTAACCGAAAAATCCAGCTGCAACAAGCACTGCCATCCCTGCAAAGTTATTTGTTTTTTCTTAAATCTCCAAGATCTCGAAAGAAAAAGGACAGATGAAAGTTCTGAGTTTTTCCTTGTTACCTAAATGGAAACTACCATCATACTGGGAAGAACAGTCCTCATCATTGAGTTGGATCTCTCGAATTGCCTGGTTTCCTCTGTCTATAACCAAAAGAGAGCAGCTAGCTCCAACATAAACCACATCAAAATCGTCTGAAAATTTTGCATCTTCACTTGGACCATCAACATGACCTCCTCCTCGGCCCCATTTTCCACCTGCAATAGTTGTAACCCCTGCAAAATGATAAAGCTAAATTATATTAATGCAGATCCTACTCTAAAGTAGTAAGTCCCTTGGATGCCAAGATTTCTTGCACCTTGTCAGAGGAGGGGGTTATAGAAACAAATTTCATTCTTTAACCACGGAAATCCCTTAAATATCCGTACATTACCTGAATCAGAGATCTTCCTGATAGCCATGTTGAGCGTGTCTGCAATGTAAATGTTTCCTCTGTCATCCACTGTAAGCCCTTTTGGGTGGTTCACTCTTGCCTCTCTTGGCTTCCCATCTACATACCCAGAATAACCTTCAGGTGATCCAGCAACCAGCTTGGGCCGGCTATCTGCAATTCATTCATTCATTTTGAGCATTTAAAAGAACAATGGGTTCAACTAAAAGAATCCGCTGAGCACCCAGAAGAAAGAAGAAACTTGATGAGATTAGAAAACTGTAATAGTCTTTTGAGATCAATTCTCCACAATAAAAGGGAAATGGATAAGTCTTAGTGTAGCTTGTTTGAATATTTAAATGAAAAAAGGGAATCCAAACCAACTGAAACTACCATTTGGTTCGCATCTGATCAAATTTTCCAGTAACCTCTCATGAACTAACTTGAAAAGCAAAAGTGCAATTGGTCATTAACCAAACAAAAAGTTGAGTTAATCGTCCTCAAGAAGCTCAAAGGCAACTCATCAACATAATGGACTTTGTTTTCTTTTTTAATGTAAAAGTACACAAAAGCCTTATTTGGTTCAAAAAGATAAAGGACAACTAGGTTGTTAACAAGACGCTTAATTGCTAATTAAAGAATATTGCTCTTAAAACAAAAGATAACATATCTCCAAAAAGATAGAGTTGGTTTGACAGAAACTAAACTAAAAGTCCTATTGTACTTTCAAAAGTGGAGGCTTCAGCTAAACAAAAACATTTCTCTAATAATGTCTTAGCAAGGAAACGAATCAAAAAAAATATGTCCCAAGCCTATTTCTTAGAGACTTATAATAGGTGTTCGAAAACACATTATGAAAAGCAATATCAAGACCATTATATTCAAGAAAAATCAAAATTTGATCGAACTAAAAGTACAAAATCACAAACAATATAATCAAGCATTATTCCTAAACTGTACGAGCCAAAAATAACTTACAACGAGACAATGGGGTTGAGATCTTGTAGATATTACTGTTTTCAGAGTCCAAAACCAGAAGCTCCCCACTTGGAGAAACGTCGACAGAGTATGGTTCGATTCCAAGCTTACTGCCATCGAACACCGTCTCCACCGTATATCCACCCTCAAATTTCATCATCGAACGGCTAGGAACCGCTGAAAAATCAAACCGCACAAATCCCATCAACCTCACAAATTCCACTTTTTCTTTCATGAACCTTGACATTGCAAAGAACAATCTCTAGCCCCATATAGACAAACCCCAAAACAGAGCAAAACACAAAAATGTGAGCTCATTGAAATATCTTTACCTGCGTTGGTGACGAATTTCTGTGACCACAGCCACTTAACAAGCGCAGAGACCACATTGGAGACAATCCCACTTACAATTTCTGCAAATGGTTCAAAATGTTAAGAAAATTTGAAACTTTGATAGAATTTGAAGCAGAGAATGAAAACAAAATGCCATACTCACTTGCAGGATGTGCGGCTGACGCTGAAGAAAACCCACCAAAAAGAACCACCAAAATGAGTGCCAAAGGAAGCCAATTTCTCATCATAGCACTCTCAAGAGTAGAGCACGAAAAAACGAACAAAATGCTCAAGTGTGAAGGAGTAAGCTTTGCATTTTGGAAGAACCCACTTAAGTAGGAGACCCACAGACTGTTTCCCAACTCCTTTTTACATGTTAATCAGTAGAAAAGCTTTTTGGGAGATAAAGCAGTGAAAGAGACAAGGAGAGCAGGGCATAGTGTGATCATAAAATGGTTTAGAGTGAACAAACAGGAGCTGGGATCAAAGGGAAGAAAGTAAAGGCACAGCCGCACAAGAGAGAGAGAGAGACAGGGAATCATATGCTCTAAAGTTGTTGTCTTCGTATTTACATCAATCAAGTTGAGTTTTGTTATTGCAAATTCAATTTGGCAGTCCTTTACTTTCTTGGTAACTGGAGTGCCCCTGCCCCCTATTGAATATCCACGGTTACGCCACATTTTATTGCATGAAGCCGAGACTGAGGAAATTATTGTCTTGAGCGTGGGCAGAGCTGTAACTTCAAATGTGGATGCCCACCTTCTTTTTCAACTGGTGCATCCAGGTGTTCTATAGTTTTGGATCTTTTTAGGAAGGATAGAGAGATTCCACCCCGCCGATAACACAGAAATTTACCCTCGTAACCCACCTACTTGAGTAGTAGGTAAGTCTTACATCTTAGCCTCTTAGGCTGTCCAAATTTTTATGTCTTAAAAAAAAAAAAAAAAAAAAAAAAGAAGAGATTTTTATCTGTTTAGGAAAACAGCAAAAAATTGTCTGTGTCGGCTGTCACCTATAGATAAGAGTACCCGCAGCAGTCTTTCAACCGTTTTTTTTTTTTTTTTTTTTTTTTTTTTTTTTTTTTTAATTTAGGGAATATAATTATTTTTTATTTTATATAAAAAAACATTTCACAATAGATATTTTTATTTGTTTTTTTTTTTATGAATTAAAAATTATTATTTTTTCAATCATTATAACCACTGAGAGAAGAGAAAATTGTTAGGACATGTAAAAGAGAGAGAATGAGATGTTTTATAATTTAATAATGCATAGAGAGTCTACAATATTTTTTAATACATTGGAAAACACTATAAATGCTCTTTGATGTTGATTAACTTTGAGATGTGGGTATTTTTTTGTGATTTTTTTGAGATTTTTCCTAAACATAAGGAAGGGAATGGAGCTTGGGTTTGGCCATTGGCCCCCTCAACAAACCAAAAAGAATATATATATTAGCCTTTAAATTTGTTAATAGAAATTTTCAGGTCTTTTTTCTTTCTTTTTTACTGTTCTTGCTTGTACAGAAAGCAAAGTTTAGCCAAATTGTTTACTAAGCATAAAGAACGGTGGCTTCCTTGGTGTCTTCTTATTTACTCCTTAATCTTTACTCTCTTTTTGTGTGTGTGTGTGTTTTTAATGCTTTCTTTGATGTTTTATTTGAGGTACCCTTTTTGTTTCTTTCCCTCAGCTTGTCATGTGCTCCTGGTTAGATCTCATATGCCTTGTGTAATGAAAGTTGACGTCTATCTGTATGAGAATGTTTTTCCTGTACTTTGTATCTTCTTTATTATTATTGTTGTTTTTTTTTTTGGGTCCCTGTTGAATGGTCCAAAGAACACAAATCTTTCTGTTCTTTTCTCTCTTGGTAGAGGATTTGGTTGTCTCAAGAGTAGCAACGTATTGGTCACGATGGCTCAAACAATGATGACCCATTGGCCCTTGTGAGAATTAGCAATGACTTTTATACTATCATCATCACATTCACTTTTCTTATTCTTCAGAAATCATGACTTCTGTGATGATATGTAATCCCTTAGATTGACTTAATACCCAAAATATATAAAGAGCAATCTCCTGTGGAAAAAAGATCCCTAGTAGTATTTGATGCGTTTGTTTACACCATCCTGGTTTGAATATGTTTGTAGTCATCACATTTCAATAAATATTTATTCTTTTTCAAATGGAAGATTTAAGTATAAAACTTTATTTTGATTACTACTGGAGAAAAAAAAAAAAAAACCTTTGGATAAATGACTGACTCATGGGAAGTCTTAAAAATAAAATATTACTTGATCTGGAAACCAATATTTTCAGAAACTACTCAGCAGAACTTGCGCTAGAGCTTCTCCCTGTATAGAGGACCACAACATTGAGGCTCGCGCCAACCTGAACCTGAAGAGATAAACTTGAGCAGGCATTCTTTGCTGCATGGGAGGAGAAAATCTTCTCACTTGTTTAAATTTCTTCTTTGAACATTGTGCTTTTGGGAGTTCCAGTATTGCCCAAATTCTGCATTTTCATTACTGTCATGGACTCGCAGTTAAAGCTCATCAGATAGTGCCACCTTCACAAACTTTGCTTCTAATTTCTAAACTTTCTCTTAAAACAAACAAAAAGATGTTGAAGCCCAAACCGAAACACGGTTGATTGATCTTGTAGTTCTGCATGGAACACTTTCTCTAGCACTTTGTGCCTACTACTAGCTCTATAAACTCAACATAGATGAACATTGCAGCGAAAACGGAAAAAAGAAAAGAAAAAGAAAAAATCTGATAAATTATTTACAATGACCCAGATGGAGAAAATGCAGAATACAAAGCTATGCTGTATAAGCATTGATTAAACATGGTAAACCATCCCCACCTCTAGAGTAGTTGCATAAGGAATGCTCAAAGCAGAAGTTGGTTCCCTGAAGTTTCTCCTCAAGAAATCATAACCCAGATTAATCACAATTTTCTTCATCAAACTGGACCCTTTCTTTGCTCTCACATATGAGTGCCCCATTATAAATGCCATTCCTGCCTCCCTTGCTTCCGTCAGTTCGCGCAACTCCTGCCGGGCATCCATATCAATCTGTGGAGACTCCGGCACAACAAACCTCACTCTCTTCCTAACCCTTTCTGGGGACTTAATCTCCCTCAACTCTGAAGTGCCTACCATGTCTGCAAAGTTATCATCATCTTCACACATTCTTATACCTTCTAAATTTGATGATGAAGTCCCAACAACCGTCATATTTTCATCATTCTCCATATCTTCTTCTCCCACGACTAATGCTGGTCTCCCTGACCTGATAAATTCTGCAATACTACAAACAAGATCTTTTTCAAACTCGTTGTCATCCTTCTGAACATCACGATAGCCATACCGTGCTATGCATCTATAAAGCCGGTACTCCTTTGGACCAACTCTTCCCACCAAGAACCTTTCATCAGGTCTGACGTGTGGCACTGGGACCGATTTGACACAGAGGAAGACCACAACCTGGTGGAAAGCTGGTAGATTGGTGACAAAGTGAGAGAAAATAGCTGGGATCCCAGAAACAAGCTCTGTATGTATGAGTCCAATCCCCTTGACCCGCACAATTCCAAGACTGGGACCAAGACTGAGCAGCCAGTTGATTGACACCTTATTTTGAACATCAAACTCATATTTCTTGAGCGTGCCATAGTGCCAAACATACATAACGAGTAGGAAGATAAATGAGAGGACAACGGGGACCCAAGCTCCTTCACGGAATTTGATGAGGGATGCTGAAAAGTAGAGTGCTTCAATGGAGCCGAAGAAGAATATAAAGCAAATGGCCAGGAAGACGCTTCTGTGCCAGCACAGGATTATAACCAGAGACATTAGGCAGGTAGTTACGAGCATAACAGTTATAACTGCCAAACCTGTTCATCAGAAAAAGATGATGCTGTAAAATTGATGGGGATTGGAGCTTATAAAACATTTAGGTCATGATTAGAACTCATAAAGCCCTATAAACTAAAAAAGAAAAATTGATGCTGACAGTAGTACCTGCTGCATTGCCCATGCGTTTTGTGTCCCTGAAACCCATGGTAACAGCCAAGCATAACAGCATTAAGGTCCAATTGATCTCTGGAATATATATTTGACCGTGTATTTTAGACGATGTGTGCACAATTTTGACCCTTGGAAAGCAACCCAAAGCAGAGCACTGTTTGATTATAGAGAAAGTTCCAGTGATGATGGCTTGGCTTCCCACAACTGCCGCAAGTATCGCTATTGCCAGAACAGGCCATCTTATTTTCTCTGGACCAAAAAGGTCAGTTTTTAAAATCAGTCAATACCAATCCAAATGATAAATTGGATTAATTATCCTCTAAATAACAATAATATGCACCTACCAGGTACAGAGACATAGAATCCAATCCGATAATGAGTTTCAATATTATGATGCCTAGAAAGATAAGCAGCTTGTCCCATATATGCTAGGATTAAGGATGGGTAAACCATACAGGTGAAAGCAATCTGCAAGAATGTGGCTTTCTGTTAAACAAGTAGCTTGAGTTTGGTGGCCTTTGCTACAGATTATTTGTATAATAATTTACCACGAATAATGTATGAACATGAACTAGTGAATCAGTCCTAAAGAATGAACACACAAGTCTTTTACTTAATGCATATGCATCTACCAGAGAAGATAATGATCTAGTCAAATTGAGATTTTCTTTTAAAGTAAACCTATCCACGGATATTAATCATGCTTGTAAATGAGAGTTTGTAATATAATTTTTATGGTTTATTAGGAGTGTGCTATGAAAATATTCCAAGATGGATTATCTGGCCAGAGTACAGAATATGAAGCAACAATAAAAATGGGTCTGTTTTTTCCGTTAATCTTGCGCAAAAGAACCAAGGAAAAGAAAATCTATTATAACTACTCTATATTGCCACTAGGGTGAAAAATTACATTTTCTCTCATTTGGGTACATGAAACATTCTAAAGCAACCTTCAGGCATTTAAATAAAAGGGAAGAGTCTAGGAGTGTGAATGTATATTTAGGATTATTGTACTTTAAACATTTAAACTGGGGTAATGAGATTTTTAGCTGCTACAAAGAGGGTAGGGAGTCTACTAGAACAAACTAACTATCCGAAACTTCAGTTATTTATTTTTCCACTTCAATGTCCACGTTCATATTAAAATTTCATTCAGGTAAATAATGTCCCATAGTATCTCATCAGCAGGTATATGACTATATTAAGCAGATTCAAAAATTTTCATTTGCATATTTTAGTTATATAATCACCAGCAAACAAAGAATCAGATAATGTACCTTAATTGACAACTGTGAAAAGTGGCCCAGATCAGCAAACATAGCTTCTGAGCCTGAAATGTAGAAAAGTTAGTACAAGAGGGGACAAACATTCCTATTGGTTATATCATATATGGCTAGAGAACACAGTTCATTGTACATACTCTTGTACCTGTAATACACAAGAGAATTCCACCCAGGGACATCCACCCTCCCCTTTGTGTCTTCTTCAGAAATTTGTACATGTAGTATGGAGAGAGTGCTTGATAAACGTCGCGATTCCAATAGAAGATATTATACAAACCAATAGCACTGATGCATAAAAGCCACATAATGACGACAGGTGCAAAGAGGAACCCTACTCGGTGGGTCCCATAATGTTGGAGAGCAAACAATAATACCAGTATGATACAAGTAACTGGGACTTCAACATCTGCAGAATCAATGAACTTTGAGGGAACAGAATAGTTTGCTCAATTATATGAGAAATCAAATTCTGCTAGCATGACCTGTATCCCTAATCAACCTTCAGACCTTTGTGTAGAACATAAGATTATGTGGCTTCTGAAGAATCAAATGGGGCTTCAATATGCTTAGAACTACTTCTATAGCTGATAGAAGCTTTAATGGTACACAGTCATCTTTGATTTATTTATAGTTCTATTTATTTAGTTATTTATGTATTTTTTAAGGAGACAGTGTAAGTCAAACTGGTTGCAAAAATAGACTCGGTTTCTTCTTGAGGTATGCAGTTGAGAGACATCTCGTGTGCTTTATCAAGATCATCATACTAGAGTAAAAAATAAAAGACACAAATTTTAAAATGAAGGGCAGTCATGGACTAAAAAGGTACAACTAAAGTTGCAAATCCTCATAACCGAACTCAATGGAGACTTAAAGGGTCTCCACTCAGTGTCCAGTGCTCCTAGGTCCAGTACTTTGGAGCTTACAGGTGACTCTTTGGCAATATAGAGGGAAAAAAAAAAAAAAAAAAAACACCGAACTATAGTACGTGTGTTTATAATATGAAGTTTATACGGAAATGAACACGAACAGAGAGATCTGCATTTCTCCTTGTTGGTTTCCTTCTATTTGCCAAAATTTGCTTCTCATAGCTACTCTCAATTTCCCACTATCATAGCAATCATTGCTATGATAGGAAAATAAATATGAGTTGTTCTTTCCTGTTTTCTTTTTTCTTTTTTGTTTCTTTATGGCTTCTGATAGAATAAAAGCATCCTAAAATGGGGTGGCACAATCATAAAGAAAATCATCAGTTGCACAAAATTTTTACAATGTTTCATTCAGCATCTGAAATGAGAATTAAGGAAATGAAAATGCGACAAATGGTACTGTGGTATGCTAGGCTTTAAGATAGATGATGCATGCATGTGGAACTGAGAAGTGCAGCCCGGGAGTCCTTGAGCTGTGAGCAAGAAGACAGCAAAGTATAGAAAAGTAGACAAAACTGCCTTCAGCACAAACTCCCACCAGCACTGGTGCATTAGTTGGTGAAATCTTCTAAGGTTGTTGATGCATAAAGAGGCAGAAGTTTTAGGTTCAATAGATCATCCACATATTTCTGAATTAAGGGGTGATGACAAGCTTCTAAGTAAATTGAAATTAACACACAATAATTGTAACTCTTGAATTTCCTTCAAAAATTCACAGGTCCAGTGCAACAAATTTTGAAGCTAGATACATTTAATACATGGCTGACAGGGTTCTCCCACAATCATAGATATCGCCCATATGGGTAAGTTCTACCCAAGTGGCCATTGTTAATTTAGCAGCCATCTAAAAAATTCGTTTTACTGCTTGGAAAAAATAAGCTACATGCCAATTTTGATTGCAGATAGGAGGTGGACTTGCTCTGAATCATCAATACACAGATTGTCTTTGAATTTGACAGCAACATGATGGATGTGTATACGTGTGTATTATCTATTATGATTACATATATAAATGCCACACAATTGTGCCATCTCCAATTCAACTATCACTCAATCAAATTTTACACCTTGTTCTAAACTTAAATGCTTAAGAAGCAAGCTTTGAGACCGAGGAAAAAGCATCTTGAAGCTTAACAATTTCCATGTGATTTGTGATTGCTCTGCACTAAGATTTTTGTTGCTAAATACTTTTTGAAATGTGAATAAAGAACTACCGCCTATAAAGAAAAAGAAACAAAAGCAGAATGCTCTAATCCTAGTCATTCTAGAATATGTTAGAAAGCAGTCAAGCACACATTTAAAATTTGCCATGTTAGATTTCTTCAAGCTAAGGTTGTAAAATCTCATTAAATGGCCTCTCAAGTGTAGGTAACTTTTAACAGTGGGGAACACGTTGCCCACAAATTGCAAAACCCAGTAAGTAGAGACAGCAGAACCAACAAAAAGGCCGTAGACACTAGCCCACTAGTCGAAGGACAGATAAGTTGATCACATCTATGATAGGAATAAGAGGGACAATGGAAGAACAGCTGGAGATTTTAGAAAGTGGAACTGCAATAAATATCTTCAGATATAATCAACAGTGACTGAGGAGATGATTAGACCACAGAGGTTGAAGTTGATAAAAGAATGATGACGATGATGATTTCATACTGGTATGCTATGCACTACATTGCTTGGGATTGCCAACAAGTGGGTCAAGGCTTGGTTGACACCATGATCATGATTATGTATGCCCCAAAGGGGACTTTAGTGGTAATTCTAACTTTATTTGATCAGTCTAATTAATGGTCATAATTCCAATTATGGAAGATAACAAATAAGCTGAACGCCTCCTCCATTCTATATTATTTTATACTACTATTTTGAGTCTTATCCAAACTTAGCTACCTTTTCCCTTGCCTCATACGACAGCTTAACTTTTTAAAAAGCAAAACTTTATATCTTAATCTTCTAATTTATGAGGCTAAGCTTCTCTTTTTAGTCACAAATTGCATCTTCATTGATAACTAGGGCGTCATCAACTTGGCCCCACATCATTAATCTAATTACTTTTTTACTAGTTTGATAGTGATTTGACTTTGATTAAAGCAAGAAATTTGTTTTAATTATATTTTTAGGGAACCACAATAAACATACTCCTAACTTGTCCACTAACTTCACATCTGTACATTAGAAAAAGGAGGAGGAGAAGGTTTTCGACTTTTCAAATGGCATTTAAAGCTATGAATATGTAACAGTAGAATCAAGATATATACCTAACTTTGATTTGCTTCTTTCCACTACTTCACAGCATATATGTGATATAAATGCTAAAAGAATTCTCTGAAAAGTTCTCCTACCACTCGATGCTCACCACTAACTAGAATTCTAAGATATCAACGGACTATTTTCCTGATTACCCAATCATTTCAAATCGGCAGTGTTTCATCTATGCTTCTGAAGTGGAATTATGAAAATAAATTTTTCTATATGGATTTGAAAATGCATTATAAATTCTTATGATGAATAGTAAAAGTATTATTTGCAAATCAAACAGAAGATCTAGAAGATAGTGGAAAACCTCCTATACAAGTTATCTTTCTCAAACAAAATAACCGATTATTGACTATGAAATAATGAAATCTGACATAACATTTCGGCCATTAGATGAGGAACTTACATCGGTGATGCTCTTTTGACATGGAAAGCTCCAGACCCGACACGGCTGAAAATACTACACAATGACCGAAAGCAAAAGGAATTCTCAATCAGTAACATCCCAAGATTACAACTCTAACACCAAAATTGAAAATATCATAGCCTCCAATACCAGAAATTGCTGGTGTGAGCACCCCATCCCCTATAACCATGCAAGTCCCAATCAAAGCCAGAACAAGCAGAAACCTTTGCAACACTCTATACTTCTCCAATGTCGATTTCAATCTCCACCCAATATTTCCCCTATCAGACTCAATCCCATCTTTCGTGTACTCCGATAGCTCCTCATCCGCGAGCTGGCAATTGGGCAATGAGCTAAGGCGGGCGTGCCGGCATAGCAGTGAATACAAAGCAAAAGTCCCACCTTCACCATTATCATCAGCTCTAAGCACAATAAATACATACTTGAGTAGTGGCACAAGTGTAAGTGTCCAGAACACAAAAGACAAGACCCCATATATTTCCTCATTACTCTCAGAATGGTGAATATCCTCAGCGAAAGCGCTTTTGTACACATACAAAGGAGAAGTACTTAAATCTCCATAGACAACACCTAAGCTCTGGTAAGCCAATGTTAACACTGTCTTCCATGAATCTTTCTGAAACAAAAAAAACAAGAACACGATCAGAAAGGCTGAGATTTCTGAGGAGGAGGGTCTTCAACAAAACTTGATGAGATGACACCGCGCCACATCACACGTCTTACCTTCACTGGATGGCTACGGATCACACGCTCGACATCCATGTTGGGCTGTCTTAGAATCACAGCAAGTACATTTTTTGAACAAGTTGAAGGAAAAGCAAGAACGACCCAGAAGGATATACACCCTCCCTAGTTCAAACAAGCTGAGGAAAAAGAACAAGAAAAACAAACAAAATCTTAGATAATATATAAAAGACTTGTTTTACTCGACTGTGCAGAAAGTTGCTCAAGACCCACCAACGTATTTATCACAATAAAAAAAGGAAAAACCGACCCAGTACCCATCAACGTAGACAAATTTGGAACAAACACGAAACACAAAAAAACGTATACTGAGAAATAGCGTTGCAACGAGGAGGGAGTGGTTGGAATTGGAGGGTGGAGCAATAGGTAAATTTAGGTATGTGGGGGTGGAATATTCGTGGATTTTTTGGGTGGTTTGCTTTGTTTTTGTTCAGATTCTAGATGGAATATTTTGGAGGGGTTGTGGTTATCTTTCTCCACTTGGCATTCACTGAATGAGAAAGATTTGGAGAGTGGGGGACTCTGCTCTGTAAACGCAGCAGGCACCAACTCTTATTCTTTAATCTTTATAGCGCCCAACTACACTGACTCGACTCCTCAATATCAAATCCTTCCCGAGAATGCAAACCTTACACGGATTATCCCCCCACTGATTGGACCCCAAAAATAATTAAATAGCTTAAATTACTTCGCTCTTGAGCATCTTTACTGCAACAACAGTAGCTAAAATCCATTGAAAAAAAGTTAAGACTTTCTATTTTAGTTCTTGTATCTGTTTTAAATATTGTTTTTTTTTTTATTAATTATATTCTATTTTTCATATTTTTATTTGAAAGATAAAAGGAGGGTGATAAACAATTTTTTATTTGAATATTGTGCTACACAATAAATAGCAAAAAGTACTGAGATATTTTATTAATAATTTTAAAAGTCACATTTGAGAAAACTCGACTTATAACATTACTCTCGATTGGTTTTATACATTTCAATTTTTGTGAAATAAAATAGTTAGACATGATCACAATCAAACTCAAAAATATAATATTAAAAAAATAACCATAACAAAGTTCTCACATATTCTAACCATGTTATATAGTATTTAGCTTGCATGGTAGTGGTTGGTTGGTGGTAAGACTTACATGCATGGAAGGAAATATTTATTATAAGATAACATAATTAGTAGTTCTCATAAATAATTGGGGCATGACGGCTAATTATTTTCAAAGACCACAGTAGAAAGAAAGGGATACTTGATGTAACAACTCATAATGTTTACTTATAATACCATTTCCTCACTCACGAAATTAGGCTTGCCTAATTTCACCCAACCCTTAGCCTTAGGCCTTCATTATTCACAAGCTCGTTTAAATCAACCACTTTGATTTAAATTGTGAATCAATGAATCTTTAGGTTGAAGTTAATTAAACAACAACCACGTGCTTCTTATGGCTATTAATCACTCATTCTTGAAGCGGACTCTCTTGCCGTCTCTCTCACCATTAACAAAGTTAGACGTTTTTTCAAATTTGACTTTTTCTAGAATTGTTGAAGACGTGCACTGGCAGCTCCTCCTTCTCTAAATATGGTTTCTGCCTCTAAAGTTTTCCGGAGTGCTAATCACTAAACACATTAAATTATTAAATAGGTCGCTTTCAATATTTTTCCCCCTCGTGATCTGGGGGTTCCCCTTTGCTTAGGAAAATTCAATCAGACAAAAGGGTGTTCTAGAATCAGAATAAATCCTCTTAAGAACTATTTTTCTAGAGAAATGGATCAAAAGGTGTGTGTATTCTTTTAAGCACAACTATACAACTAGATAATGTTGAGTACAGTTGAAATCACTGCAGGCTGCGCGTGTTAGTTGGACCAAAGGAGAGGAAATCTTTGAATAGTTCCAAAAGATTTGCATACAAATATTTCACTATTTATTCTTAAGACTAAATCCCCCAAGAATCCGGTACCCTTATATATATATAAATATATATATATAGTTTAGCTTGTGAGGATATTTAAGAGCCATGCATGTTAAACATCATCTGAATCACATTGCAATTAGCTTCAAGTGTTAAATGTGTGATGAGATTCAACAAGCACTATTAAAGGATCCGTTGCCCAAGGTTCTGTTTGGTATAGGAAAGATGGAAAATTTGGAAGAAGAGAAAATTAATGAGAGGTTGAAAACGAAAAGCTACCAACTTTCCCAGTTGGGTGTTTGGCAGGAAGGAGAGAAATATGGAAGGAAGAGGAAATGAAGAATAAACATTATAAAATAGGGGCATATTTAGCAAACCAGATGAGTTGTATTTATCCCCATCTATTTTTTCTCCCACTTTTCCTTCTCACTTTCTTCTCAACCAAATGAGCTTAAGACCTTTCAACTGTCCAAAGTGCACCAAAAAAGTGATGGCAATAAAAATGAGAGTAATTAAAAGGCAGGGATCCTTTACGAATCATTTCACTTCCTCTGTTGAAAGAGATATTCTACTCATTTCAAACACGTGATAGGCCTTCCTAGGTAATCATCTTTTTGTGGGCATCTATACTAGGCAATCAACTAGAATAGGATCCTCTCTAGGACGGAAAATAACTAGTTTATGGTTGAAATTTCTTTTTAAAAATCCTATAACCACAAATAAGATATATGTCCCATTACAAAAAAATAATTAAAAAAATATATTTTAAATTAAAAAAAACTAATAAATTAATTAATAAAAAAAATAAGAGATGGCTGGCCACCCCATCTTGGCCATAGGGGGTGGCCGGACCACTCCATTTTAGCTGGGGGTGGCTCAATGGCCGGCTAGGGGTGGCCAGACCACCCCATGGCACTTGGGGGTGGTCCGGCCACCCCCAAGGGCCAAACGAATTTGTTTTTTTTTTTTTTTTTTTTAGATCTGGCCCTTGGGGGTGACCGGACCACCCCCAAGGGCCATGGGATGGCTTAGGTCACCCCAAACCGGCGGTTTGGGGTGGTCGAAGCCACCCCAGCCTTAACTGGGGTGGTTCAGCCACCCTTTGAGGGTGGCCAAACCACCCCTTAATTTTTTATAATTTGTTTATATATATATATATATATATATATATATATATATATATATATATTATTATTATTATTATTATTAATGGGGCAAATGTCCTATTTATGGCCTCAAGATATTTTTAAAGAGATCTTGACCATTAACTGTATATTCTCCAGTCCAAAATTGGACTGGAGAAGGATCATGTTCCTAATCAGCTACAACCAAATTAACTCCAAAAAAAAAATTTCTTCCTAGCAAAGTATATAAATGTTTAAGTATAGCCAATCGAGTATGGATTAAATGGGCGACCTACATGTTGAATTATAAATGAGTGGAGTTGTCAAAAGAAAACGGATTACTATTAAGTCATTGTCGATAAAATAAGTCTATGTGGATGTTGGCCGCGAAGCATGGTTATGTACAATCTTAATAATATGTATATAAGTTCTTGGACACCATTTCCTTGCAAATGGATTTTAAAAGTGAATATTTATGTAAGATTTGTATCATTTATCCTAGGTAACGGAATAAGTTTAAGGGTTTAATTTTTCACATGCAATCAATTATAAAAGCTTTTAGTGTATTAATTAGGTATCTAAGAGCTACAAGCCTCAAAATGATTATTTGATAAATAGTAATTTAACATAGTATCAGAGCAAAAGTCTTGAATTCAAACGTTGTCTCAATAAATTTACTTCTTATTTTATTAAAATATTTCAGGTATTTGATATCAATAATTCAGAAAGAGAAGTGGATGTAAAGAAGAGCAGTGACAAGTGAGAAGATGACAACAAGCTAGGGCCAATTGACCTTGCTCACGTTGCTTTTGAGAAAGGGTCACCACTTCCACTACTTGGTTAATGGCATTGCCCTACATCCACCTTTTCTTTTCTTCTTTCACTTTCAATTTTTGGATTTTAGTTTGGCACATCTCTCGTTACCTAATTGATTATCAAGTAAGTTATTCATGTTATCATCGTTTAATTAATAAATAAACCAATTTCTCTAACATCTTTTTTTTAGTACTACTTATAAACAAAAATTGACAATTAAAAATATATGTAACTACTTATACAAATTTAGCAATTCCCACGCCAAATATCAATGAAGAGGGAGAGAAAAAAATCATAAAAAAAGGAAGATATTTGACATTTTCCACTGTTAAGAACCTAAAAATATTCGGAAAAAAATTGTCTAGCCACTCTCAAAACTGCAATACGTACGGGTATGGAGTGATTCAGTCACTCTCGAAACTGCAATCCAGACTAGTCAAGGGGGTGGTTGAATCATCTCCCAATTTTATTTTATTTTATTTTATTTTTTTTCAAGTTGTTTTCTTATTTTTTTTAATAATTTTTTCGGACATTTTGTGGATTTTAAGTAAAAAAAATCCACGTGCGACACAATTGCATCATTTTCTATCAAGTTTAACACTAATTGCTAACGAATGATGTAACTTTTAACAAGAAGGTAGTTGGAAGGTCTTAAACGCCACTTTTTAAAGTTTTCGTAGGCTGTAGACTATGTAAATGTCAGGGGCAAAGTATTTTAAAAAAAAACACCCATTTAAATAGACCCATTCGAGTTGTTACCAAGGAAGTTCTACTATCAATTTATTAGACTTTAAGATTAGCATATATATATATATTTGGATGTGATTAGATCAACTATATGTCTTCTTCCACGTGTTACATCAATCAAAATACAAATTTATCAGCGATTTGAATTAACAAATACTTTATTAGTCTCAAATTACATGAACCTAGTCCAACTTGTGATGCACCCATCAATAATAATAATATGTTTAAAGGAGCAAAATTAAATAGATAAATATGCCCAGGAGTGAGACATAAATCGAGATCCTTGTTTTTTTATATAATTGAAAGTTCTTATGACAAAACTAAGATAGGTGACCCTTGAGAAAGGGGAAGACCATCCCACCATGAAGCAATATTAGCACAATTAGTGCATATACTAACGTCCCCAGATAGAGACAGCAAGAGAGAGAGAAAGAGATGGGTGCAACAATGTGCATCACATATACCTACGAATAAGGATCTCCAGAAGGATCTTTAATTATCAATGTGTCCAAATGATAAGCTGACTCATGCCTCTTAGGCAATTACATTACAAATTTCAGATTCTCCCTACCCCACCAAGATCAATCTACTCCATTCAATCCGGGTCTTGTTCTCTGCCTACACCCCCCCAAATGGTGCTTCACTCATATCCCTCCCTATTTAGTAACCCTTGAGGCTTCTCTGCAATTGATGGGTCATAATTCGCGCTCGTGTGTCCGATTCAAATCATATTGATATATAAGTATAAAATTATACAAATCAATTCAAAAGGAAAAGATAATGGGGATACTAAAGAAACGGGTTAGACCCCTCAACTTTAAACCCACTAATTATATGTTTAATTCGTATCAGATTCGAGGTTCTTATGAAAAATTGCTAACCGTAAGTGTCAAGTTCGGGTTCAACTTTAACTGACTCATTCACTGAAACAAGTTATACCCATCAATCTAACTCGCTGATTTCATATTGAATTTGTGGGTCATATAAAAAATTAATAACCCAATATAAAAAAAAAAAAAAGGTATTTTGAATTTTTGTATTTTTCATCCGGCTTAATAATAAGAGGGAATCCGAGTTCGTGCAAGCACCCACATTACTTGGGGTTTTCCCCGTAAAACGGGACACAATAATTCAAGGATCATGCTTACCATGATTGAATCTGACATCAAGGATTGAGATTTGGCAACTTCCATTTTGACCCAAATTCACATTTGTTTATTACTAGTATGGATCTTGTTGTTATGTATTTAAATGTTTTTTGACATTTTAATGTCTCATTTCCTTAACATAGTCCTTATCATACACCAAAACTACAGTTGTCTATGAATGGATCTCTGATTAAGTTCAAGATGAATCGTGCATGTCGGCATCAGACAAGTAGTACCAACTTGTGTATCCTGTTCAAATTCTTGTCGTTATTTATTTACTTTCCACATTGCATAGGGTACATTGGTGTTTGGAACTATTTAGATAAATGGAAAGAGAATTTTGTTTCAAAGCAAATATTTGGAAAGGAAGAATAACAAAATGTGCCAAAAAAAAAAAAAAAAAAAAAAAATTGTGATTGAAAACTAGGTATGACTGTTGGCCATCAATCCATTTTCGTCTGATTCTAATAGTCAAATCAGAGAATCAAGATTCCTTCATATTTTCTATTCAGAATTAAATGCAACTCAGACAGTTTCACAAAGACGACAAGTACAAGACTTATCTATTTGAATTATGTACAATTTAAACAGTGAATTTCAAGTGATTCGAATCTGAGTTGGTAAATGAAATCTAATCATTGAATGAAATATATATATATATCCTCATTTCCTTGTCACCTCTCAATTCAAAATGTGTGTCAATTATGAAGATATAAAAACATCATCCAACAAAAAAAGAAAAGGATGCCAATCATGTCAACCAAATTAACCAATGCCATAGATTAGGCCTGGGAAAGGCCTTAAGAAAATCAAGCCCAAGCTCACTCACGGTTCTCAATAAATAAAGATTTAAACTAAGGCCCAATCTAGCCCAGTTGGTTATGGGCTATTATCTCTTGAAGCAAACCAGTCAATTTTGTTTGAGAGCCCAGATCCGTCTAAATTTTGCTGCCAACCAAACAGATACGAAATTACCAAATTAGCCCCTCTTCCCGCGCTGGCTCATCCCTTCATCACCACGACTTGCCCCAAGCAAACCCAAGCTCCTCGCCGCGTTCCTCGGTTTCCCGCCAAAATCCCAACGGCCCCATAACCAACACTTTGACCCCATAACTAACGCTTTGACGGCCATTTTCCTCTCTCTCTCTCTCTCTCTCTGTCTCTCCAACTCTGTGATCGCCATTTTCTTGATCTGCTTCCTCTCTCTCTCTCTCGTTTTGTCGTCGTCGCGGAATCCGAGGACCCCCGGACTCCGCCATGGAAGATGAATAGGATAATCTCGACGTCAAGCTCCAAGCTCCGCCACTTCCGGCGACAAGTCACCGCCAAGACCGAGGACGACGACGACCGGCACCGTTCCCGTTACATCCTATGGCGCTACCAAATCCTCGAACCGGACAGCGACATCGTCACCCACTGGAACCACGTCTTCCTCATCACCTCCCTCATCGCGCTCTTCATCGACCCTCTCTACTTCTACCTCCCCTCCATCGGAGGCCCCGCCTGCTTTTCCGCCGACACCGGGTTGGCGATCGTCGTCACTCTCCTCCGCTCCGTCACCGATCTTTTTTACTTGTTGCATATGATCTTGAAGTTCCGGACAGCGTTCGTTGCGCCCTCGTCTAGGGTTTTCGGGCGGGGCGAGCTGGTTATGGACGGCAGGGAGATCGCTATGCGGTACTTGAAGTCGGATTTCATCGTCGACTTCGCTGCGTCTCTTCCTATACCACAGGCATGTCCGACTTTAATTATTTCCTCTTATAATTTTATTTTATTTTCATTCAAACAATCTGTGTGAATTTGAAGAAAGGGCTAAGATTGGCTAAATGTGTATGTTTGGTGAATGTGTTCTGTTTTGTTTCTCTCGGAGTTGAGGATTTGTAACCTTTTTGCCTTGCAGATTGTCATCTGGTTTGTAATTCCAGCAACGAGAAACTCCAGTTCTGATCCCACCAACAATGCTCTGGCTCTTTTTTTTCTTATGCAATATGTTCCTAGGCTGTTTCTCATCTTCCCTTTGAATCAGAGTATTATAAAAACTACAGGGGTTGTTGCCAAGACTGCTTGGGCAGGTGCTGCATACAATCTCCTTCTTTACATACTAGCAAGTCATGTAAGCATCCACGCCCCTCCTGTCTATGCTTGCTATTTTGCTCTCTTTTGAGCCGCTAAAACTCAATGGTCATTGCTAGATTAATTTACCAATTCCCATCAGCTTAGCTTTATTTCTCATTTAAAGTTTTTTTTTTTTTTTTTTTTTTTTCTTTTACACATTGGGGTTTTAGTCAATGAGGGAGAGTTTGTGTTAAATTCAATATTTTTATGAGATAAGTGGTAATTAATATGTCAGTATCATCATTTAGTTAGTATTGACGCAGGTATTAGGAGCTATCTGGTATATATCGGCCATAGGCCGGCAGTTCTCCTGCTGGAAAGCTGAATGTACCAAGGAGAATGCTGCAGGAGTACTGTTTTGCCTTCCTAGTTATTTAGATTGTCATAGTGTGGGACAATCTGAACGACAATACTGGCTAAACATCACTAACGTTATTGCCACTTGTGATGCAAAGGACGAAGACGTCAGTTTTAAGTTTGGAATATTTGCAGATGCTTTTACTAATGAAGTTGTTTCCTCACCTTTCGTTGAGAAGTTCTTATATTGTCTTTGGTGGGGTTTAAGAAATCTAAGGTATGAGTTCAGATTCTTTAATTTCTTGTTTTGAAGTTAATTTAGTCATAAAGTATCTGGGAAAACGGGCCACGCAGATGATCCTGTTTGCAGTTGTTTTCTTATCCTTTTAAATTCATATAGCTATTAGTTACAACATAACAGGTGATTCTGTTTAGAATACTTGCACTGCACATGATGATATATACCCTTTCTCTATGCAGTTCTTATGGACAGACTTTGGAGACGACAACATTTCTTGGCGAGACATTATTTTGCATTTTCATATGCATTCTCGGTTTAGTTCTGTCCGCATTTTTTATTGGCAACATGCAGGTATAAATTTTATGCTATCTCCTTTCTCTACTCTTAGTTTATGTTTTTGGCGAGATATTATTTTGCATTTTTATGTGCATTCTCGGTTTTCCCTTGTTGAAGACTTATTTGCAATCAATGACGGTAAGACTTGAAGAATGGAGGATTAAGAAAAGAGATACTGAGCAGTGGATGAGGCACCGCCAGTTACCTCCGGATTTGCAAGAACGTGTTCTTCGGTTTGTTCAATACAAATGGCTCGCCACAAGAGGAGTTAATGAAGAATCTATATTGCTTTCATTGCCCTTGGACCTCCGTCGTGAAATTCAACGGCATTTATGTCTTGCCCTTGTTCGTCGTGTATGTCTATCTTGGCCTCTTTCATTTTATGTTCATCTATCACTGCAAATAGCAGTGCATAATTTCCTGTGGAAATTGGTCCATTTGTTTATTATTTGAATTCTTGGTTCCAATATTTCATGGGGATTGAGATGGTTGGCAAGCATTTGAATTCTTATTCTGTAATTATTCTTAGTTTTGAAGATGTCCCTTTTCATTACGCAGGTCCCTTTCTTCTCACAAATGGATGACCAACTTCTTGATGCCATATGTGAACGCCTGGTCTCATCCTTGAGCACGCAAGGCACATATATTGTTCGAGAGGGTGATCCAGTAAAGGACATGCTGTTTATCATTAGAGGACAACTGGAGAGCTCAACAACTAATGGAGGAAGGTCCGGGTTCTTCAACTCCATCACCCTCAGACCTGGTGACTTCTGCGGTGAGGAATTACTGACATGGGCCTTAATGCCAAACTCCAGCCTCAACCTTCCTTCTTCAACTCGAACCGTTACAGCCCTAACTGAAGTTGAAGCTTTCGCTCTTCGAGCCGAGGATCTTAAATTTGTTTCTAGTCAGTTCAAGCGCCTTCACAGCAAGAAACTTCAGCACGCATTCAGGTACTATTCCCATCAATGGAGGACATGGGGTGCTTGCTTTATACAAGCTGCTTGGAGAAGATATTGGAAGAAGAAGCTGGCAAAGGACTTGACCAGGCAAGAGAGCTTCTACTATACGTCAAGCCCTGACCGAGATAGTGACTACAATGATGAGGTAGCAGATGGGAATTTTGAGGATGAGAATGGTGGGAGATCAGTAAAGGACAATGCAAACAATGGCCAGCATCTTGGGGCCACAATCCTGGCCTCCAAGTTTGCTGCAAATACAAGAAGAGGGGCTAACCAGCAGAAAGTTCTGGTGGGTGACCCTGCTTCTACAAGCTTAAAGATGCCCCAGTTGTTTAAGCCAGATGAACCTGATTTCTCTGTAGATCGAGAGGATATTTAGTTAGTACCAGAGCCAATCAAAAACTTGGACAAATGAGCTAATGACAGAATAGTTAGGATTTTTTTTATACAACTTGTGTAAACTATACCCTGTAGACTAGAACGAGCACATTCTCATTAATTTCTTCAGTGTCACATTGTTTATGCACTTGCAGCAAATATTAAGAGAAAGAAATATTTAAAAACTTGTGGAAGTAAGTGGTACATAATTAAGTTGGGGGGCACCTTTAGAAAATTTGGTCAAAAATCTCTAAATTACATAAAGTTCTTTTTACAATAGTTCATCTCTCATTTTAATTAAATATTTTATGTGTTGGGTCTCACTTATTAAATTATAGTTTCACGTGAAAGAGAATGTTAAAGTAGTAATCAAAAGATCAAATTCATTATTTTCTTTACATTTAAGATTTTGGGACAGATGATAATTTAGCGGTTAAAGTTTTTTTGTATTTGATTTGAAAAAATATATTATGAAGCAACGTAAATGTGAAAATTATTTTTGTGTTTTAGATAGTATTTTTAGTTATTTATTAATATTTTTATTTGAAGAATAGGAAACAAATATTTTAATAAATATAAAATTGTTGTAAGTTGAATAAAGTTGACCATGATACTTTTTTCTTCAGTAACTCTGTTACTTCTGCAAATTGTATTTTCTTTTTGTCAATTTTTATTTTTAACTTAGCATTGTTGTCACGAATAAACAGTTTTCACAAAAATAGACTATTCTAGATAATATCCTAAGTTGATGTAAATCTCTCACACTAATCCTCTTGTGCGGTAAATCTCTCACGCAAACCAAAAGTCTTCTTTTTGAGTCTTTGGCTGCTACAAAAATATATGCGTACGTGTATAGATGCGAAAGTGTCGGCTAAGTATTATAGTTGGACCCCATTGATTTGATGGAATACCCAAATCACCCCCCAACACATATTCGGTTTAACAAGGTTGAGTCGTGGCAATTGCATGCTGGGTTTGCTTATTTGGGAAACACGACAGTAGGAGTACGGGGTAAGAGTTATAAAGAACATGGCTTGATTTGATGGAATACCAAATGAAGAGAGTTACTTGTTCGAGCAAGTGTATTATCCGAACACCTATTTTGAATATAAAGCATTTGAAAGTCTGCGTCTTTTGGTTCTTTTAATTAATTTACAAATTGTCTGATAATGTAAAGAAATGGGATCAAATGGAGAGGAGCCGCCAGTCCTTGTATAGTTGTATGGGAGGGTGGCATTTACTTTTGTCAACTTCTTACTTGTTTTTCCTGTAAAGTAATTTTCTCTCACTCGTGACAGCTTTCACTTCAAACACGTACACCCCCGTGCGGAGAGTGTGAGGAGTAGCTATCCTCTATATCTGCTTGTAGCAAGATGGAACACCTTGAAATGATCGAAAGCTAGTGAAGACAGAGAGTGAAAGGAGAAACACAGAGAGAATTCCTAGAAAACTTCAAAGAGTTTGTAGTACTCATGGCAACTCAAAAGCTCTCCTCTCTGCTCTCTGTTTCTTCTTCTGCTTCTTTACGTTCCTTGGGTAAAACCCACTTCCTTTCACTCTTTTGTTTAGCTATGTATTTATGCGCTTATGGAATCCAGATATTGCGTCTTTGTTTGTCGGGTTGAAGGTTGGATCTTGCTTCATGTTTTGGAGGAATAATTCGATTTATTCATGTTGTGGTTTTTCTCTTATTGTTTTCCATGGCTACGAGTCTCTTGGGTTTCAATGATCTTATAATTTTGTCTGATATGATGTGGTAGATTTTCTATTCATTTTTTGGGTAAAGGGGTCTGGCATCAAGAGTCAGATAAATGATATGGTCATTTGCATCTCAGTCCGGTGAATGCACCAGCGAGGAGTAGTTTCATTGTAGTTAGTTATAGGCTTTAAAGGTTAAGATCAATGCAAATACAAGAGGAAGGTCTATAATACCAGATAGAAGGAATGGGGGAATAGAACTTTATTTTAGTTCTCCAGGTACCTTTGTTTTCTGTAAATGTCTCATTATCTCAAAGTTTTTGAGATCATTCTGTGTTTCAATTTCTGTTCATTTGAATAGAACCTGTTGAAATATATGTTGGGACACCATTTCAACCCAAAATCTTAACTCATTTTCTCTGCTTTTTGTCCATGTAAAATTCATTGCTTGCATACGCACTTGCAACAATTTTTGTTATCAATACATAGTTTTGATGTCCAGCAGAGAATCTATACCATTCATAACATAGTAATTTTCTGATTACAAGTTCCATTGGTTCTTTAAACTATAGCAATTGCTATTAAACTTCTCATCATATGCAGGCATAATGATTTTCTGAGTGCCCATTCATAAATTCCTAGTCATAGTTTCAGATTTTTAAACCGCTCCTAGTCTCCTATTTCCTTTCTTGATATATCATTATAAACAACAACATATCCCATTTTGCAACTCAAAATCCTTTTACTTGAACTATTAGATCTATCAGTGAAATTTCATATCTTTGGAGGCATAGTGAATGCAAGTTGACTAAAGTAAGTACATTTGCAGGTCGTTATTTTAGCTGGGGAAGAGGCATTAATAGGTTTAGTACCTCTGTTTCTATTGAGGAACCAATAACTCCACCTGTTCAAATAGATCATACTCAACTTCTCATAAATGGACAATTTGTTGATGCTGCGTCAGGTTAGCCTCATTCTATGATTTTTCCAACAACACAAAATTTTCAATTTTTAGGACTATATGCAATGGTATATCATACTAAGAAACTGTGAGACAAAATTAGTTAAATGGGAGAACTTTTCTGGCTTTAGGAAAAACTTTTCCAACCCTGGATCCCAGGACAGGAGAGGTGATTGCCCATGTTTCTGAAGGTGACAGTGAAGATGTAAACCGTGCTGTGTCGGCTGCTCGCAAGGCATTTGATGAGGGGCCATGGCCAAAGATGACACCTTATGTAAAATTATGCATTTCATTTCCCCTTCTCTTGATGGTCCAATTTAAAACCTATATGTTCTTTGATCACTTTTTTTGTTGGTATGTTCATTGTTGGAGGGGGAAGGTTCTGATGAGATTTCTAACATGTGTCAACTTTTCCTAACTCACTGTTGTGTATGTCCAGGAAAGATCGCGTATAATATTTCGCTTTGCTGATTTAATGGAAAAGCACAGTGATGACATTGCAGCACTTGAAACTTGGGATAATGGGAAGCCTTATGAACAGGCTGCAAATGTTGAAATCCCAATGATCATACGCATATTTCGATATTATGCTGGTATGTAGACGGATGAATATCTTATAAGCTCCTCTTCCGTACTTCTTACTTCTTATGTAGGTGGGTTGCCATTTATGGCTTCACACTCTATACTCTTCAGGTTGGGCAGATAAGATTCATGGACTCACAGTTCCAGCTGATGGGCCTTACCATGTCCAGACCCTGCATGAACCCATTGGTGTCGCAGGGCAGATTGTTCCATGGAATTTTCCTCTTCTGATTTATGCTTGGAAGGTTGGGCCTGCCTTAGCATGTGGTAACACAATAATACTGAAGGCAGCAGAGCTAACACCATTGTCTGCTCTTTATGTGTCAAACCTATTCCTTGAGGTAGGCTTATGATATGTACTTATCCATGTGTGCACAGAGTGCATAAGTGCATATGTTGTGTGTCCGGTTGTACATGTTATGATATCCAAATCCAAGTTATGGATATACTGCCTGAATGTCAGTATAATACCATGGCTGGTTATAGGATATATCCTGTTTCTATTCTCTGTCTGTTGGGTTGTACCATTTCAGTTGATTGAGTTGCTTAAGATTTTATCAGGATCTCAACATGTAAATTGGCACCACAAATTTCTTGGTGTTATATTTATGCACATAGGTGGAACTTCTCTTTGAAGCGGAAATCTTCTAAGCATGATAGTATTAAAGAAAAAGGACCCCCGCGGGGGTGGGGTGTGGGGGTGGGGGTGGGGGTTTAGATTTGTGATGATCTTAAATCTTGCATTTGGCCTGACAGGCTGGACTTCCTCCTGGTGTTTTAAATTTGGTGTCTGGCTTCGGTCCGACTGTTGGTGCGGCTCTTTGCAGTCATATGGATGTTGACAAGGTATTTTACTAACTTTAAAGTTCCAGCTTTTTCAAAAGAGATCTCTGCAGTAGTAAATATGGCAGATTTGGAATTATGCATTTCTTCATATAAAAAATGCCTCTTCTTTTACAGCACTGTGATTATTTCAAAACGGCCTGTGAGTTATAGCCCTATCGTTTCTGTCCAAAACAATTGTATTTACACAGCTCAAACTGTGAAGTGCTCTCTTTGCAGCTTTCTTTCACGGGGTCAACCAACACTGGTAAGATTGTACTTGAGCTGGCTGCAAAAAGCAATCTTAAGCCAGTGACTTTGGAGCTTGGAGGAAAATCTCCTATCATTGTGTGTGAGGATGCTGACATTGATCTGGCTGTTGAGCACGCACATTCTGCTGTGTTCTTTAATCAGGTTTGTCCATTCAAATCATATTCATAATAAGCACACATTCTTTAATATTTTTGTATTAACCTGGATGTTCGTAACAAAGTTTGTGATGTGACTGTTATCTGCAGGGCCAGTGTTGCTGTGCTGGATCTCGCACTTTTGTGCATGAACGTGTATATGATGAATTTGTAGAGAAATCAAAAGCACGAGCTTTGAAGCGTGTAGTTGGAGATCCTTTCAAGAAGGGGGTTGAACATGGTCCTCAGGTAACACTCTCCTCCCCCCTGCAAACTAAAATCTTTTGATTCATGCTTGTGCACATTGAGTTTGTCAACAAATCTATTCACCTATGAAAGTTGTGAATACTATTATTATAGATCGATGAAGTGCAATTCAAAAAGATCCTCAACTACATTAGGTCAGGCATTGAAAGTGGTGCTACTCTTGAATCTGGAGGTGAAAGTGTTGGCTCCAAGGGCTATTATATTCAGCCCACTGTTTTCTCAAATGTTCAGGTACCAGTTCTACCAACCTATAATAAAACAGAGAACATGCATAATGCATAAATAGTACACATAATCTGAAGTGTAGAAGTAATGCAGTTTGAACCATTATTCTAAACAGGATGACATGTTGATTGCGAATGATGAGATCTTTGGCCCAGTGCAGTCCATCTTAAAATTCCAGTAAGCTATTATTCCTATATAACTAATACATGTTTCAATGATCATCTCCCCTTTCACCTACTTTGTTTAATACTCGTATTTACAATAGGACTCTTGATGAGGTGATTCGGAGGGCGAACACAACTCAGTATGGGCTGGCTGCCGGAGTTTTTACTAAGAACATTAACACTGCCAACACCTTGGCTCGTGCATTGCGAGCTGGGACCGTATGGATTAACTGCTATTTAGTTTTTGATGCTGCCATACCTTTTGGTGGGTACAAGATGAGTGGGCATGGAAGAGTGAAGGGGATTTACAGCCTTAGTAACTATTTGCAAGTTAAGGCTGTTGTTACTCCTTTGGAGAATCCAGCATGGTTGTAATTTCTAGATACAGAGGTCGGGTTTCATGAGTGAAAAATTATATTATTATCTATGCATGAGCAAAGAGCATTCTTTGCCTACAGGCTACAGCTTGTATGTCATGTGGGGCAAAGACCCAAGTAGATAGTGGAATGGGTAAAGCCCCTGCAACCAAAGAGGACATACAAGTGGTCAAAGATGTAATGGATGACTCCAGGGCAATGAGGACTAAAAACAAACCCAGGTGGGATACTGTGATTGTTTATTGTAAGTGATGACAGTTTGTTGGATGTATTTGCAAATACAGTTGGTTGTAATTTTGAGGATGTTGGATGTATTTGCAAAACATGTTCGTAACAGCTTTTTGAATATATGTGCCATTTGGTTATGTTGGTTCAAAGACAGTTTGTTTTGAATGTATCTGTCATTTGGCTATATATGTTGGATTTGATGTAGTAACCATTGTTGCTCTCCAGAACAGAATTCCACCCACAGTTCATCAAAATCTCCCTCCGTCTTTCACTCTCTCTTCAAACCCCCTCTAAAAGCTCTACTCACTCTTTCTTGTCACCCACAAGAAATTCACTCTGGATTCTGCCAACCCAGTTGCTATTTCTTTGAGTTGTGCAGGAGAAATATCAGCTTGAAACCCAAAAGAAAATATTAGGTGTTCATGGTGTTTTTTTGGTCTTAGGTGAATATTATTATTATTATTTATAAAAAATAGCCCTTATTTCTCTAGCCGAATATTAAGAAAAAATAGGAGACAATCAAGGGAACACTAAAAAAAAAAACCCCCAACATTAAAAAAAAAAATAATAATAATGTGGGCTCCATATATTTTATTTGATTTGATGGAATACCAAATTGGCAAATTAATTATTACCCCCATCCCTAATAAAGAGAGTTCGGTTTAACAAATTTTTTTTTTTTTTTGTACCATCGGTTTAACAAATTGAGTCGTGGCATGATGGGTGTGCTTTTTTGGAAAACTAGAGTTGTGAAAGAAAAAGCACAAGAGTTGAGAATTGTTTTGAAAGGCCTTAGAAAGTGAGTCTGGGACATAGTAACCATGTGGGTAGAATTGGGTACAGATGGCTCACTGGCAAGACAAACAGATGCGTGGTCTGTAGTGGGCATGGGCATAGAAGGAGATACCAAATCATGGGAACTAGAAGCAACATGGGCGTGATCTGTAGCAAGTATGGGTATAGAAGTAGAAGTCAAAGTATGGTACCTAGATGGGAATTGAGCACTATTGGGTGAGGAAGGAGTTGGTGGGTCATTGATGGAACTACCTACAAATGGTGAGGCATTGGTTGGACTAATGGTAGCTTCTGGAGAAATAGTGGGTGAGTTCTCAAAATCCGTAGTAGATAAAGACGAATCAGAATTATTGGGAGGAGGTGATGTATCCATATCTAATACAGGATTAGGTAACATAAAATCATAAGAGGATAAAGGGTGTGAGTTACCTGTGTGTCGAGAACTGGTATCGACTTGGGGAGTAGTAGCAGAAACTATATTAACCCAAAAAGATGCATTTCTTGCTACGAAAAGACAATTTATGTGGAGTATAAGGCCTAAGTAAAAGGAAGCATGTACACCCAAAAGAACGAAGGAAAGAATAATATGGGTGTTTGTGAAATAGAGTAAAATATGGAGAGTAGTGATTTAAAATTGGTGTAGGCATACGGTTGATTAAATAAATTGATGTCAAGAAAGCATCAACCCAATATTTATTTGAAAGATTTGATAGGGCAAGGAGAGATAGACCAATTTCAGCTATATGTCTATGTTTACGTTCTGCAATTCCATTTTGCTCAGATGTATATGGACAGGTTAATTGGTGTAATATACCATGTGTTTCAAGAAAGTTTTGAAATGCACATGAAACATATTCACCACCATTATCAGTTTAAAATTGTTTAATTTTGCAAGAAAATAAACTCTCAACCAAAACTTTAAATTTCATAAAACATAGTATTACATTAGATTTTTGTCTTAATGGATACATCCAAAGGCAAAACGAGAATAATCATCAATAAACACGACATAAAATTTACAACTTCTAACAAACATAACCGGAGAGGTCCATACATCCGAATAGATTAATTCAAGGGGACATGACTAGAAGAAGGGAAAGACAATTTTTTGCTCTTTGAGAGATTACATGGTTCACATAGAGTTTGAATTTTTGTAGGACCCGTGACAGTTAGAAATGATTTCTGTAGGAGTTGCTAAAGAACAGGTGTTGAGGGATGACCTAACCGTAAATGCTAGACATTTATTGGTGGAGTGACACCTATGAAAACAGTAAATGAAGAAGTAGCTATGCAAGAAGCTTTACTGGAACAAAACTATTGCAAAAAGTTAGGATATAGCCCAGCTCTACTCGGCCCTTGCAAGAGTACCTCCTTGGTCAGCATGTCCTTGATCTCAAAAGAAGATGATGTAAAGCCATTTATAAGGTTAATGAGAAACCTTAACTCTTGAGCTAGCTTTTGGATTGAATTATGCTCAAGACCCATTTTTAATATGATATCAGAGCCTTGCCAAATTGGCTGTGGCCCACCATTTTCCATTGCTGCACATGTTGGCTTGAATGTCCTCCCGCCACACGTGAAGGGGAGTGTTGGAAGTTTCACATTACTTGGGTATTAAGGAGATGAACCATTTATAAAGATGATGGAAAACCTCAACTCTTGAGCTAGCTTTTGGGTTGAGTTAGGTCCAAGACCCATTTCTAATAGTAAAGGCAACCTCCTACTAAGTAGGAGCTCCTCATGAAGATGAAGCAAACTATAAATTCCCTTTCTTTCTCCATGTGCTTTAAGGGAGCACCACATAAATAGGGATTAAGACAATTCTTCGATTCACTTTATTTCCAATTGTTTCTGCTTAAAATGTTTTATGTTAAAACGGAATATATTTTTCAAGACTTTAGTCGTACATAAAAGCAGCTACGCTTGACGAATTCATATGGTGAATTTTGATGACCTTCCGCAAGCGATAATGGCATCAAAGAATGAAAATTTTACATGGAGCCTTAATTATTTTATAAAAATAGTGAGTTTGTATAGATAAGGTTAGCAAATGAAATAGAAGAGAATTTGTATAGGTTAGCTGTATGAGTAAATGAGTCTAACACGCTAAGAACACCAATCTTGAATATGAGCACTTGGAAAGCTGTGCCTCTTATCTTTTAATATTTTTATTAAGAATTGTTCTTATCTATTGAGGTTGACTTTGAAAAATCTCATAAAACGAGTTTGACAAACAACAAAGGGATAATTTGCTTAATGACCACTATATATTAAATACTTTAAGAGCTTGTAGTTGTAGGAAGATGGAGCACATTGAAATGATCGAAAGGTGGTGAAGTCAGAGAGTGAAAGGAGAAACAGAGAATTCATAGAAAACTTCAAAGAGTTTGTGTAATTTGTAGTGCTCATGGCAACTCAAAAGCTCTCCTCTCTGCTTTCTGTTTCTACTACTTCTGCTTCTTTACGTTCTTTGGGTAACACCCACTACCTTACACTCTTAACTATGAACATGTTTGTTTAGCTATGTATTTATGCGCTTATGGAATCCAGATATTTTGTTTTTGTATGGTGGGGGAGGTGAAGATTGGATCTTGCTTCATGTTTGAGATGAATAATTGGATTTATTCATGCTGCATGTGGTTTTTCTCTTATTGTTTTCCATGGCTCTACAACTTTCTTGGGTTTCAATGATCTTATAATTCTGTCTGATATGTATGATCTTATAATTCTGTCTGTCTGATATGATCACTACTATAGGTTTGATCATAACATAGTCATTTTCTGATTACAAGTTTCATTGGTGCTTTAAACTATAGCAATTGTTCTTAAACTTCTCATATGCAGGCATAATAATTTTCTGAGTACCCGCTCATAAATTCCTAATCAGAGTTTCAGATTTTTAAACCACTCCTATTTCCCTTCTTGGTATCACTATAAACAACAAGATATCCCATTTTGCAACTCAAAGTCCTTTTATTTAAGCTATTTGATGTTTGAGTGCTTACATTTTTGCCATCAGTGAAATTTCATTTCTTTGGAGGCATAGTGAATACTGGTTTGACTAAAGTAAGTAAATTTGCAGGTCGTCATTTTAGCTGGGGAAGAGGCATTAATAGGTTTAGTACCTCTGTTGCTATTGAGGAACCAATAACTCCACCTGTTCAAATAGATCATACTCAACTTCTCATAAATGGACAATTTGTTGATGCTGCGTCAGGTTAGCCTCATTCTATGATTTTTCCAACAACACAAAATTTTCAATTTTTAGGACTATATGCAATGGTATATCATACTAAGAAACTGTGAGACAAAATTAGTTAAATGGGAGAACTTTTCTGGCTTTAGGAAAAACTTTTCCAACCCTGGATCCCAGGACAGGAGAGGTGATTGCCCATGTTTCTGAAGGTGACAGTGAAGATGTAAACCGTGCTGTGTCGGCTGCTCGCAAGGCATTTGATGAGGGGCCATGGCCAAAGATGACACCTTATGTAAAATTATGCATTTCATTTTCATTTCTCTTGATTGTTGTCCAATTTAAAGCCTATATGTTCTTTCATCACTTTTTTTGTTGGTATGTTCATTGTTGGAGGGGGAAGGTTCATATGAGATTTCTAACAAGTGTCAACTTTTCCTAACTCAATGTTATGTATGTCCAGGAAAGATCACGTATATTATTTCGCTTTGCTGATTTACTGGAAAAGCACAATGATGAAGTTGCAGCACTTGAAACTTGGGATAATGGGAAGCCTTATGAACAGGCTGCAAATGTTGAAATCCCAATGGTCATACGCTTATTTCGATATTATGCTGGTGTGTAGACAGATGAATATCTTATAAGCTCCTCTTCCATACTTCTTATGTAGGTGGGTTGCCATTTATGCTTTTACTCTCTATACTCTCCAGGTTGGGCAGATAAGATTCATGGACTCACAGTTCCAGCTGATGGGCCTTACCATGTCCAGACCCTGCATGAACCCATTGGTGTTGCAGGGCAGATTGTTCCATGGAATTTTCCTCTTCTCATGTATGCTTGGAAGGTTGGGCCTGCTTTAGCTTGTGGTAACACAATAGTTCTGAAGACTGCAGAGCAAACACCATTGTCTGCTATTTATGTGTCAAAGTTATTCCTTGAGGTAGGCTTGTTATAAGATATTTCCTGTTTTTATTCTCTCTTTGTTGGATTTCTACCATTTCAGTTGATGGGGTTGCTTAAGATTTTGAATTCATATCCAGATATGATCCAAACATGTAAATTGACACCAAAATTTTCAACTTCTCTTCAAAGTGGAAATCTTCTAATCATGATAGTATTAAATTTGTGATTGGTGATGATCTTAAATCTTGCATTTGCCCTGACAGGCTGGACTTCCTCCTGGTGTTTTAAATTTGATCTCTGGCTTCGGTCCAACTGCTGGTGCAGCTATTTGCAGTCATATGGATGTTGACAAGGTATTTTACTAGCTTTAAAGTTACAACTTTTTCAAAAGAGATCTCTGCAGTAATAAATATGGGGGATTTGGAATACTCCAATTCTTCATATAAAAACTGCCTCTTCTTTTACAGTGCTGTGATTATATCAAAACGACCAAAACAATTGTATTTAAACAGCTAAAACTATGAAGTGCTCTCTTTGCAGCTTGCTTTCACGGGGTCAACCAACACTGGTAAGATTGTACTGGAGCTGGCTTCAAAAAGCAATCTTAAGCCAGTTACTTTGGAGCTTGGAGGAAAATCTCCTATCATTGTGTGTGAGGATGCTGACATTGATCTAGCTGTTGAGCACGCACATTCTGCTCTGTTCTTTAATCAGGTTTGTCCATATTCAAATCATATTCAAAAGAAGCACATCTTCTTCAATTTTTTTGACTATTAACCAGAATGTTTGTAACAAAGTTTGTGCTGTGACTGTTCTCTGCAGGGCCAGTGTTGCTGTGCTGGATCTCGCACTTTTGTTCATGAACGAGTATACGATGAATTCGTAGAGAAAGCAAAAGCTCGAGCTTTGAAACGTGTAGTTGGAGATCCTTTCAAGAAGGGGGTTGAGCAAGGTCCACAGGTAAAATATGACAAATCTAAAATCTTTTGATTCATGCTTGTGCATATTTACTTTGTCAACAGATCTACCCACTTGCTTATGAAAGTTGTGAATGCTATTATTATAGATCGATGCTGTGCAATTCAAAAAGATCCTCAACTACATTAAGTCAGGCATTGAAAGTGGTGCTACTCTTGAATCTGGAGGTGATAGTGTTGGCTCCAAGGGCTATTATATTCAGCCCACTGTTTTCTCAAATGTTCAGGTACCAGTTCTACCAACCCATAATAAAACAGAGAACATGCATTATGCATAAATAGTAATGCAGTTTAAACCATTATTCCAAACAGGATGACATGTTGATTGCGAAGGATGAGATCTTTGGCCCAGTGCAGTCCATCTTAAAATTCCAGTAAGCTATTATTCATATATGGCTTATACGTGTTTCAATGATCATCTCCCCTTTCACCTTCTTTGTTTAATACTTGTATTTACAATAGGACTCTTGATGAGGTGATTCGGAGGGCGAATGCAAGTCGGTATGGGCTGGCTGCCGGAGTTTTTACTAAGAACATTAACACTGCCAACACCTTGACTCGTGCATTGAAAGCTGGGACAATATGGATTAACTGCTATATAGTTTTTGATGCTGCAATTCCTTTTGGTGGGTACAAGATGAGTGGACATGGAAGAGAGAAGGGGATTTACAGCCTTAGTAACTATTTGCAAGTTAAGGCTGTTGTTACTCCTTTGGAGAATCCAGCATGGTTGTAATTTCTATATACAGATCAGGTTTCATGAGTTAAAAATTATATTATTATTTATGCATGAGCAAAGAGCATACTTTGCCTACAGCTTGAGTGTCATCTATAATTAATTACCTCCGCTCGGTTGAATTGCACGTCCGTCACATTGTTGGGAGAAAGAACAAAATCAAATCAAGAGTAGAATTCCTAACACTGGGTTGGATACAAATTACAAAGCTTAATTATTAACACAAAACAACAAGTCGTCTAATTTCAATAGCCCACCGAGCTGGCAGAGAGTTACACAATGCACGTCTCATGAATGAGTAAGTCTATGGTGCGGCAGGATGATCCACCGTCGTCTACAGCCTTCTTGGCCATGACGGCAAGCTCATTCCCCTTCTTCCTCGCCTCCTTCCCCATCTCTCCCTCCATCAACTCCCTCACCATTTTCTGCAACCCCTCCCACTTCACAAAACCTCTCACTGACCCATCAACGGTCTCAACCCTCAGCCCCACCTTTATCTCCTCTGCCACCATTCTCGCATTCAAATGTTGCTCTGCCAGCATCGGCCATGCCAGGATTGGTACTCCAGCGCATATGCTCTCCAGAACAGAATTCCACCCACAGTGGCTTAGGAACCCCTGCACGCACTCGTGCATCAAAATCTCCCTTTGGTCAACCCACTCTCTCACCACAATTCCCCAGTCTTTCACTCTCTCCTCAAACCCCTCTAAAACCTCCGACTCAGTCTTTCTTGTCACCCACAAGAAATTCACCTTGGATGCCTCCAACCCAATTGCTATTTCTTTGAGTTGTGCAGGGGAAATATCCGCCTGAGACCCAAAGGCTACGTACAGAACAGAGCTCCCCTGCTCACGCTTCTTGTCCAGCCACTGCACCCACGATGGCTTACTGTGGGATTCCTTTGGCCGCTCAGCCAGGCAAAGAGGCCCCACGGACCAGGCCTTGGGTGAACACTCACGATTCCAATAATCAACAAAAAAAGGCTCAAGCTCATGAAAACTGTTGAATATGACGCCGTAGCTGTTCATTTGTGCCATTGCAGCATTCATAAAGAACTCAAAATCCAGACCCTTTGGCTCCGGCTCCCTAAATTGCTGTTCGAAGTCATTTCTTGTGACTTTGACCCACGGAAAAGGATCCACTGTTATCAACTCGTCGTCTGACTCGGGTCCAAAGAGAAGCCGATTCGGAAACACAGCCCAGTTCACAGCCGCGGAGTAATAGCTCATACCGTGGTATACGAACCGGGGGATGTTGAATTTGGAGGCAGACTCCAGTGTCCACCAGAGGAACCAATCAGAGACAATGAAGTTGACACGTGGAAGAGTCTCGATCGCTCGTTCGAAGGCGGGCTGCATGTGCTTGGTACAGTTGGCAAATGAATAAAACAGGGACATCGAGGGCAGTTTGTCGGTACTCTCGATGCCAGCGGGGATGTCGTCAGCCACGTTTTGAGGGAAGGGAAGGTCGACGACGGAGGCAGAAGTGTGAGCAAGGGAGTGATCGATGAATGGACGGTTGGCTACGGTGGTGAAGACGGTGACGGCGTGGCCACGGCGGAGGAGGAGATGGGCTAGGTGGAGGATTGGGATGGTGTGGCCTTTGGACATGAAGGGAAAGAGAACCACATGGTGAGCTTGTGTTTCAGAGTTGGAACTCATTTCTTCTTCTTCTTCTTCTTTCTCTCTCGCACTCTTTGTTTATCGTTGTTTTGGTAATACAAATTTATTCTGGCTGAATAAACTCCCTCCCTATATATATATATATCGCAATCCATTGTGGGACTATTCGAAAATGACTGCGGTAATAAAGTTTTTATTACAAGGGTTTTATATACATAATAGTTCATAATTGATAAAATAATTAAGTTTTTGTTTTTACTTAAAAAGCACATAGTGAAAATGCTGAGGACCTCAGGGTAGCTCAATGAGAATTGAAAATGTTGGGGACCACGCCTTAAACCTTAAAGTGTTCTTACAAAAAAAAAACGTTATTAATGATAATTGAATATATTTTTATTTAGGCTAAAAACCATCTTTTGACATATTGAAGAAAAAGTGTCTATTCAAAAGTTATTGGAAAATTTTTTAAGAAGAAAAAATCTTTTTGAATGTTTATAGGTAGTATTCCACATTTTTAATAGGTAACATTTTTCAAGCCATTCTATGTAAAAAAAAAAAAAAAAAACCAAAACCAAAACCAAAACAAAACTAAAAAACAAATCTAAATTCACATAATTTTAGAATTTACAGTTTTTTAAAATTGTATGAAATCTTGATCCTCAACGTAGGAAAATTTCATATCAATAGGTTGATTGTTGGGCTTTTGATAGGAGGTGTATGGTTAACATGCTTAATTATGGTATACACCTAGTGATTGTTGGGCCCTTGGAGATAGGAGTGGCTCGAGCCACCCCATGGCCCTTGAGGGTGGTTCGACCACCCCCAAGGGCCAAATGGGTGGTTCGTGCCACCCCTTTCCCCTTTTTTTTTTTTTTTCCTTCTAATTTTCTAATATTTTAAATTTTAAAATTTTTATTTTGTACTTGTAATTAATATGTGAACACGTGTTGATTTTTTAATGGTGCTGACATAACTTTCTGTCAAATTTTGGACGAAATTTAAATGGAAGTACAATCTCTGTTTTTTGCCATTATCCAAGTACCATTTGTGGTACGAATAGAAACCGATGAAAGAAAAAATAAAGTTGTTAAACTACAAGAAGCTTAAAGGTAATTAGTCCTAAATTTAAAAAAAAAAAGGAAAAAAAAAGAAGAGGATGAATGATCAAAGATTCAAAAGAACCTATTGATTCTATGAATTTAATTTAGGACGTAGAAATTTTTCATATCAATAGGTTGAATGTTTTATTTTTGGGCTCTTGAATCTTGATACGTGGTTTCTGGTTAGTAAGTTTAGCTACGAGTGATGCTTGGAGTAGTATAGTTTTTATTACAAATATGCGTAATAGATCATAATTTATTAAATAATTAAAAAAAAAAGTTGATTTATCAATTTAATTAATTAATATGTTGACTTATAAAACATACATTTTTAATTATTTTACTAATTATAAACTATCACATCGATTTATTTAAAAATTATACTAAAAAATTTTACAATGTAATTTTTTAAACCCTACTCCTCTTCCTACTGCTTCTTCTTCTTCTTGCCAGTTAACTCGCAGAGTCTTCCTTGAGGAATGCTACATTGCATTTGACAAATCATCTCCCCACCATCTCTTCAATTTACCATTTTGCAATTAATGCCACTTGTGGTAGTTAATTTACAAAAAATATTTTCTCTATGTGCAGCCTAACACTAAAGTCCTATTTTATCTTCCAAAATCCGAAATCTTTGGCTGCACAGATATTAAAGGCCAAATACTACCCCCATAGTTCAGTCTTAGAAGCTACGGTGGGAAACCGACCATTCTTTACATGGAGAAGCATCATATCGGCACAAGTGGTAATTCGGCATGGGCTGATTTGGAGGGTTGGAAATGGGAGAGATATTCAGGTGTAGGGCGATCGTTGGCTCCCAACTCCGGTTTCATTCATTAATTGTGCAGTCCCCTTGTCATATCTTGAACAAGAATGCTCGAGTTGTAGACCTCATCGACCAAGACACAAAAGGGTAGAAATCTTCTCTCATTGAGAATATTTTCACATAGGAGGAAACCCGTAATATTTGTGACATTCCTTTGAGTCCTCTTCGGCCAATGGACAAATTAAGATGGAGATGTACTACTAATAGTGATTTTTCTATTTGTAGTGCGTACCATATATATGGAGGTGGATATACACGCTTCTTACTGCAGTGGGGGTTCTAGTCCAAACTCAAATGAAGGGGTATTGAAAGCATTGTGGAATATCAATATCCCCAACGTTGTCAAGGTATTCATGTGGAAAGCTTGCAATAACCTCCTCCCTACATAAACAAATTTATTTTGCAAGGGGGTAGTTCAAGACAATCTATGCCCTATATGTAGGAAGGATAAGGAGACCGTTGAACATATACTCTGGAGCTACCCCTCGGTGAAAGATGTGTGGGGGTGTGGCAGGACGAAGATGCAAAAAGGGGTTTGTGTGGGAAAGGAGTTCATGCAAATCTTCGAGGAGCAATTGGGTAGATGGGAGAGAGACAGCATGGAGTTGTTTACAGTAGTGGCTTGAATGATTTGGTTCTGCCGAAATGTCATGGTACATAGGGACGTTTTTTTTCATCCCAAGCAACTAATTTGTGAGGCCAAGGACTCTCTTGGCGATTTTCAACGCCGGAATTCAAGGGTGAGGGTGGTGACAGCTTGAAGCATCACTCTACGTAGCATTATGGATCCAGTTATGGCCGAAACACAAGCTACACCATATGCAATGATGTTCAACCACGAGCTGGGCTTTACCGATGTCATTTTTGAAGGAGACGCCTTGCAAATAGTGAATGTGGTTAATTCCACTATGGAAAATAAAAGTTACTATGAACATTTTGTGGAAAGGATCCAAACAAGTCTATGTTATTTTCGGTCTTGTAGTTTTACTTATGTGATACGGGAAGTCAATTAGGCAGCTCACAGGCTAGCAAAAGAAGCAACTAACCATGTCATAGATTTTAGACTTGGATAGGAGAAATCCCACCAAGCATCTATAGTATTGTCGGTAAGGAGTTTTCTCTCCCTACTTCGTGATCTTTTTTGATCTTTACATTCTTGTCAATGATAATTGAGTTTAATTCAAAAAAAAAAAAAAAAAAACACTAAAGTACGTTACTCACAGCCATTACGTCGACCATTTTGATTGCTATAACGAAATAAAAAATATTACATGTCTTTTTCTTTTTTGGTCATTTTTGCTTCTAAATGCTTCTTTTTTTCTTTTTTCTTTTTCATTTTGCTACCAAACATTAGTAATAGTTAAAAAAAAAAAAAAAATAGAGACAATTACAAAACAGCTAAATAGTTTTTTAGTGGTAGAACTTTTTGATAAAATTTTACAAACAAAAGTTTTATTTTTCAATGCAATCTCAAATAGGCTCATAGTTTTAGTAGGTACATAGACTTTTTCGTGTTGTCTTATAACGAACACTAGTTTTATCAAGACTCAGATATGAGTCAACAGCTTTTCTTAATGTTATTTCTTACAATTTCTCTTGTAGGGTTGAGTTCTTGGAGAGCAGAAAATTTGGATGGACAAAAAAAAAAAAAAACCATGAATTAAAGGATAAAAAATATTTAAAATTATTTTATTATTTTAATGTCGATCCGCTTATACTCAATTCCTGAAGTCCCCAAGAGGTAGTTCAATCTAGAACCACGTCTAATGAAACGAAGATCACTAATTCGAATTTTCCCATATTATGCGGACATGTAAAACAAAAATACAAAAATATGAACTGCATGAAACATAAAGGTAATTGAATGAGATGTCATGTTTGACTTTGGGCACTAATTATGGTCCAATGTACTGTACGGCCGATATTTTCCTTGAAACTAATTTGAAAAAAACAAAAATTAGCATATTCTATAAAAATAATATGTGTTCTTTACATATGATAAATACATATATATATATATATATATATATATAAGGATAAAATTGAAATAAATTTTATTTAAAAAAAGGATAAAATTGAAATAAATTTTATTTAAAAAAAATATGTTTCTCACATAAGAAGTGAATTATCATTTTTATAGAATAAGTTAAAAGAAATTTTTTCAATTCAATATTAAATAAAAAAATTAAAAAAAAACTGTCTAATCTATACCGCACTGCTGTAGCTAGGATCCAGCTTACGTGCCCCACAATTGCTGTTTTTTTTTTTAAAAAAGTCCAGATTTTAATTTATCCAAGATCTTTTAGCCAAACTATCCTTCATTGCAATCCCAACTACTGCAAATCTCTCAGCGTGGATGGTGTAATTGGAAAGCTCCAGATTTTACTGGATAAAAAAAAAAAAAAAAAAAAAGACGAAATTAATAACCAAAAAACCCATTAACTAAGTACCATTATCTTGTATGAACCGACTGAGAAAGAGAGTGGATGAACCCAAGGCGGCCGCTGTCGTCGTGGAAGGCCGGGGTTTTCGTTTTTCTTGGAACCCATGGAGGTAAACCTTTGCTTAAGATGTTTTTTGTTTTCAAACGGAATTATTGAGTACTAAAAGTACTTTTAAACCTGTTAAACGCAATCTCAAACATGTCATAATTAAGAATTAAAAGCGTTTGGTTAAGAGAAAGAAATGTTTAGTTAAGTATAGAACTTTCAAAGCTATACAGTTTACATCATATAACAAATATTATCCTATCTGTATATGATAAGAGTGTGTCATTGCTGTGTTGATAGGTTCATAGATCGATATACTTTTTTCACAGATGGTTGGTTAACAATTTTTATAGCAAATTTGCAGTAGTTGCCTAGTTTGGATTGCAGAGAAGCTAGGGTCTTAAAATCAAGAGATGAATGGTGGTGAGCCATGAGGAAACTCGAGGATGGTGAGATCTGAGACGACGAGAAAGCAGGCGATTGAGGAGAAGAAAAGCAACTCTCTGCATTCGCTAAAAAAATAATATTTAACCCTAAATATATAAGAAAGCACCAACAATGTAATTAATAAAATAAATACAAGAATCTTATTCTTATGGGAAGCAAGTAAACAGACGAACATATGATAAGTAGAATATTCGATCTATATATAATTACCTCCGCTCGGTATAATCGCAGGTCATCACATTGTTTACCATATACACACAAACTAGTACTCCATCTGTCACGACTCACATGGAAAACTTCGGTCAGTTCCAAAAATCTGCGGAGAGCAGTGCACAAGGAACAGAAATTTGTGTTGGGAGAAAGAACAAAACAAAAAGTTGTCTAATTTCTATGCCCCACCGCTGGCAGAGTGAGAGAGTTACTCATGGCAGTTTCCTTCCTGCAAGTCTCATCAATGAGCAGGTCCATGGAGCGGCAGGACGATCCACCGTCTTCCACAGCCTTCTTGGCCATAACAGCGAGCTCTTTCCCCTTCTTCCTCACTTCCTTCCCCATCTCTCCCTCCATCAACTCCCTCACCATTTTCTGCAACCCCTCCCACTTCACAAACCCTCTCACTGACCCATCAACGGTCTCAACCCTCATCCCCACCTCTATCTCCTCTGCCACCATTCTCGCATTCAAATGTTGCTCTGCCAGCATCGGCCATGCCAGGATTGGTACTCCAGCGCATATGCTCTCCAGAACGGAATTCCACCCACAGTGGCTTAGAAACCCCTGCACACACTCGTGCATCAAAATCTCCCTTTGGTCAACCCACTCTCTCACCACAATCCCCCTGTCTTTCACTCTCTCCTCAAACCCCTCTAAAACCTCCGACTCACTGATCTTTCTTCTCACCCACAAGAAATTCACATTGGATTTCTCCAACCCAGTTGCTATTTCTTTGAGTTGTGCAGGGGAAATATCCGCCTGAGACCCAAAGGCTACGTACAGAACAGAGCTCCCCTGCTCACGCTTCTTGTCCAGCCACTGCACCCATGATGGCTTACTGTGGGATTCCTTTGGCGGCTCAGCCAGGCAAAGAGGCCCCACGGACCAGGCCTTGGGTGAACACTCACGATTCCAATAGTCAACAAAAAAAGGCTCAAGCTCATGAAAACTGTTGAATATTACGCCGTAGCTATTCATTTCTGCCATTACAACATTCATAACGAACTCAATATCCAGACCCTTTGGGTCCGGCTCACTAAAATGCTGTTCGAAGTCATTTCTAGTGACTTTGACCCATGGAAAAGGATCCACTGTTATCAACTCGTCGTCTGACTCGGGTCCAACGAGAAGCCGACTCCGAACTACAGCCCAGCTCACAGCCCTGGAGTGATAGCTCATACCATGGAATGCGAACCGGGGGATGTTGAATTTGGAGGCAGACTCCAGGGTCCACCAGAGGAACCAATCAGAGACAATGAAGCTGACACGTGGAAGAGTCTCTATCGCTCGTTCGAAGGCGAGCTGCATGGGCTTGGTACCGTTAGCAAATGAATGGAACAGGGACATCGAGGGCAGTTTGTCAGTGCTCTCGATGCCGGCGGGGATGTCGTCAGCCACGTTTTGAGGGAAGGGAAGGTCGACAACGGAGGCAGAAGTCTGAGCAAGGGAGTGAGCGATGAATGGACGGTTGGCTGCGGTGGTGAAGACGGTGACGGCGTGGCCACGGCGGAGGAGGAGATGGGCTAGGTGGAGGATTGGGACGGTGTGGCCTTTGGACATGAAGGGAAAGAGAACCACATGGTGAGCTTGTGTTTCAGAGTTGGAACTCATTTTTCTTCTTCTTCTTTCTTCTTCTTTCTCTCTAGCTCTCTTTGTTTATCGTTAATGCTTTGGAAATACAAATTTATTCTGGCTCAGTAAACGCCCTCTCTCTCTCTCTCTCTCTCTCTCTCTATATATATATATATATATATATATATATATATGTGTGTGTGTGGCGATTTTTAATAATACAATAAAAAAATTAGTGTAAAGTACACTTAACCCCCTCAAACTACCATTCTAATGACAATCTATCCCTCAAACTATCAATTGCGACAATTTACCCCTCAAACTATCAAAACAATAATAATGTACCCCAAATTTTAAAAAATGATGAAATTACCCTTACTAAAATAAAAACAAAAATACTAAAAATTAATTTTTTTTTCAAAATTGTAAGGGTATTTTTGTCTTGTTGAAAATTCTATATGAGTAATTTAATCATTTTGTTAGCATTTGGGGATACATTGTCATTGTTTTGGTAATTTATGAGATAAATTGTCATTGAGATGATAGTTTGAAGGAATTAAGTGAATTTTATCCAAAAAAAAAGTAAAAAAATGTTGCAAGGGGTGGCCAAAGTCACCCCTAGTGGCCACCCCTTCAACCTCTTTTTAGTTTTTATTGTTTTAATTTTGATTTAAAAATTAAATTTTTTTAATAATAAAATAATAAAAGTACCATACCACATCAGCTTTTGATGGGCTAAATGTGAGGAAATGATTGCATTTTAGTATGAAAAATGCTAGAATCTAATAGAAACTTCACATTTTACCCATAAAAGTCAAAATGACAAGATGCTACATCATTTTTTTGTGGAGGAAAAAAGACAAAGCAAAAAGAAAAGGAAAATGATAAAGGCATAACTTAAATCCAACTTTTGTCTTAAGTTTAAAAAAAAAAAAAAAAAAAATTGCTTGTGGAGGAGAGAGCTAGCCTTAAACGGAGGAGAGAAAATTTGAGGAGCTGTTGGGTAGATGGGAGAGAGACAACGTGGAGTTATTTGCAGTAGTGGCTCAAAAGATTTGGTTCCGTTGAAATGCCGTGGTACATAGGGACGTTTTTTCTCATCCCAAGCAACTGATTCGTGAGGCCAGGGACTCTCTTGGTGATTTTCAACGCCAGAATTCAAGGGTGAGGGTGGTGGCAGCTTGAAGCATCACTCTACGTAGCATTATGGATCCAGTTATGGCTTAAGCACAAGCTGCACTATATGCAATAATGTTCAGCCAGGAGATGGGCTTTACCGATGTCATTTTTTAAGGAGATGCACTACAAATAGTGAACGCGGTTAATTCGACTATGAAAAATAATAGTTGCTATGGACATTTTGTGGAAGGGATCCAAACAAGTCTATGTTATTTTCGGTCTCGTAGTTTTACTCATGTGATGCGAAAAGCTAATTATGCAGCTCCCGAGCTAGCAAAAGAGGCAACCAACCATGTCATAGATAAAACATGGATATGAGAAATCCCACCAAGCATCTATAGTATTGTCGGTAAGGAGTTTTCTCTCCCTTCTTTGTGATTTTTTTGATCTTTACATTCTTGTCAATGATATTTGAGTTTAATTTTTTTTAAAAAAAGTTACGTTTCTCACAACCATTACGTTAACCATTTTAATTGCTATAATGAAATAAAAAATATTACATGTCTTTCTTCTTCTTCTTCTTTTTTGTCATTTTTACTTCTAAATGCATTTTTTTTTTTTCATTTTGCTACCAAACATTAGTAATAGTTAAAAGAAAAAAAAAAAAACACAATTACAAAACAGCTAAATAGTTTTTTAGTGGTAGAACTTTTTGATAAAATTTTACAAACAAAAATTTTATTTTTCAATACAATCTCAAATAGGCTCATAGTTTTAGTAGGTACATAGACTTTTTCGTATTGTCTTGTAATGGACACTAGTTTTATCAAGACTCAGATATGAGTCAACTGCTTTTCTTAATGTTATTTCTTACAATTTCTCTTGTAGGTTGAGTTCTTGGAGAGTAGTAAATTTGGATGGACCAAAAACACAAAAAAAAAAAAAAAAAAAAAAAAAAAAAAAAAAACCATGAATTAAAGGATAAAAAAAAATCCAAAATTATTTTATTATTTTAATGTCGATCCTCTTATACTCAATTTCAGAACTGTATGTCCTCAAAAGGTAGTTCAATTGGTTAGGACCATGTCTAATGAAGCGAATGTCACTAATTCAAATCTTTTTCTCTTGTGCGAACATATAAAAAATAAAAAATTCACATAAAGGTAATTGAATGAGATGTCATGTTTGACTTTGGGCACTAATTATGGTCCTGTACGGACGATATTTTCCTGAAACTAATTTGAAAAGAAAAAAATTAACATCTTCTATAAAAATGATATGCGTTTTCTACATATGAAAAGCACATTTTTTTTTAAAATTTTTTTTTTAATTATAAGGATAAAATTGAAATAAAATTTATCTAAAAAAATATGAGTTTCTCACATGAAAAATGATTCATCATTTTTATAGAATAAGTTAAAAGAAATTTTTTTAACCCAATTTAGAGAAAAAAAAAAAACTGTATGTTCTGTACCCCGCATTGCTTTAGCTAGGATCCGGCCCCACAACTGCTGTTTAAAAAAAAGAAAAAAAAAGTCCAGATTTAATCCAAGATCTTTTAGCCAAACTATATATATCCTTCATTGCAATCCACCGTAGATGGTGTAATTGGAAAGCTCCAGATTTTACTGGATAACAAAAAAAAGGAAAAAAAGACGAAATTAATAACCAAGAAAACCCATTAACCAAGTACCATTATCTTGTATGAACCGACTGAGAAAGAGAGAGTGGATGAACCCAAGGCGGCCGCTGTTGTCGTGGAAGGCCGGGGTTTTCGTTTTTCTTGGAACCCATGGAGGTAAACGTTTGCTTAAGATGTTTTTTTTTTTTTTCAAACGGAATTATTGAGTGCTAAAAGTATTTTAAAACCTTTTAAACGCAATTTCAAACATGTCATAATTAAGAATTAAAAACGTTTGGTTAAGAGAAAGAAATGTTTAGTTAAGTATGGAACTTTCAAAGCTATACAGTTTACATCATATAACAAATATTATCCTATCTGTATATGATAAGAGTGTGTCATTGCTGTGTTGATAGGTTCATAGATCGATATACTTTTTTCACAGATGGTTGGTTAACAATTTTTATAGAAAATTTGCAGTATTTGCCTAGTTTGGATTGCAGAGAAGGGAAGGGAGAAGAGTCTTAAAATCAAGAGATGAATGGTGGTGAGCCATGAGGAAACTCGAGGATGGTGAGATCTGAGAGCAGGACTAGAAAGCAGGTGATTGAGGAGAAGAAAAGCAACTCTCTGCATTCGCTAAAAAAAATAATATTTAACCCTAAATAATAAAGCACCAACAATGTAATTAATAAAATAAATACACGAATCTCATTCTTATGGGAAGCATGTAAACTGACGAACATATGATAAGTAGAATATTCGATCTATATATAATTACCTATGGAAAACTTCGGTCAGTTCCAAAAATCTGCAGAGAGCAGTGCACAAGGAACAGAAATTTGTGTTGGGACTTGGGAGAAAGAGCAAAGCTTTATTCATTATTAAAAACAAAACAAAAAGTTGTCTAATTTCTATGCCCCAGCGCTGGCAGAGTGAGAGAGTTACGCAGTGCATGTTTCCTTCTTGCAAGTCTCATCAATGAGCAGGTCCATGGAGCGGCAGGACGATCCACCGTCTTCCACAGCCTTCTTGGCCATAACAGCAATCTCTTTCCCCTTCTTCCTCACTTCCTTCCCCATCTCTCCCTCCATCAACTCACTCACCATTTTCTGCAACCCCTCCCGTTTCACAAACCCTCTCACTGACCCATCAACGGTCTCAACCCTCAGCCCCACCTTTATCTCCTCTGCCACCATTCTCGCATTCAAATGTTGCTCTGCCAACATCGGCCATGCCAGGATTGGTACTCCAGCGCATATGCTCTCCAGAACAGAATTCCACCCACAGTGGCTTAGGAACCCCTGCACGCACTCGTGCATCAAAATCTCCCTTTGGTCAACCCACTCTCTCACCACAATTCCCCTGTCTTTCACTCTCTCCTCAAACCCCTCTAAAACCTCCGACTGATCACTCTTTCTTGTCACCCACAAGAAATTCACCTTGGATTCCTCCAACCCAATTGCTATTTCTTTGAGTTGTGCAGGGGAAATATCCGCCTGAGACCCAAAGGCTACGTACAGAACAGAGCTCCCCTGCTCACGCTTCTTGTCCAGCCACTGCACCCATGATGGCTTACTGTTGGATTCCTTTGGCGGCCCAGCCAGGCAAAGAGGCCCCACGGACCAGGCCTTGGGTGAACACTCACGATTCCAATAATCAACAAACAAAGGCTCAAGCTCATGAAAACTGTTGAATATGACGCCGTAGCTATTCATTTCTGCCATTACAACATTCATAACGAACTCAAAATGCAGACCCTTTGGGTCCGGCTCCCTAAAATGCTGCTCGAAGTCATTTCTAGTGACTTTGACCCATGGAAAAGGATCCACTGTTATCAACTCGTCGTCTGACTCGGGTCCAAAGAGAAGCCGATTCTCAATCACAGCCCGGCTAATAGCCCTGGAGTGATAGCTCATACCATGGAATGCGAACAGGGGGATGTTGAATTTGGAGGCGGACTCCAGGGTCCACCAGAGGAACCAATCAGAGACAATGAAGTTGACACGTGGAAGAGTCTGGAGAGCTCGTTCGAAGGCGGGCTGCATGGGCTTGGTACCGTTGGCAAATGAATAGAACAGGGATATCGAGGGCAGTTTGTCGGTACTCTCGATGCCAGCAGGGATGTCGTCAGCCACGTTTTGAGGGAAGGGAAGGTCGACGACGGAGGCAGAAGTGTGAGCAAGGGAGTGATCGATGAATGGACGGTTGGCTACGGTGGTGAAGACGGTGACGGCCTGGCCACGGCGGAGGAGGAGATGGGCTAGGTGGAGGATTGGGACGGTGTGGCCTTTGGACATGAAAGGAAAGAGAACCACATGGTGAGCTTGTGTTTCAGAGTTGGAACTCATTTTTCTTCTTCTTTCTCTCTCGCTCTCTTTGTTTATGGTTACTGTTCTGGTAATATATATGGCGATTTTTTATTATAAATGAGATTACAATTGATTAAATACTTAATAAAAAATTTGATTTATCAATTTAATTATTATTATTATTATTTTAAGGAAAATCATTCTTATTTCATTAATAGAGAAGCCAAGAGCATTAAAACTCTTACGATCACAAAACATAACGTTCTAAAAGATCATAATCGAAGCTAAAAGATCAAAGCCGTAGCTATAAGATTACACATCAAAGACGTCAAACTTTCGCTAACTTATAATTAATCTTCAATTTGAATAACAAATCTGAGGTAGGCAGATACAAACCTAATGCATAGGTAGTATCTCTTATTCCTCGACCCTGGGATCAAAAGGACCCCATGCCGACATACAACATCATCAACCCGAAAGCCAAGATATCATTTGATTAATTAATTAATATGTTGAATTATCAGGCATACACTCTTAATTACTCTCCCAGCAATTTATATAAAAATTATAGTTATTCAAGCATATGGTCAAAAAAATACAGCTATTCGGAAAGATGATGGTGGTTGAATGAGATGTCATGTTTGATTAGTTTTGGTCACCGATAATTATGGTCGTCTAATATGTTATCTACCGTTGCTTTATATATGATCAGCATCGTCCAAGTCAATGTTCTCACGAGATGTGACATATGGAACCAATTTATTAATGAAATTTTATTTTCTTTTATTTTTGTTGATATCTTAGTAAGATTTAAAAATTATGTCAAATTGGACAAAAATTTATGAAATTGCGTAATTATTCTTAATTTTTTTTTTCTAAAAAAAGTTCATCTGAAAATTAGTAACGGAGGATCTGAATTAAAAAATTTTGAAACATTAAAGTGGTATATTACCAATTTTTAAATATTGGAGTTTGAATTGAAAAACTTCTAAAACTTCAAGGGGTAAAATAAATTTAACCCATCAAAAAAAAAAAAATAGTGAATTTAATGATGAAATAATATTTTAGAAAGGTTGTAGAAAACAAGCTAGTTGCATGATTCCATGAGTCCATAAGAGTTAAAATGAAAGTGGGCATCCCCGATCAATCCTCTATAAGCCACACACACATACGAATGGCTATAAAAGCTTGCATGTTTTCCACGGTTCCACCCCACCCGTTCTCTGCTTCTTATGTCATGATGCATATATAACACCACGTCCCAATGCTTCACCCAATTGTTGTATTTATTCATTTTAGGTGGACATAGACAATTTCTTAGTTCAATTTCTCACTTTAGGATCAATATTCAGACCGTTTGAGATTGGAGCATGTATCCCATTACATACGTAACAGTATACAATAAGGACGTGTCGATACAACAAAACCTACAAAAGTATATATATATATCGTCGAAGGTATACGATAATATATGTCATCCTAGACAAGGACGGACATAATTTTAAAATTATCCTTAAAATTTATGAATTTTTATAAAATATCTCTCTAAAAACTAAATTTTTACATTTTTCCGCCGACTCATAATTGTCAATTCCGCCGTGATCCTGCAAGTGGATTCGTGGAAAGGGATGTGGTGGAATGAATACATAGTTGGAAACTGTTAGAAGCAAAACTTAATTAAAGTTGTTTGTTTTTTTGTCAATTCTTGTTTTACTTTTTATTTTGGTCCTCGATGCTGGCTCATGGCTGCACCTCCGCATATTAAAAAAGGACAAATATTTATTTTACCGTTGACTGCTTTTGTAAACCTCTAAAAATTTCTTCCCTCAACCACCGTTTGGAAAGTAGCTACAAAAAGGTTAAGAAAATTAGTGGGTAGGTAGTTAGCGGTGGTTCGGTGGAACATTCTATACTCAATTATTTTTTATTTTTTATTTTTAATTAAATAAGGAAGAGGTTACAAGAAATGATCATTTGCACTCTTGATCCGAAAGAAAGAAGAAGAGGACGATCTTAAAAACGAAAAAAGGGTGGGCTTTCCAACAATAGACCAAAAACAAACTAAAGACAAAAACGACAGAAAAATCCTAGTAACAGTTGGAAATGAGTCAAATAAATGACTCGGTCCATCAAACGAACCGAAACGGCCAAAATAGGCTGTAATAAACGGCAAAATTCTGTAAACGGAAACAGCACCCCAAAGGGTAGCCGACATGACCATTAGTGGTCGAAAAAGAACAACACAGCCGACCATCAGTAGTCGAAAAGGAGAGGAAGATCTGTGTCAAAAAAAAAAAAAAAAAAAAAGGCCAGATCAAGGATGTAGCCCAGAAAATGAACACAATGAACAAAAAAATACAAACAAATAAAAGCATAATAAAATCTCCTAAACCAAATATCAGCAACCCCGACAGTTCTGATACTCAAGTTAGTAGGTAATGAAGTGAGAAAAATTTATTGGTGTAAGAGCACTAGTAAAAGATGTCATATATATATATATATATATATATATATATATATATATATATCATTCTCTTGCATATGTTTAAGAAAAATTTTAAAAAATAAAATTTTAAAAAAAAATCACAAAAATTTACTTACATTAAATTCTCTATATTTAATCAATCATTGTTACGGTGTTTTTCCAGGTATAAAGAGCTAAAAGTCCCTCTCTCCTCTTTCATATTTTTGTCTCTAGATAGAGATTATGTTGAGATTTTGTGAAAAAAATAATATAGGTAGAAAACTTATATTTTATAAAAAAAAATAATATTTTAATAATATAAGAAAAGATAAAAGAAATTATTGTGAAATATGTTCCTTGGATAGCGGAGGGGGGTTAACCAGCCCGTTGCTCCTTCTGGGGCTTTTGGGGCTTGATGTGGAGGATGTAAAAGGAAACCCTCCATAAACTAAGAATTTTCAACTATTTATTTGGAACCAAGGAATTTGCACCACTTTTCAATGGGTCTCATATTGAAACATTGTGGCCCTTTATTTTGATTTTTTTTTTTCAAAAAAATCTCGAAGTCCAATCCATATATGCAGTACAGGGCCCATCACTTTGATCAAATGTTTCTCATTTTGATTATGGAAGCCCAAGGAACATATGCAATAGAGGTCTACTAACTGGGCTACAGAGAGGCCCATAATGCGAAAATAGTAATGATGGTCTATTATTATACGAAAGTCAACCCTGACATCTTTTCCTTTTCTTTTTTTAATCAAATAAGGAAAAACGAGTTTCGTGATTAATCGACCACAAAAGGGGTGGGCACCCCAACAATAAAGCCCAAATGGTCAACGCAGTACAAATTTAAGAACAAATTTTGGATCAAGTCCAAAAGGACCCAACAGTAGGCAATGGTTTTGCTGGTGATTCCAAAATAATCATAAACAAGTTGGGCCTTTTTTAGGGCTGCACAAGGTGATGACAAATTGCAAAAGATCTCCGTGAAGAGTCTATTGTGGTAAAGGCAACAACTACTGTTAAATAGTTATTGCAGGGCAGGCACTGCAGAAAATCGAATAAGATCCTTTGAAGGATATCCACCAACATCAAAAATCTCCCTCACAAGATCAAACCACTTATCTACAGGTAGATTATAACCTATGGAAAACAATAAATACAGCAAAGACCAACAGAAAATACAGAAATACAAAGGAAAGACATAAAAAACCCAACTACAGAAGCAACAAGAAATGAACAAAAAACCTAAACTGCAGCATCACCAGTGGAAGATGCTTTTCTTTATATTCCGAGTACAACTTTGCCCGCTCCATTTGCACATAAAAATGTTTTCTTGCTCGATGGTGGGCCTTCAAACATCATTTTGTTTGGATGTCGGTTACGAGTCGTGTTCAAGTATGAATATGAAATTATATAAATTAATCTATTTAATTAAATAGATTATACCTTTTAATCTAAATATGTTAATTTCGTATCACATTTACGAGGCATGCCATAAATTGTTAACTGTAAATGTCGTGTATCAGGTTTGATTTATGTCGAGGCATTAATATAATATTATATGAGTCAAGCGTAACCCGACGTCCTTTTAATTATAACCCACTAATTTCTTATGAAGTTCACGAATCGTGTAAAAAAAATGTCCGTTCTAAAAACTTTATAATCTCATCTCCCATTTTGCAAACAACTTATCAACCCAAATTAGCTGAAACGAGGCTATCACAGCTGACAGCAACATGAAAGAAAACAAGCACTCATCAACTAAATTCTACCAAACAAGCAAAGAGGTGTACTCAAATTCTAAAAATTAAGAGGGAAAATAACATAACTTGATCATAACTTCTAAATGAATCTGTCCAAGAATACAAGCAAATCTCATACATCAGGCAAAGGAGAGGGATCAGAACTCAGCTGATTCCCAACTGTATTTGCTTGGCTATCTTCCGATTCAACTCCAGCATCGTTCAAATGGGTGTGGTTTTCTCTGAGCTCTATCCCAATATCACTCTCACAGCAACTTTCTATTATGGGGCTTTCTGTCAACTCAATCCTAATATCACTGAGGTGGCTGCTTCCTGTTGTTTGGCTGATCCCTCTCAACTCAACGCTGAGATCACTAAAATGGCTGCTCCCTTCCCCTGAAACTGAACCCCCCTTCCAAGATTCAGCACTGGTTCGACAAATTGGGCAGATGGGTGTCTTCAGAAGCCATGCATCCACACACTGGGCATGAAAACTGTGCTTGCATGTGGGCAACAATCTGCACTTATCACCCATCTTGAAGTTCTCCAAGCAAACTGCACAGTCCACTACTGGGCTGCTTCTCTCTTCTTTGGCTCTGTACTCATAGCAAGGAAGCTTGTCCAAGTCATCTCTAGACATGCTTGTGCTTCCAGCGCTGCCCCTCCCAACCATAGTTCCACTGGAGAATCCTCTTCTAAAGGCCCTCCCAACAATACAAACATGTATTAAGACCAGCACAACAATTCCCCCAAATAACAGTATCACAGATAGGATAATTGCCATTAACATAAGCTGTGTTGCCGCGGCTAAAACTTCATCACTCATCACAATCATTCTGAAGACGTCTCTTAAAACCCATTGAAAATCCCAGTGTCTTTTGCCTCAAATCATTGCCAACCTATATGTTCTTAATTTTCTTGAAACTCAGAATTCAAGCCATCATATCTCAGCATAGGTTAGAAGAAACTCGCAACCTTAAAAGCTGAAAATGCTGGAAAGAGGACAAAATTATAAGATAGGTAGCAATTAGAAGCAGCCAAGCAGGTGGAGTGGTTCATTCATTCATGCCGACATAATTGGCTGATCAATACCAATGTGTTGTTTGGTATAAAAGATATTTAATGCTTAGTGGGTCTTGGTCTTAATCTCTACTGTACAATGGAGTAGGTAGAAAAAGAACAAAAATTTGCAAATAGAGGCAAAAACATCACACGGAAATTTGTCTTGTATTTTCGTTTACAAATACATTAACAAAACAACTTTTCAAAACACAAAAATAATTTTCATTTTTGTGTCGCATTATAACCCTTCAAAATGCACGCTTTTTCTTTTCTTATTCCTTTATTTTTGGGGCGGAGAAACCCTAACTAAACTGTCTAACACTACCTTACAGCTATAATAAATCAAACCTATAACCGACTTTTAAAAGATAAGAAGTACCATACATTGAGCTACAAAAGTTAATGACCTTTTCTCTTTATGTTCTTCCCACTGCATATAAATGTGTACGTATGTTTCACCCACTTTCTTGTGTTTCTTTATATGGTTTTGGCATATTAGCAAATAAAAGGCATCCTATAGTATTAGTCAAAAGACAACTGTTCTTTACTTTTATTCATCTTAATCTTCTAAATTAAGATTAACTGTCCCCAATCAGGCTTCATCAAGAGAGTGACCTATTTGGATCAACACAAAAGCTGTCTAAATCATGAGAAGTTATGTTTTTTGTATTCACTTTTTTCCTTCCCTCGATGCAAAGGTATTGTAATAATCCCTTCGCGTAGCTGTCAATATTGAAAATATTATTCAAAGAAAAAGTATAAATTTATATACAAATGTATGATTAAGACATCTAAAATGGAATTAAAAAGAAAAAGAAAAGGTTTAAAACCACTTGATTGATCCTTGTGTGATCGATAATCTATTATATATAGGCGTGGTGGTTGGAGCATTATGTCAGTAGTTGTGATGTTATTTTGGTTGGAAGAGCACAATTAAAAGCTAAAGCAACAAGGTTTCTCAGAATAATCTTCTTCAGTTGTTCGAACTTTATTTTCATAAAAAGAAAAGGGATACATCTTAAATACATATACAGGAAACCCCATAAACTAAGATTTAAAATTTGAAAGTTCCAAACAAGTCCAAAAAGAAGAAAACGTGAAATCTGCTCAAAGCATTATTCTTCGTTCTTTTTGTCCGAGTCTGTGTTCAAAGCATTCAACCAATCAAAAAGTAATCTCAGAAACATATAATAATGAACTTCAACATTTCCCCAGAATATTACTCTTAAAATATTTGTAGAATATAACCCCATTGCATCATGATTCTAAAACCTATCCACTTCTGCTTCTCGGTGTTACATCAGAGAGAGAAAAAACATAGCAATTACAGATTCAATCATGAACGTGGAAGTATGATTTTAGATTGGGCTTGCAAAAGCATAAAAAATGCAGTGTAACTTCTGGTGCCTAGCACACATCCAGAATTGAGGAAATGGACGCTGGCAATAAACCGTATACGGGAATTATCATAAAAATTCCTGCTCAACTACATGCTTCAACCGCAATTCCAAACATATCTCAAAGTTTCACATCATTTACAAAATGAGGACAGTAAAGCAAATCAAAGCAAGGAAACTGCAATTGTAGGCTAGGTTCGCTGAAGCTCATATATGTTGGTAAATGAGGATAGTACTCATTAAAATCTCATCATATGTGTTCTATATTAACTTGTATCAGGAACCCAAAACGAGACCCTCCCGAGCAATATTGGTTACACGAAGGACAGCTTGTGCACTTAGAGGAGAGAGTTTTGTCTGACAAAAGTTCTCCCAAGAGCCTGCATCTGGATTCTCTGACACAGTTGGCAGTGTGAGGTCATGAAATTTCTCGTACACAGTTTGCAGCTCCAGAAGAAGAGTTCGAGCAGCCTCCCGGGACTCTGGAAGTTGGTCGCTGAGCTGGGGTGCAGCTGTTTGGATCAATTTGTCAATACCATATGTTTTTATGCCCTCAACACCCTGTTGACATAAGCAAGACAAGCATATTAGGAAAGGTATAAATACAAATATATACTTGTCATCAAGGGACAATAAGATATACCCCCACGTCTACTGAAGATTTATTCTGCAATATAAATCTTCGAAAGTTCAAAAGATATGCATAATCAGAAGTAAGAACACCTCAAATCTAACGTATGTAAAACCTTTCCTGTCCAAGAAAACCCAGGCCAGAACGCACCATGCAGTCAAAGTACTAATACCTAGAGCTGGATACATTGTAGCCAATAGTATTTTCCACAATTTTTTCCTTCCCTTTTCTGGATTGTTTCATATTAGGCCTCATCAAATTTACAAAATGAATAGAAGAAAGCCACATAACTGTCCTTATATATGCTGGGAAAAAGACAATCAGCAGATTCAGAGATCTCTTACCAGAAAGAATGATCAAAACAACATCCAAGGGAATAAAAAGTATGCCGACAGTTTGATGACACTATTAGTCACCAAGAAAGAGAGAGATTCCTTAGAAATATAGCTTATAATAATTTCTCCAATTGTAAATTTCTAAAACCAGCCAACTACAATGAATAAAGGTGTTAGATTGATGTGATACAAAATTTTATTTTATCCTTAGCTTGGGCAAAAACTTGATTCAAAGAAATGATTAAAAAAAGCCACGTAGAATAAGAATTGCACTCATATATGCAGAGAAAACAGGTGGACATAGGGTGATAGGGGCAAATAGGAAGATACAAGAGAGAGGGTATCAAAATCCAGATATGCTGGGCAGGAAAATAAGTGTTCCTAAACATGCAAACAAATGTATACATGTACATGGATAACCAGAGGGGAAGGGGGGATGAATCTAATTTCAGTCATACGGATTAACATTTCAAACCCTAAGACTTGTTTTTTAAAGGCCAGAGGAAGGTTTATGGAGTCAACATAGCAGAAAAGTGACACAACAAGACTACACTTTGAGTACGCCCATAATGCTGGGGACACAAAATAAGGTTATTACATTTAAAGCATAGCAAGAAACAAGCAGCAGCTGTTACAAAATAAATAGTGAATCTATATATCAACATGGGGTACTCAAAGGGTCTTCATAGGATTGTCACATTAATTTGTATTTCTGAAATCACAACAAAGAGAGAACAATTTGCATAAATCACATAAGAAATGAATCGTCTACAGTTCAATGAGATGTCTGAAAAACGATACTAGCAACTTTAGGGGTAATAACAACACTGGCAAATACAAGTTTCAGTGTTTTTGTAAATCCCACTTTTCCCCCTCAAAAAGGGAAAAAGGCTCAAGAAAAACTTCCTTTCTGAGGCTATATCACATTCTCTTACTTTTCTCAGATTCTCAAGAACCAGAGAAATATTACAAAAGATATGAAACAAAGTAAATGACTATATAAACAAGAAACCTAAATTGGAAAGATTTTTGTAGCTAAGGAAACATAAAATGGAAAACTACTATTAGCAAATAGAGAAGAAATATTCCTAAAAACAAAGATAAGCAAATAAGCATGCCTGTTATATTTTTCTTACCAGTCGTGGAACACTTCGACAAAAGCACATTGATGCCTTTGCTCGAATTCGAGGATTCTTGTTCTTAAGACATGGTTGTAATTTTGGCAATAACAGAACAGGGGAAACCCAATTAGTCATTGCTACTAAAGCTCTCTCAGCTGCCTCGCACACAAATCTTTTGTCTTGTGAAGATTTGAGAAGAAGCTGAACTAACTGCACCCATCACATTTGATCACATTGGAAAAAACAAGTAAGAAATAAATTTGCATGTAAATGCTAGGAGTATTTCCTACAAAGCAACCAGTCATGACAATAGCATATAAGAAACACAAGTTACCAGAGGGTCCAATGAATCAATTATATGATCGTTATATGCACTGAAAATGTCTGCAGATGTCATAATTGCAGTTTTGCAAACAGCACTTCTCGGATTTTTCAGGGACTTCACCACCAGCGAAATCACATCTTCCCTATTCACCAATATATGATGGAAATAAATAAGATTGTCAAACAAACCATATCTTAAAAAGCATTATTTGACCTTATCTCTATTGGACAAGCTATATGTCTTCCAATCAGATCATCCAATAAGAATTTTGAACTTACAGCATATCAAGCATTGCTTCCTTGTGAAATATTGATAGGCGGCGTACATTATTGAGTGCTTCACACACCAGAATCCAATCTTTAGATTCAAGCCCAGCTAAGAGTGTCTGGAATATTAGAAAAGAGTTGACCTTCAGATATTAGAATGTCCATGCATGATCATCCAAGAGGAAAAGTTTAAACAAAACACCATGTGAAAAAAAAAAAGAAGCAATGTCACCACCCTAACTAGTGGAACAAGAAAAAAAATACCTTAAGACTCGTTTCAACATCTTCTAAATCATTCAAGTTCTCAGATTCAATGTATTCTACTTCTGAATTTCCAGTCTCTACTCCAGATTTAGCAGTCTCAGTACCATTAATTTGAGGTGAAACCAAGGAGGCAGAGTCTTTCTTTTGGCATTCTTCATGATTTTCATTAGCATTCCCAACGTAAGGCTTAGTTATATTCCCTTTACTGGAGCTCTCATTCTTCTTCTCAGATCCAGGTATTGTATTGAGATCTCGAAGAGCTGTCTCTGACATCACTTTCAGGCTAGAAGTCTGGGGAGAAAAAAAAATAATAAGAAGAGGAAGAGGAAATCCTTTCATCATAAGCAATCCTAAAACAATAACAAGACAGCATTATTGTCAATATGCTCATTATGGTCATATTGGAATGAAGCGTGCGAAACATACTAATACAATTAAAACCAGATTTGAACTGACATAAGAAGATTCACGCATTCACCCTCATTTCATATCATAGAAGATAAGGCCATTTACTGCGCAGTAAGTTTTCCAAGCATTGGCGAATCAGCATTTCTAACAATCACACAGCATAAGAAAAATTTAGGGGCTTTGATAATTGCTGAAGCATTTTTCATGTCAACTTTACATGTAAGATAATAGCAGTGCCTTTTTAAGGGTGTAAAATATTCCTGGACATAAACATATTGCCAACAGATTATTTAGCCATGTATTGGATCCACTTTGCAACTCAACTTAATCACAATATGAACGTAGAGCCTTTCTTGCCTGCATCGATGCCAATAATTACTTTAGCTACAGACCAATATAAACAATTTGAAGTCCTATAAGGATCTCAACAAGCAGCACATGCATTTTTCAGTAAGCAATTTGCAAACATTATGCATCTAATACCCTCAGAGTTCTAGTTGCCATCTAGCTACCTCGTATCCATGACATTGGCTCCTCTTATAACTTCACACTGTTCTTTCAGCAAACTTCAGAATTTCCTAGATCTTCTTTAACTCCACTTCCTTTGAAGATTTAGTATTAGATCATCCATTTTCTTTTTTCATGCTACTTAAAACCTAATATCTTTAGCACTACAGCATTCATTTCAAACCCCACCACCATTTCTTAGGGCACATGCTAAAAGCCACCCCCTCTAGCATTACTGTAGAATAGCAAGTTGAAAATCACAGAAGTAAATAATCAGAGAGCTCCTCCCTAATCAAATTTATCTTTCATTTTATTCAAAACACACTTAAGAGAAACATATTCCCCTTACTTATGTAAGTGTCAACAATAACATAATGAAAACCTGAGAATCGCATTTCAATTATATGAGCATAATGCTCAACTAAATGAATATGTGAGTAACTAAAGTAACCGAACGAGTTCACAAGCATTCACTAATCCCTAAATATACATATCAGAACAAAATCAACCAACAAAAAAAACTGCATTGCAAGTTTCTCTTCCTTGCACCACTCACTACCAAACAAATCCCCAATCCCCTGACAAAAAAACAGTTATAATTATAAGAAACAGAGACAGATAATTACAAATTTCACACAGCAATCACATTTAGTAGACCCAAACACAAACAGAGTGAATAAAACCAAAGTTAACGGAGATCTAGCGCTCCAATAAGCAAATTGAAAAGAACAAAAAAGTCCACAACAAAGATCTCACTCCATACTACATCAGGATCGCGAAATTCCTCATTATCACTACACATTTCAATCCAGTTCCACCATTTTCCAAACTTAATTCAGCGTTCCAAACAAAATATTCGTAATATATGCGTGTGTGTAGAAAGAGAGTACCAGAGAGCGGACAAGAATGATCGGCCAAACAGCGAAGAAAATGCGTTGCTTCTCAGTCTATTTCTCAGTCCCACTCTGTGTAATTGGCGCACTTATAAGAGAGAGAGAGAGAGAGAGAGCGAGAGAAAGAGGGGGGGATTTTTAACCGGCGAGTCAACACGAGACGACGCCGCTTATGGTAAAAGAACCCGACCTGGGCCGGCAGACTCGGGATATTTGCTGCATGTGATGGGATGGGGGAGAGGGTCGGCCACTTAAAATACCCGCGGTTTTCTTGTGAATTATCGGAACTGCCACTGCTTGATCATCGTCGTTTCAAGCTGGTTTTTTGTGATCGTGTGTGTTTCCTTTTTTTGCATTTGATTTTTGAAAAGATTTTTCAGATTTTGAACTGACGCTCCAACACGAGACAATGAAATGAAGGTTTTGAAATGATGCCTTATCATTTGACAAGGATTACTGGATTAATTAAGTTGGGAAAGGAAAGGGTTTATTATCATTACCTCACCCATCAAATCCATCGTAGCCGTCTGATTATTAATGTAATTTTGTGTTAACGGTTGATTAATCCAAAGACTGGGTCTCAGACTCAGATCCAGGTTGGCGATGTGACGTTTGTTTTTTTTTATTTTTTATTACAGCTTTATTTATTTATTTTTTCTTTCTTTATTTTCTAGCTGGTATATAAGTATGCTCTAAAGACACCACATGGGGGTGCCAATGGTAGGAGAGTGGACACATTAGATTGTTGTTATCTTGAGGGGCACGTGATTTACATCCAACATGAAATTTTCTACCACCAAGTACCATTGAAAAAATGTTTATTTAGTCCATATAATTAAAAATATTATATTTTATTTCATAAAGTTCCATTTATACTATACTATTTCAAACGAGACAAAACATTTAAACCCCATAGCTTGTTTTTATTTATTTATAGGCAACGTCAATCTAGTCACTAGGATACAGCACCAACTGCTGCTGTCCATATCTATATTTTGATTAAAAAAAAAAAAAGGGCAATAACAACTCGGACGGTCGAACAGAAATAATATTCATTCATTGAAAAATTTTCAATTATGACCAGCTCAATGGATCATTGATCCGACAATATATATACCATTAAATCTGTGAAATTTAATATAAGTCATGAAATGAATAAAATCGTTATCTTTCTATTTATGTGGGACTAACCATAAATAAATAATGGGTGATTGGATTGGAAAAGAGGAGAGAGAGAGGTATATTGATATGTGCTTTCCTATTTACGCCTTTAATTTGGATAAAAATAAGGAAAAACTTCACTTACTCGGTTTTTGCAATCATATTTTTAAAATTTAAAAAGTTACAATATCAGGTTTTTATATTTAAATTTTTTGAAATATCATACTTACCATTAGGATTTAGGAATAAATCAAATGAAAAACAGGTAAAATGTTTTTTATACTGCTGTAAAACTTATAAAAATATAAAATTATTTTAATTAAATAATTAAAAAAAAATGGCTTAACACGGCTCACCATAAAATTATTTGCAATCGTAAGTTTTAAAAAGTAATAATATATTAAAAATTCATCCATTTTTAAGTCATATATATCCATTTAAGTCCTGTAGATGTTGGAATCCTCTCACAAATCCACGGATCCAACACAAAAAGAAACTGATCTCTTTCTGTTTAGAGAGGCCAAATCTTCATGCAAAAAGGCCCAATGGGCCTGCTTGTAAGCCATCTTTATGACTTTTCCTTCCTCTGTTGGGCACCATGTCGGTGGCTCTCTATAATTTTGCAGCTTGGGCAATTATGTAATTTATGTTATATATATATATATATCCTCAACACATGACGTCGCACTTTTCTTTGCCGTGTATGGAAGAGAAGAAGCGTCTCGTGATTTTTGGTTAACTGAACCAACTGGTTCAAGTCGGGTCGAACAGATTCAACGACCGCACAGTTTGACCACTGCAAATCTGAAACACATCAATCAAGTAGGTCTTTCGAACCACCTTGGTGGCCTTGGGGCGGTGCCCCATCTCTTTTATATATATATTTATTGTAGATGACATGCGACATAATTAAAAGATTAATGCCAATTTTTATGTTTTAGGTAGTTAATTGCAAATTGGTGAAACTGATTTTGTTTTTTTCTAAAATTAAAACCCTAAGGGGGCGACGGCCGGAAAATTTTTTTTAAAAAAAAAGTTTTGGGGGAAATAATTTTTCGAGTTGAGCTATTTTAGAAAATTTGGTTATCAAATAAATGAATAAAAATAATAATTTTTGTTGTAACTTCTTATATTTCTAATAGGAAAATATTATGTGTCCTTTTAATGTTATTTTGATAATTTTAAAAGTTACATTATAGTTGGGAGAACATCAGAAAAATACCTAGCATTTTTCTTCCTAATAATACCTAAATATTGAATATCGAAGATATGTAATTCTCACGTGTATTTTAAATTGAATAAAATATGTGAGGAAAAAAAAAATTATCCAACTCAATTTTTTTTTTTAAAATGTTATCTTAAAAAAAAGAGAGTCAATTTTCTTAAAATATTTATTAAATAAATGAAAAATGATAAGATATAAATAGTGACATGTCAATGCGCATGGTTTTGAATGCATAGCCGAGAAACAGACTAGACTTTGGGCTCAAGAAGAAGAAGAAGAAGAAGAAGAGTAGTGTACTTGGAAACATAAGTAAATAAGAGAGGGAAGTTATTAATGAACCCAGAAGCTGGAGGGCGAAGCCTGTGCCAAACAGGTCCACATTTTGGCTTGCTGTCGCTCCCACAGAGCGAGTACAGATACAAGCCCCAAGCGCGTATGACATGCTTTTTTCTTCCTTTATTCAATTTATTAATTCATTGAAAAAAACAAGTCAGGTTTTCTTTCGATACGAGACCCCCTCTCCCGGCCCCATTCCTCTCTTTCCTTCTTTCCCTCGAAACCCAAACCGAAAACCAAAACCCCTCTTTCTCTTTCTGTGGATTAAATCTCAGCCATCCGATCAGTACATTTTTATTTCTGGTATCTGAATCTTCAGCGAGCAATGGTACGGGCATCACATAGGGACTCACCGACGTGGAAAAACTCGGAGCGGAGACTCGGATAATGGAACTCACCGATTCAAGCGAAGAACTCAGAGACAACCCAAACCCGAACCCGAAGCCCGTGCGGCTCGGAATCGATCTCAATGAGATCCCCTCGCCGCCACTCGCGGAAACCCTGCCGGATTCGATGGACGTCGTCCGGACCTACCATGTGAACCCGCCGTGCCCGCCGGGGGGCCCGGCAGGGGTCCCGGGAGAGGATGATGCTCGGGGCTCGGGGGCGTGCGGCGCGTGCGGCCGGCCCGAGGTCGGGGTCGGCCTCGTGGTTGTCTGCGACGGGTGCGAGCGCGGCTTTCACCTTGGCTGCGCCGGAGTGCGTGGCCGCCAGGGGCTTCAGAGCCACGACGAGTGGGTCTGTGCGGATTGCGAGTGCGGTGGGGTGAAGAGCAAGCGCTGGCCCCTCGGGGTCAAGTCCAAGCAGATTCTCGATATGAACGCCTCGCCGCCTAGCGATGTCGACGGTGATTGCGATGGCGAGGGCAGCTCGGAGGTGCTGGATTTGAGGTACGGCATTGACGAAAATAAACTCTAACCCTTAGTTAGAATACGAGTATGGTTGCTAGCAGTTGAAAGTTTAAACTTTATTCGTGTTTGAAGTTTAGAAATGGAAAGGTTTTGCTGGGAAATAGTAAAAATTTAGGTTTAAGCTTTATTTGATTGTGTTTAGAGGGTAATAGTTAGTTGTTGTATTACCGACTAAGTAATGCTTTGTATTAGCATGTTGGTAATCTTGCAAGAGCGAGGTTGCCACTGAGCATTCCTAGTCACACGGGAAGAGAGGTGAAAGTTTGTAGCTTTTATGGTTGCTACTAGTTGAAAGTTGAAATTTAAAAATTTTAATTTTGGCTGAATGACGTTTAACTGGTGTAATTTTTCTTTCAATAGTAAAAATGGAGTTTCACGCTTTGATTCATTTTGTATAGGGGGTAAGTGTTAGTAGTAGTTGTTGTTATAGCAATGTGTTTAGGGATTTTAGGTGTGCGTGTGCGTGAGAGAGAGAGAGAATTTATTCGGGTGGCAGAGCTGAAGCGATGTCTGCGACGTTGTTATCGTAGCAGTTGATGTCCCAAAAAGTCGCATGGCTATGGCTATTGTATGTCTATAGCAGTCCAGGATACGTGACCAGTGTGAAGGCCGGTGTCCTTTATACGGTTAATTCGTTGGAACTGGCTGTCTTTACATAGCAACCCTCTGCAAGCTGCCTGTATTTTGTTTGAGTTAGATAATTTAGTACCACAAATAATGTCTTACAGTCTTGGGGCTCATACTGAGGTTTGCTGTATTATTTCACTAGAGCCTGTGCTGGAACCACATGCTATCATGCTTGGAATCCAAGCGGTGGTAATGCATCTTTTAAATTAGCGCTTGGGCTATACGTGTTGGTCTATGGTCTTGCCATGGCATTGTTCTCATGTTCTGTCAAGGTCCTTGTCTTGTGGCCATTTTGAACTCACCATTTTTTGTGTTTTTTGGTTTCTATACAAAGACTTGGTGGTAGTCGAATATGTATTATGTCACCAACCACCCCTGAAACTGAAAATCCATTTGTGAGAATATTCTGACTACTCTCGAGGAATTCAAGTTTTGATGCTTAGGTTTATCTTCCAATTTTTGCTTTCTATTTATCCTTAGATTTTTCTTGCAATTTCCATTAAATTCCAGCCAAGACCAGATCTAAATCTGCACTTATTCTTTTCGTAAAGTCCAAATATGTAAAACCCAAACCTCCTATCCATCAAATAATTCCCAGGTAACCTATGATAGTTCAATATTAATCTGGGGTTACTGTTCACTGCCCATGAACAGCCACTCAAACCCTATATCTCTTCTCTGTTTAATCTCCAAATCAGCCCTTTCCATACACCCTTAGAAATCCCATATTCCCTGATATTTTCCAGCTTTTTCCCACCATAAAACCATAGCCCTAGCTAACCCAAAACCCTAGGAACCCCTGCTGCCAAATAAAATCCTACAATCAGTGTTCTTGTCTTCCAACAACTTAAACCCTTCAAGATCCAAATAAAATCCTACAATCAGAGTTCTTGTCTTCCAACAACTTAAACCCTTCAAGATCCTGACTTTGTGGCTCAAATCAATCTTTCCTGCCAGTCTACATATATTTCTAACTTTGCTCACCAAAGACCTTTCAAGAAGTGGCCTAAAGGTCCTTAATTCCTGCTGTTCTATGTCAGTTATTATCTGCCAAGCTGCAACATAGAAACAAATCGATAACCAAGCTTGGGGGAATTCATCTGATCATAGACTTGTTTTCCTTGTTGCTTATAGGTCATTCTTGTGATTGCGAAAACATTTGATAGCTGGTAGGGTTTAGCTGCTACTCTATTTTTTCCTAAGTGAGTTTATCTTATTTAATAACTTAATGAATTTCCTTTTACATATTTTGTGCCTACATATTTTTTTAAATTTTGAGTAAATATCTTGCAATGCAACTTGTCATAAGTAGTTACTGGTTACATTTATTTTGTTTTAGAAAACACACTCCGGGTGATAATTCTTTTGGTGGCAATCCATTTGGTGCTCCAGTGACGTTCTCTGACATTTTGTACGCGGGAAATGGCTTTGGCTATCAAAAAGCTTCTGGGATTTGGACACACACTGTATTGGGTTTGGAAGATATATTGCATCATTCGCAGACTATAACTAGAAGATATGAAGAAGTAGATTTGAGTTTCCCACTAGGAAAGCGTAAAATTAGTAATAATACAGCCATTAGATTACCATCTCGGAATCCAAGCGAGATTTTTTTGCAGGCTCTTAGAGATTTCGTCTCTGAAAGGCATGGTGTACTGGAGGAAGGTTGGCGTGTGGAATTTAGACGATCAATGGGCAATTGTGAACTGTATGCAGTTTACCGTGCTCCAGATGGGAAGATATTTGATTCCGTGTATGAAGTTGCTTGTTATCTTGGCTTGATGTCTAACTTCAATTCTAGGGAACCTGAAGCAAGAAGCGAGGGGTCTCAGTCAATGTCAGGAAGGTCTTATCTATCTAGGAAAAGGAAGCCTTCAAAATTTTCAACTACTAACGGTTTTGCTGAGAATAAGGAAATTTTGTTCTGTGATAATCGTAAAGAGCTCTTGTCCAATGGCCCAACTGTGGAAGGTGGGGCAAGTACAGTTGGTAATAATGTTAAAGTTTCAGAAGCTGAAAGAGAAGACAATTCTCGCTCCGGGTCTCAGCAATCTAATGTAAGTTTACATGTTACTGAACTTGTTTTTCTTTTCCATGCTTAGCTGGTGGTGTAGGAACTATTCATTATCAATTTAACTGACTGTTGTAAGTGATGTAGTTACTTTCAGCTGGCTCTTCTTGCCTCATTCTTGTGTATGTTTTGCATTTTCAGAATGGGCTTCCTGTGCAGTTTGAAGATTTTTTTGTTCTTTCTCTGGGAGAAGTTGATGCTAGGCCTTCGTATCATGATGTTAGCCAGATCTGGCCTGTAGGTTATAGATCCTGTTGGCATGATAAAACTACCGGTTCTCTTTTTATGTGTGAAGTATCGGATGGTGGTGATTCTGGACCTATCTTTAGGGTCAGAAGGTGTTCATGCTCTGCACTTCCCATTCCAAATGGGATAACTGTCCTCTTCACGCCAAACCTCGGACATTTTGATGGACAGACTAATGACAAAAGTGATGATGGTACTTCTCATGATATGTATTGTGAAAATGATGGCAGTATTCAGATGATTCTCTCAGACCCTTGCCCACCTGTGGAAAATGATCTTTTATCTTGTCTTAGCGGTTGCTCGAATGGAGCTTCTGATGTTCAGATGTCAAACAGATTGCAGGTTGAAGCTAGTTCAATTGATGACAAATCTCAATCTCTTTTACCTGGTGATTTGAGATTGAGAGATGAAATTGGTGAGATTTCAGCGGAAGATTGCTCGTCATCTTCTGCATGGAGAATAGTGTCTCAAAAATTCATTACTGCTTGCTCTGAAATCTGTAAACAGAAAGGGAGTTTAAAGTTTTTCTGCAGGCATGTTGAAAATGAAATAGACATGCCTAATTGTCGTCTAACAACTGACAAAAGCAAAACGAGTTTAGCTTCGTTAGATAAATTTTGCAGTTCACCAGGTTCTGTCGGTATCGCATCTGTATTTCAGGCTGACAATGAACTTGAATCTTCATTTGAGGTACTGGAGAAATGGTTGGAGCAGGACAGATTTGGATTAGATGTGGAATTTGTGCAGGAAATCATAGAACAGCTTCCTGGGGTACAAGCCTGTTCGAGCTATAAATTTCTGGTTAGTAGAGGTAATTATTCTACATCACTAACAGTTGGAAATGGGCTTCTGATGATTAAATTAAATGCTGGAGTAGATTGTATTGAAGAAGCAGCATTGCATGGTTTATTGAGGAGATCCAAAAAAGCCAAGTTGATTAAAAACCATGTCATCTATGAACCTCCTCCTCCTGGTAAGCCTTTGTGCTTGAGGGTTCCTCCTGAACATGTTGGCGATGTTTATCAGGTATGTCCCTGCAACTTGAATATGTCACAGTTTATTTAAATATTATAATTTTGCTTTGCTACAGATGATTCACTAGGTACAATGTGAGGTCTTATTGGTTTTCTGTTATCTTTCTAGGCATGGGAATTACTATGGAGATTTCATGATATTTTGAGTTTGAAGGAGCCTTTGTCACTTGAGGAACTTGAAGAAGAACTCATCAACCCGTGGTCAGATGGTGCTAGTCTTCTAGAAAAATTTGAAAAGGAGACCCAGGGGAGTCAAGGTGTACATTTGCATAGAATTGGCCATGCAGGTGGATCAATCTTATCCCGAAGCTTTGAAGCTGGTCCAGCTGCAGATAGGGAAAATCCACATGCATTTATACAAATGGAAACAGGAGCAACGAAGGAGGCAGCTCAAACTAAACTTGCATCTTTAACTTACAGTAGATGCTGTGGTGTAGCTTTGACGAAGGCTCATAAGTCGCTTCTAAGAGGGCTGGTAGGTGAGCTGCAGTCCAAGGTTGCTGCACTTGTAGATCCGAATTTTGATTCTGGAGAGTCAAAATCAAAACGGGGAAGGAAAAAAGATGTGGATAGTGGTATTCCTGCAAAAAGAACTAAGATCAATATGCTCCCTATTAATGAACTAACTTGGCCAGAATTAGCTCGAAGATACATTCTGGCTGTCTTAGCCATGGATGGTAATCTTGACTCTGCTGAGATTACTGCTCGCGAAAGTGGTAAAGTCTTTCGTTGCTTGCAAGGTGATGGTGGGGTGCTATGTGGCTCACTTACTGGAGTGGCTGGGATGGAAGCTGATGCTCTTGTAAATCTCTTAGTCTTTTATGGTCTATTATTTTACTTACCTTTTCTAATTCAAAGATATAGAAGTATTTCAACATCATTGAAAGAGCACTTTCTAGAAATTGTAATTTGCATGTCTCCAATGTAAAATGGTAGCACTAATGTTGATTAGTACACATCCTTAGAGTAAAAATTGCTTGGAGAAGTCAAATATCCTCTTACTAGGAAGAGTATCGGGGGGTCGGGGGGGGGGGGGGGGGGGCGGGGGGATTTTCTAGTCATACCAATTGTATGAGATTCTGGTATGACAAGTTGTACGAGGATCATGTCGTAAAGGATATTTTCCTGGATTTGTATAGTATTTCGTTGGGATACCTTAGATTTTGCTCTAACGTCCTTGTACCTCATGATAGCACACAATTCCCTTAGAAGAGTATTTGGTGGAATAAGACCCCTTGGGAGTGGTTTTTTTTGCTTGGACAACCACCCTAGTGGTTATCCTCACCATGGATAGCCTCAGAAAACGACATATTATTGTGGTTGACTAGTGTTGTATGTGGATCATCTTCTCCATTGTGATTGCTAGTGCCTTGTGAAGTGTTATATTTAGTCTTGTTGGGTTAGCTTGGATCATGCCTAAGAGAGTAATTTTTTGCTTGTTGGAGAAGGTTGGGAGGCAGTTCTTAGAACACAGTTGTGTGGAAAATGGTTTGTCTTGTCTTTTGTAGTGTCTTTGGAGGGAAAGAAATGGCAGAAGTTTTGAAGACAATGAGAGGACGGTGGTGGAACTTAAGTCTTTCTTTTTCAGAACTCTTTACCGATGGACAATTGCTTTAGATCTTAATTTGCTTAGTTTTCATGGTTTTCTTGACTTGTGCTCTCTTTTTAGCCAAGCGTTTCTCTTGTATACTTTATGTGTACTTGAGTTGCACTTTTTGCGCTTTTAATGATATTTCATTTACTTATCGAATAAAAGACAGAGAAGAATATGCCCTTGATTGGGATCAGCATGGTTTCAAATAATTGGTGTTTCTTCCTTATGTGATGTTTAGATATCTTCTTCTTGTCATACTGAACTTTCGAAGGTGTTGCGATTCCCACTAAGGAATTAAAGAGATTATTAGAGAGCATGGACTTTTGACTGTATAATTGATAGGGAACTTACCCGTCATAGCAGACATTGCTGTTCGTAACTCTTCTAATATGATCTGTGCAGTGACACTACATGCGAGTTCCAGAGTTGTGGTCGTCTATAAAATTCTTTACATATCTAGCTAAATGCATCCATGTTACTTGTTTGACTTGTATATTTTTTAATATACCACTTCTTTCTTTTTTTGAATCCCTAAAATATCATGTGGATGTTTCTTGGTTTTATGATCACTTTTTTATCTTTGCGTAAGTGTTTTCTATCCTACATTTTGTTTGATATGTTCCTATGATTCTTGGTCTTGCTATTTCTTTCAAGCAAGTGCATTGAAGAAAATATGATTTTTTATGTGCCATTAAGATTCCTTGACCATCCTGCTATACTGGAGTGGCTTCCTTGCTATCTGTTTTTTTTCCCTTGTAATTTTAGTGGATTTGATATTTCAATGCTTCCTTGTATATGTCTTGAACATTCTTATGCAAAAGTATCTTGGCTCAGATTTCTGATCTGATTTATACTTGCAATTTTTTAAGTGTCTGTAGTTGTTGCTATAACTCATGGTGCAGTTGTAAACAGAGAAAAAAAAGGGATCAGGATGCATACTAATGCTTTTCTTCTTTGACCTTCAGTTGCTTGCAGAGGCTACAAAGAAACTTTTTGGTTCTTTGAACAGAGAAAATGATCTTCTTACCATAGAAGACGAAGGGTCTGATTCAACTGCAACTGGTGCTTCCCAAAAGAATTTTGTGAATGATGGAAATATCCCAGAGTGGGCAAAGATGCTGGAACCTGTTAGAAAACTACCCACAAATGTGGGAACGAGAATTAGAAAGTGTGTTTATGATGCTTTGGATAAAGGGCCACCGGAGTGGGCAAAGAAAATATTGGAGCATTCGATCAGTAAGGAAGTCTATAAGGGCAATGCCTCAGGACCTACGAAGGTGCTATTCACAGTTTTGTTTTGTTTTTTGTTTTTTTTTTTTTTTTTACTGTACCTCGTTACTTGTTAGTGCACTCTATGTAGGTGTTAAAACCTTAAATAGTTTTAAATGAAGTGTATGTTTCAGTTTGCATTTTATAATTCTTGAGCTTTGGCTTCTTCTTACTAATTGGGAGTCATTTCGGCTAGTAAAACAGGCAGTATCTGTCTATTATATTAGTATCAGCTAGCGATCCTGGCTTAGTGAGTTCATTGGTCTTACTCGAATTCAAGTTAACAAGTTCATGTCAGCAAAAATCTAATATTTTCTTTAAATGGTTGAATGGAAGTACTTAATCTTTTAGGTAGTGAAGTTTAAAGTTCAGGTGTGCAAAAATCTAATTGTCCTTTTCTTTAAATGATTAAAACCTGTAGTAGTAAATCTTTTAATGCAGATGTTAGGTTGTAACATCTTGAAAATTCAAGGCTCCTTTAGGGGATGGAATACTGTAGAGAGCATGCCATCCTTATATCTTAAGAATCTTTTTCTAAAAAAACCACACAGATTCTGTATCTGCTTTATTTGTTATTTTAACTGCCACTTTCTCCCTCTTGACTGCCAATATATCTCGCTATAATAAAAATGTAATGAGATGATCTGATGGATTATACGAGGTTGTAGTTATGGTTGTAACTTTTCAGTTTATGTCACCAGTTCAATTTTAAAATAATTGTTGATGTTGTTATTATTATTATTTATTGAAATATAGATTTCATTTGTAGTAATTCCTCATCCTGAATTTCCCTTATGTCAAAGTAATTTCTGTGCGCGTGTGCTCAATTGAATTTTCCTTGTAAATAGTGGTGTCAAAACCTGAGCTCATCTTCAAATCTGACCCAGGCTGAATTCTTTTTTTCTACTCTTATATAACTTATTTTATTTTTTGGTTGAAGTTATACAACTCATGTATAAATAGATTGGCTTGGGGTTGGAGGCTGGGTACAATGATCATATGATTGGCCTGTAGTGAACAAGGAAACTTGAAAAATCCAACCATGTTGCACACTTTTAGCTAAATTTCTGAAATGACCTCTTTTGAGTCATTTCTCTTCCTCTAGTTTTTACTGTGTAACTGGATGCACTTGGCGGCTTATCTTTATCACATACATTGTTCAAGAATGATTCTGAATTGAATGCTTTATCTTGTTGATTGAACACAGAAAGCAGTTCTTTCAGTGCTAGGTGATGTATGTGGTGACAAAGTGCAGCAAAAATCTGTTAAGGGAATAAAACGGAAGACGGTTATCTCTATATCTGACATTATTATGAAACGTTGTCGTATTGTATTACGCCATGCTGCTGCTGCAGATGATGCAAAAGTTTTCTGCAATCTGCTTGGGAGAAAACCAATAAATTCAAGTGATAATGATGACGAGGGATTTCTTGGATCTCAAGCAATGGTATCTCGTCCTTTGGACTTCAGGACCATTGATTTGAGATTGGCAACTGGGGCTTATGGCGGATCCCAGGAAGCTTTTCTTGAGGATGTTAGGGAGGTCTGTTTTCTTCCACCTGGTTTGGGCAACCAAACCTTTATGCCTCTAGCTTTTCCTTGCAAAGTTTTATTTCATTAAGTTCCTTGCATCTATGGATGTTGATTACCTATGTTCATATACTTATTTTAAGAGTATATGTGTGTGGGATGTTGATTACCTATGTTAATATAGTTATTTTAAGTGTGTGGGGGATTAACTAATGGGAATATGAACAAGTATCTGGTATCATGCTACAATGGTTATGAAATGAAAGAGTGGAATATCTGATTTCTCACATTATGTTTATCCAGGTTCCAGCTTTCACTATCTGTCATAGTTTTGTTTGTTGATCTTTAAAATCTAATAAATGAAACTTTCACCTTGCAGTTATGGAATAATGTTCGCACTGCGTTTGGGGATCAGCCTGATTTAGTTGAATTGGCAGAGACATTATCTCAGAAATTTGAATCATTGTATGAAAAGGAGGTTCGTTAGCTCTCTCTACTCTCTCTCTCCTTATTGAGGTTGTCTTGATTCATGTAAGTCCCTATGTGCATTAAAACTTTATTGACCAGTTATATACATGAATGAAGCTTTTCAATTGTGTTGAAGAATGAAAAAATAGACGAGTCCTCTAGATTGTGTAGAACAAAGTTTAGCTAAGCAATTAACCTGGTATTGATTTCAATATTATGATGATTTTATACTCTCGAACAACCACCATTTTTTTAATAAGTGAAGAATGTCGCAAAATGTAAGAAAATATAAATGTAGTGGACAGATTGAAGCAATTGTAAGAAGAAAAAAAATTAATTCCTAACTTCACCTAAATTTATAATTAATTATGTATTAATGTGTCAGAATAAGCTAGTGTTTAAACACCAATTTGGTTGACGAAACACTTCAGAGTGACTGGAAAATGTGGTAACTTGTGATCCACTCTGGATGATATATTTTTTTTATCCCATGGTATAAGTGGAGAGAGACAAAAATATGTTTACCCAGTGAATATAAGTTCTGGAACAGGCACAGTGATGTCTGGCAATGCACTTCTAAGAACCATGGGAGAATTTTGCCTTCTAGATATGCATTAAGTTCTGAAATAGGCATGGTGATGTCTGGCAATAGTTAGAAATAAACCTGGTAGTTTGATATACGGAATTTACCATGCATGTGGTATGGCGTTGTGCAAATGCATTATGATTTGAAAGGTGTTCTTATTAGGAATAGCAAATGGTTTATGGTTCTCTCTCTCTCTCTCTCTCTCTCTCTCTCTTGCGTGTGCTTACCATGCTGATCTGCTCCATATTCGTTTAGCACCTGTCTTGAGGTTTTGTACTTTCTTTGATGCAGGTTGCTATCGTTGTCCAGAAATTTGGGGAGTACTCTAAATTGGATAGCTTTAGTGCTGAAACAAGGAGGGAAATGGATGAGTTTCTTGCTTCCACTAATGAGATTCCAAAAGCCCCTTGGGATGACGGAGTTTGCAAAGTGTGTGGCATTGATAGAGATGATGACAGTGTCCTATTATGTGATACTTGCGATGCTGAGTATCATACTTATTGCTTGAATCCTCCACTTGCAAGGATCCCTGAAGGAAACTGGTATTGCCCTTCTTGTGTTGTTGGTAAACGCATCATTCAAGATGCGTCGGAGCGCATTCAGGTCATTGGCCGACGCCGGAGTAAAAAGTATCAGGGAGAGGTTACCTGTGTTTACTTGGAAGCACTTACACACTTATCATCTGTAATGGATGAGAAAGAGTACTGGGAATTAAGTGTAGGCGAGGTTTGTCTGTGGAACCTTACTTCAAATATTGCCTTCCTTACTTTGCTGATATATATGGCACTTATATCTCCATACCATTGTAGCAATTACATTGCAATTCTGTGTTATTTTCCTTCTTTTGTGGTTATATAGCTCTCTCTCTCTCTCTCTCTCTCTCTCTCTGTTGCTTTATATCTTTCTTCTTTTGTTTGTGTTGGATATGCTTACCATTTGCCTCAAATTCTAGTCTTCTCTGCAGAAAATTAGAATCTCTGTTTTATTTGAGGTTTCCAACAATAGATAAGAACACAGTTTTTTCATAGGTTAGCAACTTCAAATAGAAGAAATAATACTGTCGATTCGATAATTTTTAATGGGTCCTTATCTTTAGATTCTACAGAAATAAAGGAGCAGTTTTTGTGCAACTGTATTCAAAACAGTATAGTTGAAGGCCAAAGCTAGATATGAATTATTTGTCAAAAAATAAAGAAGAAATCAGGACACCATCACTTGTAGCTAGCTTAAAACTTGTATTTGCATTATAGCCCATTTCTTAAGTTCTTCTCTGTTGTTTTTGTGTTTGATGACCTTTTTAGTGCCTTTTCTAATTTTTGTTTCTTAGTATGAAAGTGCAAGTAATTTGTACATATTGTACAAGGAAGCACTTTACATGTATGATGATATATGCCACAAATTTTTGCTATTCCAGGGTAAAAAAAAAAAGAGAAACCGATATGACTGGAATAATAAACGAAATTGATGACAAAATTAGGGCAAACTTGCATCATGTGCCTGGATAAATTTTCAAGATATGTTTTAGAATCTGTGTTGCTTTCATTCTCTCCTCGACATCATTTGTTTTTAAGTGTGCCTTTTATTGTGATTGCAGAGAACCTTCCTGCTCAAATGTTTATGTGATGAACTTCTTAACTCGGTTCTTATTCGTCAACATCTTGAGCAGTGTGCTGAGTCATCAGCTGAATTGCAGCAGAAATTGCGTTCATTTTCTGTAGAATTGAAGAATCTTAAGGCCAAGGAAGAAAACTTGGCTGCACGAGCTGCAAAGGTTGATACAAGTATGCATAATGTTGTTGGGGAAGTTAACGTAAAGGATGGTGTTGCTAATGCACTTGCAAACCTGGGTAATTGTCTGGGTCGCCCGCATATTTTGACTGATAGTCCTAACTTTGGAGTCCTCTCCAATGACCTGCCACATCTGGAGGGTGGTCGAGAGGGATCTGGACTTGACAGTTTTGATAAACAGCCATCTGTCACTAGTTCAGAGAATAACATCCCAACTATGAATCCCATAGATACGGAAGTTCAATTAAAAGATGCCCACGGTGCTGTGGATGACAGAAAGGTACCTGGTAATCTTCTCTCTCAAGAGACTGACAAGTCCATTGGACCAAATGGCTTACCTATATCAAATCCTTTGTCCCAAGAATATAATGGCTCTGTTAGAGAAATACATTCCCAGAATAACCTGCAAGAATATAAAGGAACCAGCATTTCTTTGCCACCTTCAGATCCGCAAGGACATTGTACTTCTAACATGGTGAGCATTCATGCAGCTCAGCATGCTTCTGTTGCTGTGAATGAGTCACAAACCTATCACCTTGAGTTGAACTCCATCAAGAATGACATTGCACTTCTGCAAGACTCAATTACTAGTGTAGAGTCGCAGCTTTTGAGGCTATCTGTGAGGAGGGAGTTCTTGGGAAGTGATTCTGTGGGTAGATTGTATTGGGCTTCAGCCACACCAAGTGGACATCCACGGGTTATTGTTTGTGGGAGTACTCTACAGCATGAAAGGAAAAAGATGTATCGTGGAGGCACAGTGGACAAGATATCTGTTATACCGAATTCCACTTCATCTGGCATAGATACTCATTTGAATTTAGAGGGGTCAAAAGCTTGCTGTCCTTTCCTATATGAACTGAATGATGCAACGACCCTTTGTTCATCATGGGTTTGTTATGAAACTGATTCAGAAATTGATGAACTGATTGGTTGGTTGAAGGATAGTAACCCAAAGGAGAGAGAACTGAAAGAGTCGATTTTCCAGTGGCATAAGCTGAGATTCCAAGATGAAAACCAAGTCCAGGATGAGCACCAATCGATTTTTTCATTGACCAGAAGTAGTGATATAGCTGGATCTTCTAATTGTCTTGTTACCAAGGCAGCCTTGTTGCTTGAGAAGAAGTATGGTCCTTGCTTTGAGTTGGAAACCTCTGAAATCTTGAAGAAGCGGGGTAAAAAGGCAAGAGTAGCCAATGATGAGAAGATGTGCAGGTGTGATTGCTTAGAACCCATTTGGCCTTCTAGACACCATTGCCACTCGTGCCACAGAACCTTTTCCACCGATGTGGAACTTGAGGGGCACAATGATGGTAGGTGCAGTTCAGGTGCACTAACCTTTGAGAAGAGCAAGGAAATAGGTGATACAAAGAAAGGCAAAAGGAACTCAAAATGCGAGGTCGTTCGGGAAGAGTGCAAAGGGGAAATGGATGCTTTAGAAACTTCAAAAGGTGGAGGTTCTCAGCTCAGCTCAAGGTTGATTAAATTTCAGAATGAAGGACTGGTATGCCCGTATGATCTTGATGAGATCTGTTCCAAGTTTGTGACAGAGGATTCAAACAAGGAATTGGTACAGGAGATAGGACTTATTGGTTCAAATGGGATCCCATCTTTTATCCCATCCACATCACCGTACCTTAGTGATTCTACTACACTAATGTTAATTCCTCAGAAAGATGTAGGTGGTCAGGGTGATGAGTCCAAGGCTGTTGAAAGGCTAGTTTTACTAGGAAATAGTAGTATAACAAATGCAGCCCATGACAGGATATGTGACAATTCTCCAAGAAGATCTGCAAATGAAGTCAGTCGAGCACTAAATACCAACAAGCCAGCTTTAGGATGCTTGGATAAAAGAGGAAAAAGATCACCTATAGATGGTCATTCTTTGGAAATGGGTGATGGCCGCTGCTGTGTGGTTCCCATGTCTTCATTGAGACCATTAGTAGGTAACATTTCACAGATTTCAAGGCGATTCAAGATCAACTTACTTGACATGGATGCTGCTCTCCCTGAAGAAGCTCTGAGACCATCAAAGGCACATGTGGAAAGGAGATGGGCATGGCGTGCATTTGTTAAATCTGCTGGGACAATATACGAGGTCAGTCTCATCGCTTGGTTCTAACTAGTGTAAATTTGTACATTGACAAATCACTATCGATGCCCTTTTGCTTTCCCCGCCGCCTTTTTTATTTTATTTTTTATTTTTTTATGGTGCTTTAATAATTGTTAGTGCATTCATACTGTTTATCAGTCTCATCTCTTGGTTCTACATGGGAAGTTTGAGTTTTAATTTTATTGCTTTCCTCTCGAAATAGCACATCTTGAACTCATGCATAAAAAAGAAAAATGGTTAAACCCGTCATCTGATTGGCTATAGTTTGTGGGGTACATTAGGTGTTATGTGACAAATAAGATCCACAAATTAAAATGTTGAATAATAGAATATATTCTAATATGCCTTTTTCCTTGGCTTGGAGCTTCGTGAGTGTCTCTCAACTAAGTAAAATTACCTTGGTTGTTTCAGATGGTTCAAGCAACAATCATATTGGAGGACATGATTAAGACAGAATACTTGAGGAATGAGTGGTGGTATTGGTCATCACTTTCAGCTGCTGCAAAAACTTCTACTCTCTCTGCCCTTGCCTTACGTATATATTCCCTTGATGCGGCCATTATTTACGAGGTCTCATCCAGTTTAGACCAATCTGACAATTTGGAACCCAGCAGCACACCAGACCCAAGGCCACTTCCAAGCGTGGATTTAGCAGAGAAATCCAAGGTCACCAGGAAGTCCAACAAGAAGAGGAAGGAACCAGAGGGTTAATCTTGGGGTACATGATTTTTCATTTCCCAAGGATTTTGTTCCGTACAAAGTTGATCCGGGCCGAGCGGCAGTGGGGTCGCGTTATAATGCGTAGCAGATGGTCAGAGAACCATATTGTGGGTTGTATTGGGTCTGATAAGATGTGGCTACATGTTTGTAAGGCGACTAAGGTTGCTGCTGCTGCTGCCAAACCGTGTGCATGTACATAAGAGGTAACGCTGACTTGCTAACTCGGATGCTTGGTTGGGAAGCAGAGTTTGTAGAAGCATCTGCTCGGAGGACTGGAAGCACCAGGAGCCATAATGTATGAGCAATGCATCCAATTCTGGATCCATTCTGCGTTTCTGCTGCAGCTTCCAGTTTTGTCGCTTGGGAAGAGAGAAGATTTGGAAGTAAATTTTTCTCACGAAGAGCAAGACCCATATACGTATACAGATCAGGCAATTCTTGTAAAAAGGAAAAAAGAAAAGAAAAAAAAAAAAAAATAGAAACAGTCTAAGTCGAGCAGGTGTAGACATATTCATTCTTTATTCATCTCTCTGTCCCACCTTGCCTTTGTAATTTGGTTTTTTATAGTTTTTTGAATTAAATGAGGGTACGATGGAGAAGCTGCCTATTTTGTCACCAATGTGCCCCGGATCTCAGCATGTCACAATATCCGAATTCTGGGAAAAGTTCAAAACTTTCAAACAAAGGCCAAAAATAAAAATTAAAAAATTTATATATATAAAATTGGAAAATGCATAAGACTTTCATTGATATAGAGGCCGAAGTGTGAATTTTTAATTTTTTTTTTCCCTCTTTAATTTTAATCGAGAATTAGCAAAAGTCTAACAAGCTGACTAGAAGGTGAGTATGCTGCATGCATAATGGCATAACAAAAGCAGCTATAATCAAGGCATCGTTTTTCTGTAATGCACTAGTTTTTTTTTAAAGTGCTGTAATGCACTAGTTGATATGATGGTATGAACAGTTGGACATATTTGTTTCAGAAATGCTCTTTATGCTAATCTTTGGGCAAAATCTTTTCGCACTAGTTGATGTGACAGACAATACAATATGTGCATGAACCTGTCGTATTATTCCTTTTACTACCAATTCTTTACAAACTCATGAGGTCATTTATATTCTATGAAATTGGGTGATATGTGGATTGTTATTTGGCTATTCACATTTTAGTAGTTGATGTAGTAAGTGTTATGTAAGTTGTCACAACAGTTTGTAAACGTGATAAATGTCATGTAAACTGTCACTTGATAATTCACATTTTAGTGGTTATTATGATAAGTGTCACGTGGACTATCATGTCAGTTTGTAAGGAACTTACAAAAATATAGTCAAAAGCATGTATATCTATGGAAGAAGAAGACAAGAAATTAAGATAAAAAGGGGGGGGGGGAGGGAAGGAAGAACAGATTCTAGAAAAGTAAAATAGCAAGTTGGAGATGGATTCTGACATGGGGTTGAATCCCTTCACATGAAAGTGTCCTTGTTGTGTGGATAACTCGTCCATGGCCTCTGTAGTTTGTTCCCTTATGAGTATGAGCTGCCCATTTCGTTGAATGCGACCATGCAATGTTAGGTGGCTCATCTCCTGCCCTCACACTTGTATTTTTATGTTTGCGTAAGCATCTATCTATATGACTCTATCTGTGGGCGGAATAAAAGAAGAAAAGAAACAAGTATTTCAACTTCAAGTGCATTCATTATATTATTTATACTTGGTCACTCCGATATTACATCATCCAATATATTTAACTTTCACTCTATTTATTAATGTTTTGATGACTTTTTAGTTTGTATGACCCTGGGCCTGGATAGTGGACCCGGAGTTGCTTGCTGAGGAGAATCAATCACCACCCACCTACATTGTCTTTGTCACTATGGATTTTTATTATATTGCTTCCCCCACCCACCCCAGTTCTTTGCCTTTATTTATTTATTTATTTATTACGATTCATGTATTTTATTGTTACTACTATATGGTAAAAATGCTTGATTTAAAAGAAAAAACTACAGCCACTTATTTTGTTGTTGATGATTAGATTGTCATATTCTGAGGTTTATGTTTGTTTTCTGTCTTTGAGCTAAAGAAATTAACAAACAACTTAAAACACAACACAGTACTAATCAAAAAATAAAAACAATTTTCATCTTTATGTTAAATTAACATTCCTTTTCAAATCCAATTTTTTTTTTTTTTTTTTTCAAAATTTTTAAATGATGTGACACCATATAAATCGTTAAGTGAAATAAAACAAAATTTAAACCATAAAATAATTCCTCTCCATTTCAAGTAAATAAAAAAGATTTTGATACCTTTACAAGTTGATGGGAAGACCGATTGGCTTTGCCACTGACTTTTTTTAGTCTTTAAACTAACTGGATCGGACTGCAAGGACCCCATTTGTATTTTATTCTGTCTATATTGCCCACTTATCCCTCCGTTTTGTTTTTAATTTTTCTAATAATATACGGTAACCTTCATGGAAATTGCAACCATAAAAAATCACCACCAAAAGAGTAGAAGGGTCAATGGCAAAAAATATAAACGCCTTCCTGGTACATCACAGCCAACGTATCCTTAGATATGCCTTCACAATAAACCAGGCCAAAATGGAGAGAGAGAGAGAGAGAGAGAAATAAAGCCTTGAACAAGTCATTTACTTCTTATCCACATGGAAGTACGTACAAGACACCATTGACTTAATTTATTCATTTATTCATTGACTTAGCTCATGGATCTCCATCCTCCGGATCTCAGCAACTAACACTAAACTTTGCTTCGCTTTCGTTTACCAGTCCAAATAGTTTCCAAGATGGTTTTCTTGTTCAGCAACTATTGGAAAAATATGACATGTTATTCGTTTTGAGCACATTTTAAGCCCACACCCACCAACCCAAAGACTCTTCCTCTTGTTGCTGATGTTCTGCAGCTGCAAACACATCCGACAAGTAACTACGGGCGTCATCACTCCTGTCATCCTCCTCTGATTGCACCCCATCCACTGGGGCAACACAGCCCGGGTAGTTGTCACTAGGAAAGTATGAATCACAGCTGTCAACAAGCTGTGGACCGTCCTCGTCCACCACTGCACTCCCTCCGCTCCCAGAGCTCAGGCGGTCCTCAGCCTTCACGCTGAATTGGAGGGCAGAAACATGGGTGATATCTCCCGGAAGTGGGTCAGGTTTTTGAGCTGAAATGGCTGCTGCTCCAGCCACCTCTTTAGCTTGAAGCTTTTCAGTTAAGGAAACCACCTGCAGTCCAATTATCATTCATGTGATCACAACTAAATTGAGCAGTCTAGCTATTGAAGTTACTGATATAACCTTCTTAAAACAACTTGTCACTGTTTACATTTTTGTATAAGCCTTTCTTTTTCAATAAAGAAGCGTCTTTAAAGAATAGTTTGAGAAAGCTACTTAAGTATATTCCTCTAGTGACCTTTAAAATTGTCTTTTCAAATCAAGGTGGGGCTTAGAACAGATGCCATACTGGAAAAATTTATTGGTCGAATCTCAATTGGTAGGAAACAGGGTCCAATCGTCTTCCATGTCAGGGATGTCAATATCATATCATGGATTTTTGATTAGGAAGGCACTAAATTTATCCAATAAACATAATTGTCCACGTTCTACCCTTGTAGTTTTTCATCAACTAGCAGATCTAAGCTTAAAGAAAAAAAAATTGCAGATAACTTTATTGAGAACTAGAGAAACCCCGAGTCCAATCATCTCCATTATAACCATCATACTAAATGTAATTTTAGATACTGTTACAGTTATTCTGGTACACAAATATGAATATTTCAGAAGTTAATGTTCAAAAATGTTAGCTTTTTAAGGTAAGCATACCTCAGATTTCAGCTTCTCATTCTCTTTGACAAGAGAATCATAACTAGAGAGAAGTGAGTCATGGGAGGATTTGAGGAGATCATAATCCCTCTCGAGCTGCTTAGTCTTCCACCGAGCCCGGCGGTTCTGGAACCATACAGCCACCTGTCTCGGCTGCAGGCCCAGCTTCTTGGCCAGCTGGGTTTTTCGATCCGGCTCCAGTTTGTTCTCTGCCTCAAAGCTCTTCTCCAGCATATGCACCTTATAAAATTACCCTCATAAAGTTAACAAAGAATATGTCAACAATACTCACCAAATCACTCTGCTCAATGAATTGACATATCCTCTCAAACTTTTGGATTTAATTGCTCAAAAACACAAGGAAAACAAAACAAAACAATCCTACTCTTATGTTTCATAGCTCTTGTGGTTAACCAACTGATTAGTTGTGTATATATTCTTCATACATAGATGGAGGATCCTTAGTACTTTCTTGGTCCCTAATGAAAAATTCAAGACAAAATTTTGATTTTCCTTAATTTTTCTACCTCCTTAGCAGCCAAATGGAGCATCAATTCCAAAGAGATGGTTCTTAAATTCATGTAACTTTCTTAATACTCTTCTTTACTGATATAACTTCTACTCTAACTTATTATTCTACGCGTATCCAATATCCTTCAAATGATTTTCAAATACCAACAGATAGAATACCCCTTAATCCTACAAATCTCTGCTCAAAAGTTGTCAATTAACAAAAAAAATCAATTGAATACAAAGTGAATTTGATGCTGATAAGATTTAAGAATAAAAGAAATGTAAAATGTGAATATGCCATATCATAAAGGAATATGAAGTCTTTTTTTGGGGGGGGAAAAGCAGATACGTATAAGATCACAAGCATATTTTTGTAACCGGTGGCACAAACCTGCTCAGGTGTGAGGCGGCGCTTCTTCTCCGGCAACTGCTCATCATAATATTCCTCGTCGAACAGTTCATCTGGCGAGCTGAAAAATGGTCGCCTCTTAGAGCTTTCATCCATGCTCATCATTGTTGCTCCTCCTAATTCAATACCACCCAATAGAGAAACGTACCCGGACATATTAGTATGGAACCAAATAACCAAAAAAAAAAAAAAAAAAATTCACAGTTACGAAATCAATAAGAATAGATATCATGGATCAAATTTAAGAATAAAGTTGAATTCTTTGGATGCTGATTTTGTTCATAAAACAGATTTTAACTTGTAGAAGTTTAAGGTTGGGATTATTGTTTCTACTCCATTATCGGAATCTATCAAGCGTAAAACTTGAAACTCAGACAAAGGAACTAGCTACTCCATGTTTTAGAATCCAAAACAACATAAAACATACAATTTTTTTTACCTTAAGTTCTAGAATTCATTTCCTTCTATTTTCCTAACCTTTCCAATCAACCAAACAGAGGGTAAGAAACCAAAAACCATGACAATTCCAAGTAATAAACATCAGACAACAGAGATAACATTGGAAGAAAAGATACAAAAGACAAAAAAATAAAAATAACCTCGGAAAACGTTATCAGCATTCCCTAGGAACAACATGTTGCCGCCGTGGCAAGCCGAAGGGTCAAAGAAAAGGCGGCCCGAGTCCATGGTCCAATCCAGCGAGACAATAAAGCAAAGCTACGTCGCTGGTGGCGGTGGCTGTAGAAGTAGTATAGGAACTTAGTTGTTTGATCGATATGGTACGAGTTAGAAGATCATAAGCTTGTGACGGAAGAAACTAGTCGTCCAGAGCAACCTCGCCGGAGTCTCCAACGGGCATATACAAGATCCCATCATAAAACGACCTCCGGTCTCCCCCAGCTCCGGCGGATTGTGCAAGCCACTTGTGTTTGACTTGGATTGCACTCCTAGAGGAAAAGGAGAGTAATTTTATGGAGACAAAAGAGGCCAAATATTTTGGCCCAGAAATGGGTTTACAAAGTTAAGAGAGAGGTTTTTGACCGGAAGGTGGAAGGAAACGACGGTCGCCGGAGATTGAAGCTCCGGTGAGAATCGGTCTCCGTGTATCGCACTAATCTGAGTGTCTCTTCTAGGCGTTTTTTGCAACTAAAGTTGACAGAGGTGACTCTAGCGGCATTTTATACAGGTTCGCTGGTTATAAAATTACGGAATTGTCCTCATGCATTTTTTATATTCTTAATTTCTTAAATAAAAAAAATTATATATTGTAACTTTTTTTTTTTTTTTTTTAATTCTAATTATTATTTTTAGATTAAATTAAGTGTGATTTGTGCGAGGTGGGACTTGGGACTAACTTGCGCCGCGGGTGACGGTCCGCATTAGATGGATGGATCTGGGACGTTAAATCTGTGATTGTTTTGTTGGATTTGTTAATTCGTGCCAGAGTGTTAAATATGTCCCATGCTTTGTTGTCTGGGATTTGTCGGATACAGATGAGTCAACTTTGTCTGTCGCGTTTAACGGTTTTGATCCTCTGCTATATCTTATTGCTTTTACTGCCTGCACCATATATAACTTGCCCTTTCAATTCAACCTAATTTTAACACATAAAAAAAGAATTACAGAATATGCATTTTAATGCTTTTATGTTTTACAAGTAATTATCTACATCTGTTTTTTTTAGCAAATAAGACAAAATTATATATATATATTTTTTAAAAGAAAATAAGAATAGAGGCAAATTTGACAAAATTGTGTGTAGGCCAATTAGCGTTACGATAAATTTTATCGAAAGAACTAGACCAAAAGAGCTTTAAAAACTAGCGAGCTTTAGGGATGATTCGAGATGAATGTATCCAATTGTCAATCAAACGAAAAGCCCGGTTGAAGAACGTAGAAATAATAATTTGTGAGTCACCCTTTTTAACAATATTAGTAAGTCTCTTTATCATTGCATATCTAATGGCAAATAAGGTTATCCTAGCTTCCCCTCTAGAAGGATTCTCCTTGGAGGAATTTGCTTTTTTGTTTAAGGGAAGAGAAATTTCTTGACTGAGTCACTACAGATAACAGCACCCAAAAGAGAAACAGTCGTTGAGTAATTATGTATATCTAAATAAGTTTACTCTTAAATTTGTTTTAACTTTTGACCAAAATTTGATTGGTGCACGTACAGCATTCATCCCCACAGAATCAAATTGGGGGGAAAGGAGGAAATGGAAAACTATAGAAGAAACAAAAGAAGGAAACAAAGACAGCATCTTGGAAATGAGTGGTGTGGATGAAATTCACATGGTGGGGCATGACAGATTATGACATAACTTGTCTAAATCATTAACTATTCTCAGCAACTATTGTCTTGCTAATATGATGCAGTCACACACATTTGCTGGGGAACCCAAGTGGCAGACACTTGGGAAACATTGGATCGTCTACTTTTTTTTCAATAGCTGCATCATGCTCTTAAGATCGAGTTCCATCAACCTCTCTGGTTCCTGTTGATTTTTTTTTTTGACTAAAATGAAATAAGTACCTTGTTGCATTTGATCAACTTTTGAGTGCCTTCCATGCACGTGTAAGTTTTTAGTCCAAGTGTTTGATGTAAAAAGATAGCCAAACCAGGATGTTTATTTCTAAAATATAATTCTATTTTGCTTCTTTTTTTTTTTTTTGCTTTTTTTTTTTTTTTTGTGTTTTTAAAATCTTTAAGCCTGTCCCTGATGATGAGAGTGCTTACATCACCAATGAATTTCTATGAAAAAAAAAAAGAAAAAGTGGAGAATAATTTAATTGCAGCAAATGCTTTGAAAAGAAAGTTTTGGTTGTATGAAGGGTTACATCAGCAATCGGCAATAAATTTAGTAGCACAAGTAACAAAAAAATCAATGAATTTAGGCCACCACAAAACTTGCAGCAAGAAAACTCAGCCTAGCCTAATCTTATTCTATCTTTATTTGTCTGTTTATAGATTTTATACTCCAAAAACATGTCATAGCCGACAAAATCATGTGTGGGCACATAAATTATTTAAACAATTAGTACAAATTACAGATGTAATGATCGACTTGATGTTATTAATCAATTGGAGCTATGATTTGGTGTACATCCTTGCATATAGGACTGTCTGTTTGTGAAATATGATGGAACCAAAGAAACCCTACCAAATAATTAGATGATTAGAGATTGTAATGACACTGCAGGAAGCAGCAGTTGCAGGTGATAATTAAGTATAGGTCCTCTTCACCCCATTGGCAAAGGCACTAGCAGGAGAACCATGTAGTGATGGGACCCAGGGAATCAAAGGTTTCTTCCTGTAGTGGGAGAGAAAGGACCATTAAAAGTAAACAAAGGATATTTCTTTAAGCTATCAAACTGTTTTCAAATTTGAGTCAACTGACCTGTAAGCTAAAAAAATGTGTTCATAGAAAGAGTGATAAGCATGTATATGTCGAAAAGATATGCACATTAATTCACTGTCATTTACAAGGTATAATACATGATCAAATTCCAAGGTATTTCCTTGGATTTAAATCGGAGGTAATACGGGTAGCTAATGTGAGACACGTTAGGTGAGTGTCGCACGGGTTTGGATAGTCCTAACAAGCTAAATTATCTCTTAGACTTATATTGAAGGAAAAATTGTTGCATGTGTAAGAAGCTTTATTGTAAGAGAGAGAGTTGCACATGCATGTTTAGATCCTAGTGGAATTAAGTTAAAAGATTTAGCAAGTTTCATAGAAAACTCTTAATAAAGCCTTGGTTGAAGGAAAATAAAATAGAAATAAATGCACTGTACATGTGTAGGCCAGTTGTCTGCCAATGGCAAATTATCAACATCTGAATATAAAAAGGAACAAACACAAAAAAATAAAGACTTCCCATCCTAAGAAGGAATGGGTTTCACTTCCCCCCAAAAGATAACAGCTAAGAATCTTTTCTAGGCAAGATGGTAACAATTTAATCACTTTATCAATCTTTTATTCTCATCTTGTAAGCATCATTTCTCACTCAATTAATGGAATCAAGGAAACAATCTTTCATTACTTTTTCTCTCTTTGACGCGTTTAGCTCCCCACCAATGAGCATTGTCCATATGTTGTCTAAGAATATGTCTTCTTTGAGTGTACGTTGTGTCAGATATTTAAAGTTTTATTTCAGGATTATAAGCAGATCCTCCACCTGACAATATATACTTTCTTTCATGTGATATTGGGATGGGCAATATGCAAAAAGTCACAAAACCTTAAAGCAAATCAACTTAATTTCTTCCTTCTCCTTATCTCTTCCAAAGCCTCCCTTTTTTCTGCAGTTCTCCCTTGTACTGCATAGAAGAAGAAAAAATTTATAATTTCATTATAATATTATAAAGTACAATTGCATCATTTAGTAGTTTTGGGATTGCATGGAATATATACTACCATATCATTTAGTTTTTATACTGGCCGGCCGATGGACTTCTTCTACTGTGGTAATTACTCCATTGATCGATCATGATGACGGATTTGTGCATATCAATTATTTTATACATGTCAAAGATAATTGGGCAAGTAAATTATATTAAAAAGAATCTCCACTTTTAACAACTTTAGTGAGACTATTCTAAATTAATGCAATACAAGGAAGGATGTAGGGAATGCTGAGATGACAAGAGCTTTTGGAGAAATGAAAAAAATATAAACAAAAAACTTAGTGCCTAAGAAGAGTATATAAAATGTGCATCTATAGATGTGGTAGGCAAGAGGAGGTATTTGTAAAGGGATGTTTTAAGTTGATTGTGTGGATACACTGAATTGATCCGGCACCCTGATCTCTTGCTTTTTGTTAATTTAATTCCTTCACTACTAAGGCTATATAGTAAGAGACTAAATGGGTGGTATCTTTTGACTGGAAATGGGATTGGAGATTTTCTCTTTTTCTTTTGTCCTTAGTTTAGCTTTAGGAAAAGGTGGGGGATCCATGAGAGGGAATGGTGAAGCTAGCTAGCTAGAGAGAAGTAGTGAGTAGGAGAGAAGGGAAAGAAAAGGAAGAGGGCACCTGAGAAGGAACAATGCTTTTGAGATACGTTTTTTCAGCGTGTGTTTTGTGTGTATTGGAGATAAAGGGCATGATCATAAAGTGGAACAAGCATAAGCTAGTGCATGCTTCTTTCCTTGTTTCTTTCTTTCTTTTGAACAAATTAAATGCGACGAATTGGGTGAATACATGTCTTGTAGCATTTTGAGCTCAAGTGTCTATGTCTTCACAACAACTCACTCTCTCTCTCTCTCTCTCTATCTATCTCTCTTCCTTGGGGACCAGGCTACCCACTACCATACAACAACTATTACCCATCATGCGTGCCTACGTTTATATATCAAATTTTTAGCCTTTATGGGTCTACAATGGCACCCACTATTTCATTCTTCTAAAATACACTATTTTCTTTGTCCGCGGAATCCATCGGGGTAGGATTAATGCTATATATAGGTGGGAATTAATGCTATATATAGTGGGACTTATATATATATATATATATATATATATATATATATATATATATATATATATTTGAAGATGATATACGTGGCTTTTAAAAGCACCATTAGATTTGCGATGTATTACTATTGAATACAATTGTAATTTTAAAAGCCGCATCACATTTGACGGGATAAAAGAAGAATAAATGTCTTACTTATAACGTTTTTAATTATTCTTACCACATCAATCCATTTGGAGGAAAAAAAAAGGGGTGTTAAATCACCGGGCTGATAAGAAAATTGAATATTTAATTATTTAATTAAAATTTAACACTCTGATCTCACCCAATAAGGCTCAACACATACAATATTTACCTAAAAACGAGAGATAATTGTGGAGTTATAGTTCAAACTCAAAATGTCTGTTTTGATACTATATTAAGGGCATGTTTGGTTGTGAGTTTGAGAAGCCTAAAAGTGAGTTTTACATTTTAAAAGTCTGTTTGAAAAAAAAAAAGTATATGTTTGATAATAAAAATTGAAATCGCTTTTAAGGGTCTAAAAAGTGTCAAAATTGTCAAAACGTTTTTTTGACTTAAAAGTTCTATTTTTCAAACACAATCTCAAACATGCTCTAAATCACAAATTATACTAAAAGCTTAAGCGAATAGGATAAAGTGAATTTAATCATTTTAACTAAAAAAATTTAAAATAGCTTGTGATTATAAGCTATTGGAAATTGGAATCAAATCTCATAAAATGATGAATAAAGAGGGAGTGAAAAAGCCCAAGCCTTTTCAAAAGGAAGAAGGTTGCTTGCTTGGGCTGATAGTACGTTAATTGAAGCCTGCAAATCTGTTGAAACGAGAGGCTAAGACGGGTCCACAACAATCTAGTACTACCTTCTGCTTAAACTAGGCCCAAGCCCAAGCCTTTCAGTAAGGATGTGAGATAACGAGATGGATAGAGAAGTCACACGTATGATAGCCTATTTCCTAAATTAAAGATATAAAATAGCAGCTTGATAGTTGATATGACTCTTTTGGCTTAGAGCATATGTTTGAGATCGAGTTTCAGAAATAAAGTTTTTAAGTCAAACAGAGTTTTTGAACAAAAGCTTCATTTTTAAGCTTTTGCAAAAAATGTTTTTATTGGCCATTTTTAAATTTTTTGAACTCTTAAAAACATTGTTAATTTTTTTTACCAAACGAATACTTTTTTTTTCAAATGGATTTTTTGAGTGTTAAAAGTACTTTTAGACTCCTCAAACGTAATCCCAAACAAGCCATTAATTATCTTAAAAGACACTTTAAATTTAAATTTAATTCTTTTATGAGAAAGAGAGAGAACTAAATTAAATATGAACCACTGACAAATTACAACACATATGCTAGAGTAAACTTCTTACTCCAAACAACATTTCTGATTATCTGTCTTACTTTAATTAATAATTTCAGCATAGGTTCTTCAATTTCCCGATCTACGTGGATTCGACCGCAACCTCACCGAAAATTTAATATTACGGGGTTTACGTTTTCAAAGTTATAGCAGGCCGCTTTTTTCTAGAATTGATGATTTGACATGACTTTAGTCATCTTGTCCCTCCGATACATATATTAGCCTTATCAAAAAAATAAATTAAAAACATCACATGATAAGTTTATTTGATACGTGATAGTTTGCATGGTCATAAAGGTCACATTTAATTTTAAATTTTCAACATAGGATTATCAACATTCTTATGTCCTTTTTTTTCAATATTTAAAAAGTTACAATCATACCTCTAAATAATTGGAATTGAATCATTTTCGTTTGTCCCATTAACTCCTTTAAATAATATCACGTAAAACGTCTAAAAGTGCCTAGACACCTTAGTAGTTTTCATGTCATCTAAAAGTTGTGTCATATTGTCGTTAGTAAGACAAATAGAAAAACGTTCCTAAGGGGTAGCTCAATCGGGTGGAGACCACACTTCATGAAGTGGAGGTTACTAGTTCAAATTTGTTATCTCCCTTCTTGTGTGGACATGTAAAAAAAAAAAGACAAATAGAAAGAATTTTAAGTAATTTAAGGACCTAATTGCAACTTGTTAAATTTCAAACACCAAATGTCTAAACTTCTTGCGAAATTCAAGGGCCAAAATCCTTGATATAAAATATCTTTAAAAAGGGCGTTTAATCATTCATATTTGTTATATAAAAGTATCGTCGAGATTTTTCTTATACTATACCAACAAACTTTTATATGTATTGTCATGGCATCACCATTTCTCTTTTGTTATATATTTTTGATATTGATTGGCTTCTTCTCCTTCTTTTTTGCTAGTGTAGAAATAAAAATATAAAATCTGAAATAAGAAAAGGATCCTAAACAAAGGAAGAGATAAATATTTGAGGTGATTCGGCCTAATTTTTTTTATAGAGGTAAACAAAGGATCATAAAAAAAATTTTCATATTGCCCCTAATTTTTTTTTTTTATTTAAGAAAAAAGAAAAAATTCAGGATGGCCGTAGCCACCCCTTTGGCCATTTGGCCATTTTTGCACCCCCCCAAATTTTCCTTTTATAAAAATTAAAAAAAAATTATGGGTAATATGAGAATTTTGGGATAACATTGGTCGAATTGAAAAAAAAAAAAAAAATTGCAAGTTTGGGGTAGCGTATTGCAAAAATTGAAACATTGGAGGTCGAATTGAAAATCGCTCCAAATTTTGAGAGAGTAAAGTGTAATTTTCCTTAAATAAATATAATATCTTGACTTCTTTTTTTTTTTCCCGGCTTAAAAGTTTACAACCTTTCCTTTGCTTTAGAAGCAATCTACTATTTGCTTTTCAACATCTTCTGGTTAATTATGCGAATGATAAAGGAGAAAGACTTAATAAAATCGTATTTTAAAGGTTTTGAATGCAATTTTTTTTTCTTTCAATTTTCAAAATTCTTGAAACCTTATCACTACTATATATAACAAATAAAATTGCCTCCTTCTTCACATTGAGGGAAAGCTTTAGTTGCAAAGAAACAATGAGTTTTGTTAAAAGGTTTCGTCATCCATACTTGTTCTTTATTACATTGTCTTGGGTAACTATTAATCTTTTACCAATTTCAGCAAAGAGGTCCACTTATATTGTCCACATGGACAAGTCCCTCATGCCCAAGGCATTCAATAGCCACCAAAACTGGTACTCATCCACTATTGACTCCCTCAAATTTATGAACCAACCTTCATTAACCAGAAATCCATCATCACCATCTGGTCCATCTCTTGTATACATATACGATAATGCTTTCCACGGTTTTAGTATTGTTTTATCTGTAGATGAGTTAGAAGCTCTGAAGAAGTCTCGAGGGTTCATCTCCGCTTATCCTGATAGTACTATGATGTTCGATACCACCCATACCCCTGAATTTCTATCCCTGAACCGCGCTTCTGATCTGTTGCATGCTTCAAACTACAGCCAAGATGCGATCATCGGCGTCATAGATTCCGGTGTATGGCCTGAAAGCCCAAGCTTCAAAGACGGTGATATAACTACTAAAGCTCCAACCAAGTGGAAGGGGTCGTGCATGGGCGGACATGACTTTAACTCCTCCATGTGTAACAAAAAGCTTATAGGAGCTAGATATTTCAACGCAGGTTTCAAAGCTGAACTAAAAGACTCGTTCCATAGCGTGGACTCAGCTAGGGACTTTCTAGGGCATGGGACTACAGTTTCCACCATAACTGCTGGGAATTATGTGGAAGGAGCATCTTTCTTTGGTTATGCTGAAGGAACTGCCAAAGGTGTTGCACCACATGCAAGGGTGGCTATTTACAAGGTCGGTTGGCTCGAGGGGATTCGTGCCTCTGATGCTATTGCTGGTTTAGAACAAGCAATTGTAGATGGTGTCGATGTGATTTGTTTCTGTTTGACGTTTCCCGAAAGAAGGAATCTTTATGAAGACCCCTTGGCAATAGCTTCATTTGCTGCTATGGAGAAGGGAATTGTGGTTTCAACTGCAGCAGGAAATTCAGGTCCACACTATAAAAGCGTAATGAATGATATCCCATGGGTCTTGACTGTTACTGCAGGTACCATTGACCGACAAATTGGTGGAACTTTGATTGTGGGGGATGGGCTAAAAATTAGTGGATGGTCCATGTTTTCGGGCACCATGTTACAAAACATGACACTACTGTATAGCAAGACCTTATCAACATGCACATCAACTATATTATTATCTAAAGCCCTAGATGGCATCGTCATATGTGATATTGGAAACATCTATGAACAAATTAGAGCTACTGTCTCCACAAATCTGTCGGCAGTTATTCTTACATCTCAACTCCCCGATATATTAAATTTATTCAAGGTGTCTTATCCTTATATGGTGATTGGACCAGATGAGGGACAATATGTGGTCAAATATGCAAAAAATATTGATAAGCCATTTGCCAGCATGCAGTTCAAGCAGACATTTATAGGGGTGAAGCTTGCACCAATTGTGGCTTCCTATGCTTCAAGAGGTCCATCGCAATATTTTACAAACATCTTGAAGCCAGATATAATGGACCCGGAAGTCTAGTTTTGTCTTCAACTTCAAATCTAAATAGTGGAGCATCCCAAATAGTGTCAAATAAGACCGTAAATGTCGCCTATAAGATAAGCTCTGGAACCTCATTGGCGTGTCCTCATGTCGCTGGTGTGGCTGCACTTCTAAAAAGTGCACACCCAGAATGGAGTGCAACCGCTATTAAGTCTGCCATTATGACCACTGCTAACATGTTGGATAATACTCTATGCCCAATACAAGAGTACACGCACAACGGACATTCTCAACAAGCTTCACCTATAGCCATGGGAGCAGGTCACGTAAATCCTAATAAAGCACTTGACCCTGGTTTGGTATCTGATGCAACCCCACAAGATTATGTGCTCTGTTACATCCAACTAGGGAGAAATCGAGAGGATTACTAAATCAAGTAATTATAGTTGTTCGAACCCATCTTCTGATCTTAATTACCCGTCGTTGCTCATTACATACAAGTACAGAAGATTTATGAAACCGAAATCAGTGAACTTCCAAAGGATTGTAACCAATGTTGGTGAAGGCGCAGCAACTTACAATGCTAGAGTGAACGGAACAGAGAACTTTGATGTTATGGTTATGCCCAAGACACTAGTATTTGAAAGGAAGTAAGAGAAGAAAACTTATAATGTCACTCTATCACCTAAAAAGAGACTAGAATATTTGACTTCATTCATTACTGAGCTAATGTGGGTTGAAGAAAATGGAAAACATCTCGTGAGGAGCCTTATTGTCGTGCATATGCATGTATAAGGATTTATTTTGAGTAAATGGGCCAACTCTACTCGCCACAGTGGAAGCCTTCTCGTTCGGTCACTCCCTTATAGTTGTTGTCCCGATTAATTATTTGAATCCCCTATAGGTATTCTGTTTTTTGTTGTGTCTTTTTGTTTTTGTCACAATGAAAGTATTCCCATAGTTGTTGTCTCTCTTAATGATTTCAATCCTCATAGCTGTTCCGATCTTTGTTGTATCTTTTTGTTTTTGTTGTTTCTTCTATTTTGGTTTATAAGTCCTTGTTATTTGCTCAGGAAAAAAAAAGGATATGGGTTGTAGTCTTCTAATGCATTTCAAAAATAATTGTAATGAACATTATGAGTTGATTGAACAAAAACCATTTTGATGGGCCAAAAAGTAGATGAACTAAATATTGAAAACCTCTATAGTTTTTGCCCACATAATTTAATATTGAATATTAATTGTAAGTTTTCAAATTTTTATCAACTTTTAAATAGAGATCATACAATTAAGGGTTACATAGACATTTTCAAAAAAAATAAATAAATAAATAAATACCACCCCTTTGGATGTTATTTTGAAATGATTTTTTTGTTTAGTTTTAAATTTAGCCACCCCTTTGGATTTTATTTTATTTTTAGTTTTAAGTTTTTTCTATAAGTTTTAGTATTTTTTTTTTTTACTAAGGGTAGTTTTGTCATTGGGGGAATATTGATAATTTGTGATAGTTTGGGAAGGATATTGTCATACTTGAAAGTTTTGGGGGAACATTTTAAATTTGGTAGTAACTTGAGGGGGTATGTGGACTTTCCCTTTTTTTAATTTTTTAATTTTTTATTTTTATCTCATCTTACTAATAAACCATTAGAATTATGAATTTATATGCACCCCACATAAGTCAATGGTTGACTCCACAAGGCAAAGCCTGCTAGGTAGGGTAAGATGACGTATGCTAAACAATACAATCTAACACTAGAGATATTTTCCATCTAGAGCAAATCTAGTTTTTATTTTCTAACATTTCTAGCCTTGATAATGCATCCATCTTAAATAAGTGTGATTTATTGTTTGGCCCCTAAGTAAGAGGAGCTATAATTCTAATCTCTTTACCCTTTTTTTTAAATAAATAAATAAATATTTTTTCTACTTCTTAATTAGGCTTGAAAGTTTACAACCTTTCCATTACTTAAGAGGCATTCTACAGTTTTCTACTACAACCTTTAGGAATGATCGATCGATGAAGGAGAAAGGATTAATAAAATCGTATTTTACAAGAGTTGAATATAATTTTTGTTTTTATTTTTTTTAAAATCAATTTTCTAAATTCTTGAAATCGTGTCACCTCCCTCTCTCTCTCTCTCTCTCTCTATATATATATATATATATATATATATAACAAATATATTGTTTTCTCCTTCACATTGAGCAAAAGCTTTAGTTGTGAAGAAACAATGGGTTTTGTTAAGACAATTCTTCACGCATACTTATTCTTTATTACTTTGTGTTGGGTACCGAATTTAGCAAAGAGGTCCACTTATAGTGTCCATATGGACAAGTCCCTCATGCCCAAAGCTAGGGGTGTCAACCCGGTCCGGTTTTCCGGTTTTTGGCCAAAACCGGAACCGGAACCGGGGTACCCCGGTTCTCAATTTTGAGAAACCGGAACCAGAACCGGGACCCCGGTTGGTTAACCGGGGTCCCGGTTACCGGCCGGTTCCGGTATTACCCGGTCCGGTAACCGGTTTTTTTTTTTTAAATTGATTTTTGGGCTTATTTTAGGTATTGGGCCTAAAATAAGCCAATTTTTTTTTTTTTATAAGTTGGCCCATTTTTTTAAAAATCTATTAGTTTCTTTGTCTAAATTAAAGGGGCTTTGTTGTGATTGTTCCAAATAATTAAAAAATAAACCTTAAAAAGTCCAAAAATCCTAAAAAATCATTGTTTTTGCCTATTTGGGCCTTAGAAATAAAAATTTAAGTTTTTAAAATACCCTAAACCTAAACCTAAGTGTAAAAAATATTAATATATATATTATATATATTAATATATAAATATTATTAAATAAAATGGAAACCCGGTTCCGGTATTCCCGGTAAAAACCGGATACCAAAAACCGGTACCAGAACCGGGGTACCCGGTTTTTAAATTTTTCAAACCGGAACCAGAACCGGGACCCCGGTTTCCCGGTTTTCCGGTTCCGGTTCCGATTCCCCGGTAATTTTTGACACCCCTACCCAAAGCTATTGAGAAGGGAATTTTGGTTTCAACTTCAGCAGGAAATTCAGGCCCACGCTATAATAGCGTAGAGAATGATATGGGGAATGGGGTAAGAATCAATGGATGATGGTCCATGTTTCGAGGCACCACGTTACAAAATATGGCCCTACTGTATAATGAGACCTTATCAACATGCACATCCGCTGCATTATTATCCGAATCCCCAAATGGCATCATCATATGCGATGTCGACAAACAAATCAAATCTATTGTCACCACAAACCTGTCAACAGTTAGTTTATCATTTCAAGACCTTGATACATTAAATTTATTAGGGTAACTTCATTTTAGACCCTTATCACGCGATTTGACAAGTTATCTCTAAACTTTAAAACATCTCAATTTGAACTCCTAAACTTTCAATTGCAGTTAATTTGAACTCCCTCTGTCAGATTTTAAACGTTAAAAGTGAGACAATGACGTTTATACCCTTGCCTTTTTTATAAAATTTCAAATTTACACTTAATTCCAAATTAAAAAATAAAAAAAAAATAAAAAGAAAATCAGGGATATTTTAGTCTTTTTAGATATTGCCGTTAGAATTTAACGGCGGGTTCAAATTGACTGCAATTGAAAGTTTAGGAGTTCAAATTGAGAAGTTTTGAAGTTTATAGGACTTATCAAATCACGTAGTAATTTAGAGGTCTAAAGTGAAATTACCCCAAATTTATTAGAAAAATTGTCTTATCCATATATTGTAATTAGACAAGAGGATGGACCGTATGTGGTCATATATGCAAAAAAATGTTGACATGCCCTTTGCTAGCATGCAGTTCAAGCAGACCATTATAGGGTTGAAGCTTGCACCAATTGTGGCTTCCTATGCTTCATGAGGCCCATCGCAATATTTTCCAAACATCTTTAAACCAGATATAATGGCACTTGGAAGTCTAGTTTTGGCAACTTCAAATCCAATATCACAAATAATGTCAAATATGCCCATAAATGACACCTATATTTTAAGCTCGACAACCTCCTTTGCTTGTCCTCATGTCGCTGGTGTGGCAGCGCTTCTGAAAAGTGCACACCCAGAATGGAGTGCAGCCGCTATCAAGTCTGCCATTATGACCATTGCTAACATACTGGATATTGATAATACTCGACACCAAATAGAGGAGTACAGGTACAACAGATCTCAAATGGCTTCACCTTTGGCCATGGGAGCAGGTCACATGATCCTAATAAAGCACTTGATCCTGGTTTGGTATATGATGCAACCCCACAAGATTATGTGAATCTAGTATGCTTTGTTATATCTAAGCATACGAAAAATCGAAAAGATTGTTGGATCAAGAAAATATAGTTGTTCGAACCCATCTTCTGATCTTAATTACCCGTTGTTCATCGTCTCATACACTTGCAAAATATTTAGAAAACCGGAACCTGCAGTGAGATTTCATAGGATTGTAACTAATGTTGGTGAAGGCGCCACAACTTACAATGCTAAAGTGACAAAACCAAGGGGCTTTGATGTTACGATTATGCCCAATACACTAGTATTTGGAAGGAAGCCTGAGAGGAAAACTCACACTTTAACCCTGTCATCTGAAGGGAGACTGGATTCAAGTTCATTTGGTCAGATAGAGTGGGTTGAAGAAAATAGAAAACATCTCGTGAGGAGTGTTGATATTATTTCATGAAACTAAAATTTCGAATTTATTATTATTTCATGATTATTTTGAATTTCAAATAAATAACTGATCTCCTATTATTATGTTTTGATAGTCATTTATTTTAAATAAATAACTTTTTATCATATTATCTTGTTTTGATGGTTACCACCACTTCATCACTATCTCCTATTATTATGTTATATGAGATCATGTGTTTTCAAGTTTCAACTGCTTTTTCAACGTTAAATTTTAAAATATATTTAACCGTTATTTCGATTAAAAAAACTGCTTCTGAGATAATATGGAATTATATAGATATATTTTAATTCCCAGTAGTTTTATTATTTTTTACAGATAATTTTATTTTCTCTTTCTTCCTCTCACCATTATTAACAGCTGTTACAAAATATTTCTGTTCTGGATAGTATTCAGTGTTTGCAATTTGCACACTACATCGGGCAGTATTACAAGTGGGAGGCAATGTTTATCTAAAAGATATAGTTACAATAGCCTTACTGTCCAGATTTCATTTACTTCTCATTTTGTTTGTATTCTACATCTACTTTTTCCTGCAATTCCCACATCTTTGTCTCCAACAAGGAGTCCCATTGTTGTGTACACTGAGGATTTCTTTTGAGCATATGGAAGCATTCTCATTATGTCTCCCCCTTATAGATATTGTCTCGATTAATGATTTAAATCCCTAAATAGGTTTTGTATTATTTGTTGTGTATTTTTCTTTTCGTTGTGTCTAGTCTTTTGCTTTGTTGTTTCATCTTTTTGGTTTGTGCATCCTTATTATTTGCTCTGGAAAAATAAAAGTATATGGGTTGCTGTCTTCTCATCAATTTGAAAATAATTACTTTAATACATATTCTAATAATTTAATTGATATTTTAACATTTTTTTTGACACGTCCGCACAAGAAGGGGGAAGGAGATTCAAACTAGTGACCTCCGCTTTATTAAGCGTGGTCCCAGCCGATTGAGCTACCTCTTGAGAACAACATTTTTCTTATGTGTAGACTCAAACACTCCTTTAATAAATGACGAGGCAGATAAAAAATAATAATCAATTTAGTCAAGTTTGAACTTACAACTTTCATGTTAAATTATCAATTATTCTAAAAGTTTAAGTCAGATAAAAAAAATTTAATTATTTAATTAATGTGCTAAAAAAAAAAAAAAGTGTTTTAAGAAAAGAAAGACACTTAAAAGGAATAAATTACGCATGAAAGAAAACAAAAAGAAATTGCAACCTACTATAAATATTAGAAGTCTATATATGGACCAGAATCCCAAAAAAAAACTTTTCCAATAAATCATTTAAAGCTTGATGGGCATTTACCTGGCCTTTTTGGTGGTATACCTTGTTGTTACCATATATTTTCTAAAGCCCTTAAAGTTTGTAAGTTTTCAGTTTTCACTCCTCAGTCTACTACGACTCCGGGTGTGTTTGAAATTGCGGTTTTAATAAGTGAGATTTTAAAAATTGCGTTTTTAAAATTACAAAAGCGTTGGGTAAAACATGTTAAAAATTACTTTTTTTTATATCAAATATTTGTTACGCGAAATCGTGATTTTAGTTTAAATTCGCGCTTTTTCAAATAATCACCCCTAGCCTGCTTATAAAAATCGTAGATTTTTTTTCCTATTTTAAATTAAGTGTTTTTTAAATCACAATGCTAAACACCTTACGTTTTGCGATATCTTTTAAAAACACAGATTATTATTGTGAAATCGCAATCCCAAACAGATTATTATTGTGAAATCACAATCCCAAACGCACCCTTACATGATATAATTTTCAAAAATAAAAAGTTTTCCTTCAAAATATTTAATTTATTAAATTAACACGTCTTCAAAATATATATAATTCTCATATGTATTCTTAATTGCTCAATCATAATTATTTTGTAAAAGTAGTTATGGGTTAGAATATATGGAAAATATATAATATTTTTCGCATATTTTATATTTTGTTAATATTGAAATATTCTCTATTTACATATTAAGTGTAATTAAACATTGGGATTGTAATCAAATTAATGGGATTTGATTACTATTTACTCATTACCCTATAAACTAATACGAACATTTGTATTATAAAGGTCAAGTTAATGAGTATAATGTAATCCTTAGAGCTATTCAGAGTAATGAACTGATCATCAAACCACCAATATTATTTCAATATCAACTGATCAATATGCATATATATATATTCTAACTTTATGAATGATGTCATTATGTCAATAATTATGATTTTTAAGAAATTCCGCCTGAAACAATACTCTAATTTTTTTTGTTTTTTTACTAGTGATGGTTGTTGGCCCATTGAGGTTTTACTCTATAATTAATGAAAAAATAGATGATAAAAAAAAAAAAAATCTTTCAAATTAAGTTCAGGATATATTCTTCCAACCCCGTCTATTAATATGTGATTTTCATATGTATTTTTAATAATATTATAAGATATATTTTAGTAAAATAGATTAGATAGGAGAGATTTACTCGAATTGAATTTGAAAGACAATTTTATTAAAAAAAAAAAAAAAACTGTTCGTTAAACCATTCAAACCCAATAATTAAGGACATAATAAAAAATTTATCCAATTAAAAAAACACACACACACACACACAAAATCTGGTTATCGTATAATTAAATTTTGAATTTGAGATGGCAAGAAATATCCCACATTACTCGATCGACCAACAGAATCGGGATAAAAGGGCAGTGACCGTGTTGAATACGTTGACAAGAGTATTCCACGTCTTTTGCAGGGAGCCAGGGAAGGGTAGTTTTCGTGATTAAGTTGAAATACAACGCCAATTTCAGAAGGCCACGTAACCACCCGAAGTCTTCCACGTCTTTTGCAATTTGCAGTGAGGGGTAGTTTTCGTGATCACCAATTTCAGAAGGCCACGTAACCACCCGAATCGGTGCCGCACACACGGGTCTCCGCATACCATGCATGCAGTACTACATTGAGTCTGTTACCGGAAGGAGAGATTCTCGGGATTGAAGTATTGGAGACCTGGCAGGAGACGAAATCCGATTCGTTCAAACTCGCCGAATCTAATTCCCACATATTTAATGTGTCCGATTAATGTTACCAAAACTACAAAAATTTCGAAAATCCAAGCCGCGAGAGAGAATTAATTTTCTTGTGGAAAAAGAAAAACCCTAAAAAAAAAGAAAGAGATATTAAGAGGGGTAAACTTATCTGGGTTGGATAAGTTTAGTCCAAATCAAGCTCTTTAAACTAGCGCAGGTGTATATAAACCGTCTATTCGTGATCCAAAGCTCACAACAACTCTCTCTCTCTCTCTCTCTCTCTCTCTCTCTCTCGCTCTGAGACTCGTCTCCTTGTTTCTGTGCATTTAAGGCTTCAAAGATGGTGTCCGCTGAAGCTGCTAGAAACGTGGTCGGGGTAATCGGTGTGTGCTACGAAACCCTAGTATTATGGCCTGTCGTTTTGGTTGTGTTTTACTCCGTTTTGACTGAAAAGACTGTGCTTGGGTTTTCTTCTTCTTTTTCTCAGACGATCAGTCTCTTTGTGTGTGTTTTATTTTATTTTATTTAAAAAATCTTGATATATTGAGGTGATTTTTCTTCGAGTAATATTCTGTTAGTGTTATTCATACACAAATCTGCTGGGAATTCTCGTATATAAGAGAGACTGATATTGTATAGTGGTTTAGTACTTCGCATATAATTCGATTCTTTTTTTGTTATTTGGATTCTTTCATGGAGATTTATTACGAGAGTTGTGTGTGCTAATTTAGCGTCGTTTTGTTCTTAATCTCCTCGCAGGGAATGTGATCTCCTTTGGGCTTTTCCTCTCGCCAGTGTAACCTCTCTCTCTCTCTCTCTCTCTCTCTCTCTCTATAACACACACACACACACACACACACACACATATATATATATATATATATATATATATATATATATATATATATATAAGTAGAAATATATATATATATATATATATATATATATGGGATTGTGATAAATGATAACAGCATAAATAGTATGTGGCCTTGCACATTTAATTTGTTGCTCATATTTGGTCGCAAGAAAATCTTTGGTTTGGTTTCCTGATCAAGGGGTTGCCTTTTATTGATTCTAAGAATTTTTTTTTTAAAAAAAAAAAATTTAGTTTTACAGCTTTAGAAGTTATTAATTATTTACTTTTAACTATATTCAAATCCATCCTTTTAGTGAAATAATCTTAGATAATTATATTAGATGATTATATCAATGAATCAATGATATTTAAACTAAAACTAAGAGTATGATTTATGTAAATTGATTTCATGTTTTATTATTCCTCAACGGGAAAAATATTTGGTCATGAAATAGATCAGATTAAGCCGTACAGAATTGATTGGTTGGAAGAGTTGATAACTTGATTTTTTTTCTCATGAATACATGATATCATATGCATATATGAATCCTATAGATCGACATATTGAAAAATTTGAAAAATTTGTGACAGGCCAACATTTTATAAAATCTTTAAGAACAAGGCAGTGGAGGATTTCTCGCCGGATCCCTATATTGCAACGGTTCTGAACTGCATGTTCTGGGTATTCTATGGCATGCCTTTTGTTCACCCAGACAGCATTCTTGTGGTGACCATCAATAGTGTTGGGCTAGTGTTGGAGCTGATCTATTTAGCCATATACTATACCTATGCTTCCAAACACAGGAATGGACGGGTAATTAATTAAGTTTAATTTGCTCTTCAACTCTTGCTTAACCTATATATAATGCTATGCATTAATAGTTTAAGAAAGATTTTGTGATTGTGTTTAATTTTGTTAATATTTTACAGAAGAAGGTACTCATTGGGCTTGCCGGTGAAGTGATTTTCGTGGCCATCATTGTTGCGATAACAATGTTGACACTACACACTCACACTAAAAGATCTTTGATGGTTGGAGTCATCTGCGATATCTTCAACATTATGATGTACTGTTCTCCTCTTACGATCATGGTAAGTTGAACCACATGATTTTAATATAATTAATTTCTTAAACTTAATTTTAATTAACACGAGTATATATCTTGGGTGTCTTTTTCTTTGTATTGATTTTGACAGAAAAAAGTCATCACAACCAAGAGTGTGAAATACATGCCATTTTATCTCTCATTGACCAACTTCCTCAATGGCTGCGTCTGGACTGCTTATGCCCTCATCAAGTTTGACGTCTACATCCTGGTAATGGCTTGCTGGGTGTTTGAAACATTTCGTTTTTTCTTGTTTATACGTTCAATTAGGAATTAATTTAATTAACCGGCCGTATTCTTGCAGGTGAGCAACGGCATTGGTGCAGTCTCCGGTCTAGTCCAACTCATACTATATGGAATTTACTACCGTACGACTCCAAAAGACGATGATGTGAAGGCGTCTGAGGTGCAGATGTCAGGCACAAATGCAGCTTCTAGTAGAGTCTGATAACACACACATGCATGCACCCTACCAGCGCCGGGTTGCTCTTAATTAGGATTTCTTTTAATTTTCTTTTTTAGTCGCTAAACAATTTTGCTTTAATCATTTTGATGCCAAATTCTGGAATTTATTTTGAAGTACTCGTGGATCTTGTAAATAGAGTATTAATTACTAGGTCCCTGTAGACTGCAACATTAGTCATTAGATACTCTTCTCTTGGATTATTATTTGCCAGCATTAATAATTCTATTGAGACGTGCAATTAATTTCACAGTTGTTTTTTAAGTTTTATATATTAAACACGATATTCATTCATCATTTTCTTTTCTTCTCTTTTATTTTTTATTTTTTTTTATTTTTTTCTTTTACATGTCCGCACAAGAAGGGGAATGGCCTCCACTTCATTAGACGTGGTCTCAGCCGATTAAACTAACTCTTAGAAACCTTTTTTTTTTTTTTTTTTTGTTATTTGGAATTAGCCCTTCTCTCAAAAGTTAAAGTCCCCTGCATTATTGTTGCGTGGACTAAAGCCCACGAGTACTTGAGACCCTATCAGATTGTGTACCTATTGATTCATCACTTGAATGAAAGACCATCACCTTAATTATGAGAGTTTTTGGGGGTGAAGCTTATGCTTGCTTAAACATATGTTCTTGGTTAATGTGTTCTGGGGAGTGTTTTTATTTTTTTGTGTGTTTTTTTTAAGTACTGTGATGTGACATAATTATAAACATGAAAATTAATTGTCTTCGTAATTATTTGTTAACGTATTTTATGTTGAGAATAGAAAACAAAAGAATGTTTCGAAAAAAAAAAAAAAAAAAAAAAAGCAAAAGAAAAACAAAATCATTAAAAAATATGTTCTCTCCTATCCTTGACTTTATAGCACGACCCTTTAATTAAGGGTGGCAATTTATGTTTTGATTACTACCTTTTATAAACTCTTTGCAATATAAAGCAACCTGAAAAAAAAAAATTAATTAATTAAATTAAATTTTTTTAAAAAAAGAAGAAAAATCTGTTTGCAAATAGTTAGTTTACTGAGGCCCTTGACCGCTCTACATTGAGGCCGGCCCCGTACCACTTGCCAAACAATATCTGATAACACGTCGCTTATTCACTGAGGCCCATGACTTTATTTTAAATATATTTTCTAAAATAAAGAGTTACACCCTATCTATTTGTTTCTCAATCTCAATTTCAATGAATATCAAAAACCAATTAAAGCATAAATAGGTGAAAAAAATGCTCCGTTGGTCTTAAGTTTTCACTTTTATTAAATCATTTTTACTTTTATCAAATCACTCTCGCTTCCTTGTACAGGGTGGCCGTCTGGCCGCTCCCTCTCACAAATAAGAGAGCCATTTTTTACGATATAAGGTGGCCGACCACCCGTCCCACAACAAAATCTTTATTTATTTTTTTATTTTTTTTTTACTGGCTTGTATAACTTTTGGAGTTGGAGTTTTCGTGTCAATGACATGGCAGTCCAATATCTTTCTTATTGAAAAATATTATGGGTCATTATTTATTTATTTATTTTTTATTTGATCTATTTTATTTTATAAATTAATTATTAAATTTATAAATTTATATAAATTTTATATAAGTTAATGATTGAGCTCACAAAGAAAAGAAAAGTAGTAATAAATCTGACGAGAGGGTAATTCCGTGGAAAATAAACAAGACGCCATTCAAACAACAAAAACGAAAACGAGAATATATAATCTAAGAAATGCTAGATCTTATCCAAAGCGTGAGGATGGCGGCCCTTTCACACCCATCTCTTACAATATAACATCCCCAACTGACCGAAAACCTTATCTACTGCTATCCTCTCTCTCAAAAACACAAATATTCATCAGTTTTTTTTCCTGATGTTATTTGTCTTCTGATAATACAAGTCCAACTTTCCATGGCCGCCATTATCTTCACTCCAAAGATACCCACCACCAACCATATTCGCTTCCCATTTTCCCAAACCAATTTTTGTCCTCGCCGATTTGGACCCCGATGTTATGCTCAAAATCCTCATCAGCCCCACCTCCAAACTAGACAGGTATGGTTTTTGGATCTTATTTTGTTCGTTTATTCATATTGTTGGTGAATTTTTTTGTACCACAATATGTTTTTGAGATTTGGTTCAGTCTAATTCCATGTGTTATTGGAACTCTTAAGTGGGTCAATTTACTATGATTTTATGTCGTACTGAATGTTTGACAAAAATCAAAACTTTGTACAAAATTGAAGAGCTTTTTCTAGAGATTGGTGTTTGAAAAGGGCTTATTTTTTGTCATTTCACTTAGCAGAAAGAGAGGTCGTTTTCCTTGAAGGAGTGTGCAATTTCAGTAGCTTTGGCAGTTGGGTTGATAACTGGAGTTCCTGCATTGGATTGGTCTGCAAATGCCAATGCAGCAACTAGTCCAGCTTTGCCTGATCTGTCTGTGTTGATATCTGGACCGCCAATCAAGGACCCGGGAGCGTTGTTGAGATATGCGCTGCCTATTAACAATAAAGCTATCAGGGAAGTACAAAAACCACTCGAAGACATCACTGACAGTCTCAAGGTTGCTGGAGTTAAGGCACTCGATTCGGTTGAGAGGGTAATGTTTAAAATCCTTTTTTTTTTTCGCGGTATCCATTTTTGGCTTGAGAAAACCATGAGTAGAAATCAATTGACGCTTAAATTTGCATGAAAAAATGTAGAATGTGAGGCAGGCATCTCGGACCCTCAAGCAGGGGAAAACTTTAATTATATCAGGGTTAGCTGAATCAAAGAAGGACCATGGAGTAGAACTGCTAGACAAGCTGGAAGCGGGAATGGATGAGCTCCAACGAATTGTGGAGGATAGGAATAGAGATGCAGTAGCACCAAAGCAGAAGGAGCTACTTCAATATATTGGAGGGTGAGTATTGTAGAAACACTAATTTTTTTTTTTTTTTAAAAACAATCTTTAAACCACACAAAGATCCATATGTCACACTAAAACTCAAAAGAAGAACTCGAATGGGCATAGAATAGCCTTGTGTTTTAAGTGGTATTTTTGAATGTGAAGCTGTGTCAAGATGGTAGACACAAGAAAGCGGTAGTTGAATCAGTTATAGTTTTTAGCATTACTTGAAATTTTTGATCTGTGTGAGTTAAGTTAGGATGTATGAATTTCATTTAAGTGTCACTCTGACAATGCAAAATTGACCTTTGGTTGTTACTTTATGTTGCTAGATATGATAGAAAGATGTTTTGGGGAAGTACTGCATGTTGGTAGCCTAATATATTTTTAAGACCTGCCATTAAGTTTTTTTATGTTCAGAAAGTGCCTCATTTGACGTTCTCCAATAATATTTGGTTGATTCAGTCTCAAATGAGTTGCACGGATACTGGTTTATTTTAAGACTTGGAGAAGTGTGTGTTAGAGATTTTACTTCTGATAACTGTAATTACTAATGAAACGGACATTGGAAGATGATTTGTTGACTGAGAGCTGGTCTGGTCTGCTTGATTTATGTACAAAGAGTAACATAACCTATTATTTAATGTTGGGCTGTAGTTCGTACTATGGCTTGGTGGTGATGCTTAACGGCTCTAACTATCTCCATTGTTCACGTGTTAGGCTAGATTTGTATGCAACTGGATTTTGATGCAGTTTTCTCTTAAGAAGTGGCATCATAATTCATTTATTTGATATTCTTACCACTGATTGATCATCCCTCATCTCCTAAAAAGAACTTTTTATTTTCACACTTTGAATCTTTTAATTTGTCAACTATAGCCTATAGGACATCCATTATTTTTTCCCTTCAATTTGCTCAAAGTTCAGCTCACCTGGTTTTGTTGTGTTTCCAAGATTGAAAGTGCAATTAGTGACTTATGGAGATTGCTCCCTAATCCTGTTAAGGAATGATTACGACTTCATGCGTCTACAAGAATTGAGTCCTAATATCTTGCATAAAAATGGGGAAGGACTTGTATAAGTTAATCCTTTTAGATAAACTCCTTCTCATATATACCCTTGTCATTGACTGCAGCTGAGATCTTCCTGGGGCATTGGGTTTCTGCAGTGTTGAAGAGGATATGGTGGATGGCTTTCCATATGAAGTGCCTGAAGAGTACCGAAGTATGCCTCTATTGAAGGGGAGAGCAACTGTAGAGATGAAGGTCAAGGTCAAGGACAACCCTAACCTAGATGAGTGTGTCTTCCGTATAGTTCTAGATGGTTATAATGCGCCTGTAACAGCTGGGAATTTTGTAGACTTGGTGGAAAGACACTTCTATGATGGCATGGAAATCCAGAGAGGTAATGCATCTCAAATTAAATGCATATGATTATTGCTTGTTCATAAAAGAATACGTCAAGTTTTCCTGCTACGTTGGGACAGGAAGTTTTGTGGTTCAACTGCCATGATCAACATCATCAACTTAATTTTTTTCTATCCTGTTTGTGTCATTTCAAACACAATAAGTTGGACATTATATTCTGACAGCTAGCAAAAGATCTTACTGTAACATCATATGTGAACCTAAAGTATACATTCAAGATTCACTCATGGTCTTTTTTTGCCATCTTTTGCTATTTATACTGCAACCTATAGTCTACTCAAACACTTCTAACTGTTAATCATGTTATAGATACAAATTTAGATTTACTTATGCCTTAACAAAGCTTAGAAGTTCCCTTGGATTTGCTGCAGCCGATGGCTTTGTTGTTCAAACTGGGGACCCTGAAGGTCCTGCAGAGGGATTCATTGATCCAAGTACAGAGAAAACCAGGACAGTACCATTAGAAATCATGGTGGAAGGGGAGAATGCACCTGTTTATGGAGCAACTTTGGAAGTAAGTTTGTCAAACTGTCTGGTTGTCATTCTGTTTATAGTTACACATATGAGATGAAACAAGAAATCATAGGTAATAATGAATTTAAAACTAATAAGAGTCGTCAAATGAGAAGACAACACCTCAATATTTCCCATTTCTGTTATAGTGTGTATTACAGAAAAAAATTTCTTGAAAATTTTTGATCAACTCTTTTAAATGAGAGACACAACCTTGTCATTCATTGTTTAGATATTGAGAAACTTGATTAACTTGTCTTCCCTTGTTTGACACAATTTAAATTACTTGATTACTTTAGTATTCTTTGAATTTTGTGAAGTCATTTTATAGATTACGGTACAAATATCCATGTATTCATTCAACCTTGATTATGTCCCTCCTTTTGTAAACTGGTTTTGCTAAAGTCAGTACATGAGCTTCTAAACAAGGGTGCATTAAAGTGGTTGGAGGTATATGAGGATTAACTCAGGTTGAATGTGGTGGCTGTTGATTTGTCCACCTTGAGACAGAGTAAATCTCAGCATGACCGTCATTCTTGGGTTAAAGGGGCCTCTCATCCACCATGGCTGGGTAGCTATATAAATAAACATTATCAAATTGAAGTCTTCTTCTTAGTTATTCCCTCCCTGTGATCAGTTACTTAAAATCATGCTTCTGTCTGCCAGATGTTAATAGTTTTTCTAATCACTGTTAAAATCTGTGTTTGCTACTGTTTGTTGGTCCCAGTTGTAACATGTGTGTTTGGACAGGATATTGGTCTGTACAAGGCTCAAACAAAGCTTCCATTTAATGCGTTTGGAACGATGGCCATGGCCAGAGATGTGAGCATTTGAACTTCAACAATGCCGTTCCCTACAATATGCAGTGCTTTTGGTAATCCGAAGGCTAACCAGATTGTGTTTTTTCTTGTTTTCATTACAGGAATTTGATAACAATTCTGGGTCCAGCCAAGTATTTTGGCTACTGAAAGAAAGTGAATTAACTCCCAGTAATGCGAACATATTGGATGGTCGGTATGCAGTGTTTGGTTATGTGACAGAAAATGAGGATTTTTTGGCAGATCTCAAGGTCGGTGATGTCATAGAGTCCATTCAAGTTGTCGCTGGCTTGGATAATCTAGCCAATCCAAGCTACAAAATTGCTGGGTAGTTACCTTAACATATTTTTAGTGTTAAATACTGGATATGAGAGTTTATTGATTCCATTAAATTTGTTAATGGAGATAATAATTTATGGGGTTCCATTTTTAAGTTCGTATTTTTCCTTCAAGGATTCAGTAATTGATAGTTTGGGAGAATTTTAGCATCTAAATTGAAAAGGTGTTCTTGTAAGACTACTGATGCCAAGATCAGATTCATTTCATATTACATGCATTCTTATATTCACATGTTTATTGATAGGATGTAATCTCATCAAAGATATATTCCTCAGTAACATTAGTCATACAATTTTCTTCTTAAGAAAACCCTAGACGAGTCATGTTTATTAACTACAAAAATGTACCTTGAGAACTGTGATGAAATGGGGGAAGCTATCTGGGGCATTGCTGGACTTGGTTTGGCGAGCTCTATTGGTGCAATATTCGTAGTTGGAGCACTTGATGCTCGAGTACTTTAGAAGGCAAATTATTGTTTAGGGTGATTCTCAAGTTGTTGTTTCTACTTTTCTTAACCCGGATCTCCCATTGAATTGGCAAATTGGATTCATTCATCTCTGAAGTTTGTGGGCTTTTGAATCTCATTCCAATATGGTAATTTCATAAAATTCATTGCAGTGCATCGCTCACAATTTCACTAGATGGATCGCCCTCCACTGGTCTAAGTGGAAGCATTCTTATTTCATCCCTTTCCGCTTCTTATTCCTTCCCTTCAGTTTAGTTCTTTGTTTTCTTGTTGTGTGGTTGTTTGTATTTGCTCTGTTGGACTTCTTATGGCCATGTCATTGCAGTGATACAATTAGGCCTTTTCATCCAACAAAACTGTGGTCGTTTTTCAAAAGAGATGATGGGTTCTTAGGATTTGAGGAAAAACTCTATTTACTTTTTCTGGACTTGGGAATTGATTCCAATACGGAGGCATACTAGTGGGGAGCTTCTTATGACAGGAATAGTTTTGTGTGGCTTTGGCCAGCTTTATACCACTTTTTGTCAATAGGGCATAGAACTCCAAATTGCCTTTTTCTATTGTGGGAATATTGATATCATCTGATTCCTTGATTACTTTTCATCTGATTCCTTACTTTTCGTATCTTCCATTGATCATCATGCCTTTTCTTCAACTTTGATGTTAAGAATATTTATAATGCCTTTTTCATTAGAGGGAAGAGAAAAGAATGAAAAAGAAAGTGTCCAATATGGCTAGTGCTCCTGCTACTGAGGGACTAAATATGTTTCGTTCTAAATTCCAAATTCCAGTAACACATTATTTCCAACGATTAAGGTGCCTTTGGTCGCATAATCAAAATACACGAGGAGTAGGAATTACTGCTCTTAATTATGTTACTATTCTTATTCATTTTTTAAGTACCATAAAAGATAATTTTTTTAAAAAAGAATTAGTGGTTGTTAATTGTAGTAAGCTTAAATGACCAATAGTGAGATTGAGATTGAGTGCAAATACAATATTTAGGATATTGCACATTGTGCAATAACTTTAATTTGAGCCGTTCATTTAAAATGAACAACTTAGATTTTGTCATAATACTATATTGCATGTTAAAAATCTGAAATTTTCTCACTTTTTAGCTGCGGCCACTCTCACCACCACACTGCCACTACTAGTCTCCTACTTTCACCACTATTGGGGGTTGTTAGCCACCCCTTTGACTGCTCTGAAAGTAGTTGATTCTGGGTCATTGATTCTAAATGAATGGTCCAAATTAAAGCTATCGCATCCTATACACCAAGTGGAATCTCAATCTGCCTATATGAATTGTTGAATACAAAATCGAGTGGTAGCCTTGTAGGTGATTGGCCATGGACAAGAAGATCGAGTGAAACCATTGACAGTGACCTCAAGGTGATCCATAGGAAGAAAATGATAACATACTACCTGACAGCATAAGTTATATATAATAATACCATCTTCCTTCTCAAAAGGATTACAAATTCAAACGAATTGTTATATCTAATCCAAATAGTCACGTCAAAAATTATATATAGACGGTATAAACCAATCCAACCTCGATATATAATGTGCCAATGCGACCAATATCTAGTGTTTATACTCCCTTTATTTGAGATCTTCAAACCCTTTTACTAATGTCTAGATCCCTTGTTTACATTTAGTCAAACCCAAAATTTTATGGTTTTGAAAAGTACTTTTAGATTTCGGTTTGAAAATGTGTTCTGATGTAATAAAGAAGTGAGAAGCGTTTTTTAGTGGAGTTCTTGTGTTTTAAGTTGTTTGCTAATGGTTTATGAAAAATGTGCTTTTTATTTAAAAAACAGATAAATGTTTTCAAAATCGTTACCAAACGAGAGGATCAATCCGAGCAAAAATAACACACTAGGACAAGGTATGTAGTTTCCTTGACATCTAAATGACTTCAAAAATGAGATAGGAAACAAATATGATCAAGCATAGTAGTTCCTAACCTCCACTTTGAGTAAAGTCACCATAAAATGGCATGCCTTAACAAGGATTCCTCGTCATAAATTAAAAAAAAAAAAAAAAAAGTGTGCGCACGAATGGGCATGGGCACGGGTACGGGCACACGCCCACTTGTTAGAACAGAACATCCCCATGGTTATATATCCATTGAACTACCATTATATATGAACTACTAGGGTTTTTTTTTTTTCTTCAAGTAGGCCAAAGGATGAGAAAGAAAGAACTGCTTTACAAAATCTATAGTCCAATAAGGTAACAGATATTGGAGAGCCTCTCTTAGCCTATAGCCTTCACAGTTTCGTTTTCCCTTTAGTTTCAATCTGTTTAAATTGAATAAGATACAAATTGAATTTCCAGAGCTCTGTGTTGCATACCATCAGAATTGCTTTGCTTGGAGGAGTTCGAAGTATTTCACGGCCCTCGATACCTGCGGAAACACAAACAACCCTGAGGCTGATCATGAGGGATCATACCTCCACCCTTTGAGGTGTCAATGGCCTCCAACATGGCCACTACCTCATCCATCTCCGGCCGCTTGTCGGGGTTAGCATCCCAACATCGCTTCATTACATTTGCAAGAGAGCTTGGGCAACACCGGGGAATCTCTGGCCTCAGATTCTGCAGTTTGATATAGAAGCATATGGAAGTTTAACTTCCTTTTTTAGCTTACAACTCTACTCAAATGATGGCTGACATAATTGTTGTTTTCATAGAAAACATCACAGCCATAGTTTAAAGAAATATAGTACAATCTTACCAACAGCTATTTTATCCATTGCTATTGTTGAGATATAATACAAATGATTTTTTTTCCTCTTATATATTTACGTATTTTGTATGCAATACAATTTTTTTTTTTGCTTATCAAAAAATTTTATTCTAGGCAATCTGGCATATTACCAAGAGCAGTTACATTTGTTGATATTGTTTAGATAATTTATAATTTGTTTTAATATCTGCTAGTGTTAGTTCTATGCAAGCAGAAACATCTGACATATTTTGTCTACCTGGCGAACAACGGCTGATGTTACTTCTGAGAAGCTGAGGTCCGGGTACGGCATGTCACAACAGTATATCTCCCACAAGCAGATACCAAAACTGTACACATCACATTTCCTATTATATGGGTTGCCATTGAGAACCTGCAACATCCAAAGTAATTAGTGATAAGTTTAGATGCTTAAATGCGTAAAATCTGAAAGGATATCTGAACCATTTCCTAAGCAAACCCAAACTAAGCACTGAAAGACAGAAACATTAATCGACACCAAAGATAACCATCATGTCCAGACCTACCCAAAAGTGCAAGTCGAAACTATTCGCCTTTTGTTTCCTTGCAATACAGCAAAGAATGCTAAAATTCATAAACTAGGCTCTTATGAGTAGCCAAGAATTTCATAGGTAGCAGCTGCTAAATAACAGAAGATGGCCCATGCTTTGTGAAACCAATTAGAATCCAGTGCATGCCAGTAATAGAAACCTAGCAAGGTAAGCACCATTCACACCCTTCTAGAGCTTAATTAACAGGTCACCTCAGCTTCAAGGATCCACAGAAGCAGAGGCCATTATGATGACTTAATGGATGAAACACACACCAATGGTAATAGTAAGCATGCACACAAGAGAGAGAGAGAGAGAGAGAGAGAGAGAGAGAGAGAGAGAGATTGTGGTTTGTCACAGAGTTCAATTTAATGCAAATCAAGTGTATACCTCTGGTGCCATGTAACCAAGGGTTCCAGTCTCGCCAGTCATGTCATTAGGATTTGAAGCCTCAACACGAGCAACTCCAAAATCAGCTATTTTTACAGTACGCGTCTTGTCCAGGAGCATATTCTCTGTTTTAACATCTCTGTGGACGATCTTCTGCGTATGAAGATAGCTCATCCTATAAAAATGGAGGATAATAATGAACCTGACATTAGAACTTTAGATATATAATGACGTGAATTTAATCTTGAAATGCAGAACCTTCAATACATTCAACAGATTTGAAGAATAAAAGCAAAATAAAGAAAGGGTGTTGAGTTTGACCCTCTTGCAAGATCCAAGGCAAGTTGGACAACTACTTTGAAAGCCAGCTTCCTTCTTCGGTTCTTTATGAGGTAAGTTTTTAGTGCACCCCCAGGGCAATATTCCACAACAACACAACAAATGTTATTTGGCATGCCAATGTGGCCATTATCTGTTTGTAGGTTTAGCTCTGAAGTACCCATTGTTGCCCCTATAAACTGCAAACAGTAAAGAGAATGAAAATTTTAGTTGTTTAGCTAGATAAAAGATTTAATTTTCAAAACTAAAAATGAAAAACTTGTCATAGTTATGCAAGACAATATAAAAGGACAACTAAAAGCAGAACTTAAGGTGAGAGTAATTCTAGAAGTCACTCTTGTGTCCCTCTTAAGTCCCTCCAAGAATAATGTGGCTATTAAAATCACAATTTGATCAAAATCCAATAATGATCAATCACAAGCTCAACAGTAATTTTAATAGCCACATCATTCTTGGAGGGACACAAGAGGGACTTGTAGCCTTACTTCTTAAGGTGATTTGCATCTAAGAATTCAGAGTTCTTTGCAGAAACTACCTAGAAATCTAAACAGGTGAAGCATTAAAAAAAAAAAAAAAAAAAAAAGGAGTGAAATTTTTAGTTGTTTGGCTAGCTATGAGATTTATTTTTCATAACTAATTATGGAAAATTATTATGTTTGTGCAAGACAATGTAAAAGCTCAATGAAAGAAACATTTTATGGGACCCATTTTCAGGACACAGGAGTCCCCAAGTGTTTGCTCTAGTATTGTAATCTTAAGCTAGCTCCAAAAACTCACCCCCTCCTCCTCTTACCAGACAAAATAAATAACCAAATACTTATCCTACAAGTTTGGTTTAATAGAAAGAGTTTACTTATTTCAATTGGAACAAAAGCCGGGATGAGAGATGACATGAATCCTCTCAGGAATAAGATAGTCTTTGGTTCAAGCAAGGCCAGTTTCCTAGAACTTCTATTGAATGGCCATATTTGTAATTTTTTTTTCCCTTATTTATATTAAACTTTTCTTCAAAACAATAATCCGATAGCATGTATTAAGAAAAAGTATCCACTATCATAATGCTACGTAAGTTCTTGTACAACTCCATGGAAGTGAGGAAAAAATGGAAAGAAACGAGAATAGTGAAGACATGAAAATAACCTTTGTTACATTAGGATGGTCAAGCTTGTGCCAAACAGCAACCTCTTGCGTAAAAGCTGCTCTAAGAGAAGCTATTTCAGCCTCTGACCTGTGGCCCTCCTCCCCCCAATCAAGAAGTTTAACTGAGAACGAGAAAAGGAGTGATTCACTTTGAATTTGACTCACAAATAATTTTAGAAGAACTCTTAATTTAATAACTAAAACAACATCAATTATTAATGAAAGATAATAAGTCTTATCAAACATTATGTGATGACAATCAAATAAAAACTACATAGAATATCCAAAATCAGTTATGGATTAAAACTAAAGATTTGGTTTGATTTGTCCAGCCAACCCAAAATGGTCAGTATGAGGATTTTGTGAGTTGAAAAAATTAGCATCCATCTGGCAGCATCACATCTTGGCAGTACACACAACTGACCAATATCAAGTTAATCACTTTTAATTCCCAGCTCTTTACCTCCACAGACAGAGTTAAGAAATGATTGCAGATCAGTAATAAATTAGGACACATGAAAGTTCAAGAAAAGAGCAACTTTTTTGAATTTAATGCAGGTAACTGCCAACTCAACTCAGCCCCGTGAATCACGGATTTTGTAAGTCTAGCTCTACAAGGGTCAATCACAAACCACTCATGCTTATCTATCCAAAAAAATAAAAAATAAAAGAAAAGAAAAACCCAGGTAGCCATTTAATGAAAGAAGCACAGCACCATCCCTCTAGTTAGTTGCTGAGAAAACTAAGGGATAGGAAAGAAATTTGCAATCTTATGTTTCATGCTGCTTGCCTTCAAGAATGAAGTCACTTTAACTAAGCATACCAACAGATGGCATACTTAAGTGAAAATTGTTGTTTCTTGCGTCCCAAAGTATAAAGTTTAACATATTTTCCTGCATGTCCTCATCAATAAATCAATAATGGAGAATAAAGAGTATTGATACTGAAATTGAGGAGCTAGCAACAGCAAATCCAGTAGACACCCTCGCCAGCTGAGCCAGACAAAGGCCTAACTTTAAAGTAAGACCCCGCCAAATAACACAGCCTCAGCCACTTCCAAATGAAGAGGAGAAAAGAGTTCCCTAATGAGCAATGACCAACATTTTGAACTACTCTTTGCTGGCCACTTGTAGAAGGGATTATATTGTACATAAGAAGTTAATCAATGAGATATTTGCTTGCCTCTAAAAGCAAGAGAAGTAATTTCAAGAAGTAATTTACGAAATCACTTCCAAAACCAAGCCTTTTCAGTCAAAAAGACACAAAATCATACTTTCTAAAAGGATAAATCCTCATAAAATTTGGCTAAACACAGAAAATCCCTAAATGGTGTGCCACAATAACAACCAAAATGAGCACCTCAAAATGAACAAAGGAGTAGTACACATAGAAATGAATTGGTATTCTCAAGAAAGAAAGAAAGAAACAATCTTGAGAAATGGGTTTGTTTATTTTCTCAAATGGAAATTTACAGAACAAAACAAAGACAAAAAATTTAAAACTCCAAAAAAAAAAAAAAAAAAAAAAAATCCAATACCAGCAACGTCTTGGCCATCATAAATGCCGCGGTGAACGGTGCCGAAAGTGCCACGGGCTATGACGCCCTTGATGATGAGCTTGGAGGGGTCAATCTCCCACTCATGCCTGGTTACAGTGGGCCTTGCTTCTTGTTCTTGTTCTCTGCTCTTGTTCTTCTCCATAGTCCATGCCCTGCTCAGATGCCTCTGAAGCTGCTCGTCCAAGCTCTTCAGATCTATCTGATCCGCCCTCACATACCCACCTCCGCTTTCACTCTTCTCTTTCATCTCTCTCTCTCTCTCTCTCTCTCTCTCTCTCTGTGTTTCCCAGACTCCCTTGGTTGTGTCAAAGCGCAACCGTTAAGTTACAGACCACCAACAAGGGGTGATGGTTTGTTCGCGGGTGTTTCACTTGACTACTGCTGCCTCTTCTTGTGGTGCTGACTGCTGAGGATTATAATGATGTCTGTCCATGAGTAGAACTAGCATCAGTATGAGAGTTATTATAGTATCTGTCTCCCCCCATCGTCCATGTGGGCACATGGATTTTGCCTGAACACGACGTGTGTTTCTGACCCCAGACCCACCCCTCTCTCTCTCTCTCTTCTCTCTCTCTCTCTCTCTATCTGTTTCCCCTTTGTTGTTATTTTATGGCATTCACGGTCAATGTACCTTTGTATAAAGACTGCCACAGTCCCAAATAGCCATTATTATCTTTACTCTACACTCTAGAGCAGTTGGTACTTGGAACAGGTGAAATGGAAGTTGCAAAGAGGGGTAGAGCCGTAGAGGTTCGTTACTTCATTTGGATAATTCCAATCTCAGATAGTCAACACCCTTATCTTGCTATTCTAAAACATCCTTAATTGTTATATTTAGAATGAAAAATCACACAAATCTATTGGTTGGGTTCACATATGTGATCCTTTGAAGTTTTCTATATAAAAATAAAAACTTATTCCTCGAAATAGCACGGGTTTTGTTTAATTATCCGTACTGAAAAGCATCTCTAAGATAATATAATAGTCAAATTTGACTATTATTAGCCTTTTTTCCTTTCTAGCATAATAGCTATTTTGTAATTTTTTCTTCTAGTATAAATAATAAATAGGCTGATTTTTTTTTTTTTTTGAAAAGGCTAATTAAGTTATTCACTATTCATACTATAAATTTTGTTTATTATTATTTTTTACTTTTTTTTTCCTTTTACTCTCTCTCCTCCTCTTTCTTTCACTCTTTTCCACATAAAATAATATTTTTAAAAAAATAGATAGTAGAATAAAAAAACATGTTAGTATGTGTATAAAAAAATGAGTAGCTAAAGTAAAAAATTGTACTTTTTCAATAGATATTTTGCCTACTTCTGCTAGAGATGCTCTTAAGGGTTTTTTAATTAACTACTATAAATAAATATAAATTCTCAAATGAGCTTGTTCATAATAAAAACTAGAAGATAGAATGGAAGAACTGGGCCCTATTCTCAATTCTCTAGTCTATCTTCTTTGTTTTTATTTCTCTTCTCTAAACTTTAAGTTCTAATATGACCAAATAGCATTTCTTGTCTTTTATCAAAAGAGAGAAAGAAATATAGTGTGTGAGTTTTGAAAGTAGCAGGCACTTAAGGGTGGGTTGGGATGGAATTCAAATCGTAATTATACCAAAAATAATAATAGAAGTATTGGTCAAAAGCACTTGTTGGACAATAGCAATCAATATGTACCATTTCTTTTCAATTCAATTAATGTTCAATATTTTCATTTAAAAAATAGAATAACCTCTGCTAACTCCAAAAATATCCCTCCATATATATATATATATATATATATATATATATATGGAAATAGCAAGAGCTTCCTATTTGCTGTGTGCTGATAAGGCTGACATTGCTTGTTGCAATTGTTTCTTTCAACTTGCCCACTGATCCAATCAAAAAACATGCCATGTATGACTGATGACTCCATGGGATATAATATGGATAGCAAGTTTTGCATCTTGATTGGGACAATCGCAAACTTGGTATCACGGACGGACCTAGGATTTATCATTTGGTTAGTGATTCCTTATTTAATATGATTTACTTAAATAAAATAAAAATAAAAATAAAAAACTAAAGTTGTAACGCTCAGTACCTCATTGAGAAGATGAATAACCTATAAGTAATTTTTATTATGTGAGATTGTGCTTTATAAGTAATTATAAAAAAAAAAAAAAAAAAATTGAAGCTATAACTGCTAATCATATCATTGGATCTAATTGTCTATTGTTTTCTTCTTTTTGTTCCTTCAGTGCAGCAGGTGTGGAATCACACATTAATACAATACAATACTTCGCATATGGCAATTGGATGGCCAGGATTTTGGGGAAAAAAGTAATTTCTGGCTGGGAAGAAAGAGGTCCTTGGTGTGGGTGAGTGAGTGGTCAAGGATTCTCCCTGTCTTCCATACTGGAGTGGAGGAGTTCTGCTACATGATTGCTTGCTACAATACAAAGATATACAGGCAGGCAGTAAAGGAGATCTCTATAGAAGTACTGAATCTTTAGCCTACTTTCATGTCTTCAAAAATCATACAGCTTATAAAAGTAGTGAATGGTATTTATCTCTGAAACACTCTTGTTGATATACAGAAAGATGGGTTGGAGGCAAAGGCACTTCAAATAACCAATTAAATAAGAACTTGTGCCACTTTCTTGTGCCCCAAATGATTTTTAATGAACCCCAGCAATACAATTGACAACTTTATAGACACTTCCATGGCTCCAAATGAGTGTTCCTCCCACCTAATAAAGAAAATCATAGCTTTAAAAAACAATACTTAGACAAACTTGCTGATATGGGGAAGGTTGGATCAGATGTACAGCTACTTCCAAGTATGTTAATCAAATAAGAAACCCTTTTTTTTTTTTTTTGCCACCTTCTTTTGCTCCAAATGATTTTCCATCAGCAATATGACGACATGCGGCATTTCAAGTACATTTTGAGAGTAATTTATAGTTCTGATGCCGAAAGAACACCCTCAAAATAAAAGCAGAAGAGAGATTCTGATCTTTGATGCTTCCCACCATTCCATGTGGCTTCCTTTTTATTTTTCCTTGTTTCTCTCTTTTTTTTTTTTTTTTTCACTTGACAAAACTATGATAATTAATATAGCTCTACATGGGGGTCAAATTCTCTCCAATGAAGAAAAAAAATAAAAAAAAGATTATGAACACTATTCAGTCAAAATGAAGAAAATCAAAAGATCGAGATCTCTTGCATTTTTTCTATTTGAATTGTAGGCTGCAATTAATTGTTAGAGGCCTCCGATGGAGTGGAGCTCATTGCTTAAGCGAGTAGACCCTATCATCCCCAAGAGGTAATTCAATCGGCTGTGGACCACGCTTGATAAAGCGAAAATCACTAGTTCGAATTTCTCCTCCTCCTTCTTTGTGTAGACGTGTCAAGAAAGTAGATCTAATCCAAAAGCTCTCACAATTATTACAAAAGATCCCAGTTGAAAAATTGAAGACAATACTTTCTTGACTTCAAGAAGCTTATCACTCGTTGCATTTTTTCGAATTACTTTCTACTGGTGGACGTGATTTAGAAGCAGTAAAAGTAGAATTTTGAACTCTGGCAAAATATTCTTTTTATAAGAAAATAAAAAGAGAGAGAGAGAGAGAGAACATTATTGAACAGAGAAAGTGATGCATTTGCATTTACTTCTACCCAACCGACAGTACTGGGGCATCCTTGCTTTCTACCCAACCGACACAAGGATTATTCTCAAGAACTGAAGAAATTTTACCTCCAGCAGAAGTTGTTTGTATTTTCTCTAAAGATTTAAATTCAAAGACTAGAAGAAATGTTTAACATTATGTTGGTCCAATCCAATCCAATCCCTGGGTGGCCCAAAGTAGGCAGAAAACCCTAGCAGCTAAAAGTCCCAGCTAGTGGACCGAGAAAACCTGTACTAGAGGGACAATTCCAAAGACGTAGATTTGGTGCACCATCTTTCCCATGACTGCAGGCAGAGGCAGCTACTCTGATGAAAACATGCCCGTGAAGCCTACCCTTTTTGACTTCATGCAGCATCAAAAGAAGAGGACTCGAGGGTCACGAGGCCAGAGTTCCATTGGTCTTTCTAAAGGTAGCATTTGATAGAGATCTCACAGACCAGCCACTAATTCCCGTGATATATATATCTATCACCAACCTCACTCTCTCTCAAACCCTCCTTCCCAAGACTTTGAAAACCCATAACCACACACCACGTTGATCCTCAATCTCATGACACAAATCTTTTGAAAGCAGATCAGCTGGAAATTTTATGGCTTTGGAACTACTGAGAGAATGACACCATATCATATGATTGATTGTACAATGTCCGTTTGGTTTAGCGATTTCAAAACATATGGTTTTCAAAATTGGCAATTTCAAAAAGTAGATAATGAAAACTCGATTTTTAAAAATGCAGTTTAAAATTTAGTAGAATTGCTGTTCGGTTGCGTTTTTAAAAAGGCACCTCTTGCCAACGGTTTCAAAAGGTGAAAAAAATTCACATTTTTAAACAATCATTTTTGTTTTTCAAACGGACTTCCAAACATGATACTTTCCGTCAAAAAAATCCACATTAAAATCATTCCCATAGCTAAAGTGGCAACCACCACATTAAGGTGTAATCACTTGGGACTGTAAAAGAGGGAATTCGTGTTCACATTTCTCTAGAAACAAAATGAGAGAGAGAGAGAGAGAGCCGTCAAACTTTGGGCATATCTTTAGATGGAAGCTAAATGCTTCATTGATATTTACTTGATTATACAAGTTAAAAAACTGACCATCAAATACACATATCTATATTCAATTAATTATTTTTATGGGAAAAATTATAGAGGCAAACCACCATGGGCAGCCTTATAGACGGCGTCTCTTCTTCTCCGGCGTCGCATGCACTTGTGCTTTAATCCCATATGTCCGTAACTGGAAATTTTCAAAAGCCTCAGAGATTGCTCCCACCTGTAATTTGGAATAGAGAAAAATTGAATGTTACTGCAAACAGAACAAAAGTAAAGAAACGTTGTGGTCAAGCTGTGATAGCTACTCGAGTATACAGACCAGTTCAGGCTTTTTAGAGTACACCCTCACTATCATATCTTGATATGATGTCGGCAGCAAGTGACTAATGCGATCATCAGGTATCGAAAACTTATCCTCGCTCTCATAATCCTGAACACAAACCAAGCCTGTTAAAATGCTTCAAAGAAATCCTACAATAGAAATCAATCGAACTCATTTTCAATACAATTACATTCTATCTAACCAATATTTTCCTACATTGATTTTCTTCAAAATAGCTTGTACAATAGGAGATTTATAACTATAATAATTATCCCCCAAAACACTTAAAAACTGCCTGCTAAGTTACTGCATTTTCTCCATGTTCTTCAACTAAAAGGAATTGAATTTGAAGTTTGAACTAGCGCTTAGCTATGACAATTTTTCAATAAACAAAAAAGTTATCTCTGAACATTTTACTTACTGAGGAAAAGTTTTGAAAATTGAGTCCCAGTGTGCTTTGGAAACTGACTTTACATTATTTGCAATCTTCAGAGCAGGTCAGAAATGTTGCTTACCAAAGATCAGATAAAAGCACATAAATGCCAGGTTTACAATACCCAAAGACATGACATGCAGCTTACGAATTAAGAAAAAGAAAATCTTCATTACTGAGAATGAGGACTGAGAAGCAATGCACATCAACTGTATCATAGTATTTATTTTATTTATTTCAGGGTAACCCAGCCAGCTTCAGGCAAAAATTAGGAGAATGGGAAAGCAAACAATGTTGTTGCACAACCAGTTTTCTGCTACTGGTTAAATTAGTAATTAGAGAACAAGTAATTTCTACCTTTTATATCAATAGTTAATGGGGGGGGGGGGGGAACTGTGAATTTCAAGGTTCTCTCTTTATACTACCAGCAAGCTAGTTATCAGTTGGCTGAACAAGCCCACAACTTGCTTTTGAAAAGTCTGGTTATTCTCCCATGATCTACATTTTGCAACACTCATAACACGCATTTATCTCATCTTATTCATGCTACTCAAAATAAGGATTCCAAGTCCTAATCAAGTCACATTACGGGCCTGAGGGCATTATGCATAAACAAAAGTAAAATCAATAAGGCCAAGGCACGTAAAGAGAATTTGTGTACCTTGAAAAAGTTGATTCTGGAAGACAATATATGCGCCAACAAGGGGGGAAAAGGTAGACCATTAATAACTTAAAATTGTTGTATCCAAGAAAATAAAGGTTAAAGAACAAGTGGCCAGTCAAATTCATCAAGTACCTTTCCAGAGGATTATGCCTTCCACGAGTCAAATCAATCCTGACATTGCTAACAGCAACATCCTCTTCTTTAAGTATCATTCCACCATTTCTCTATGATATGAAATTGAAACCCAGTATTACAGACTCTACTTATACACCCTTAGCAAAGAGCACAAGCACTTAGGCATGTGTATATAGAAAGGTATGAATAAGGACCTGGGAACAAACAATATCTTGAGGAGTGACATCTTTGAAATTTTCTAGTTTGTCCTTTGGTACGGCATACTCATTACAAAACTGCCACAGAAAAGAACACAACACTATAAACTTCAAAAGGTACAACGTACAAGTGTAGAACAATAGGTTAATTGACATTCTGGAAACATGAACGTTATGAAATTACAAGAATAGATCCATATATAGCCATTATTTCTTACATTGTAGGTTAAGTTAATGTACAAAAGGAGTTATCAGCAAGCTCCAATACGGCAATACCTGGTACAAATTCCTCCTGCGAATACGCAGGATCAAGTCTCTCGATTCCTTCAATTCCTGGTTTGGAGCGGTCTCGATAGTCTTAATTATCGTGTCATCCAGCTGAATTACCAAAGAATAAAAACAAAGTTTATGATACGAACAATAGATTATGATACATCAAAGTTCTAGTAACCAGCTTTTGAAACCTTCCAGTACTCAGAAGGATCTTGAATGTAAGATGAAATTTCTAGATAATCATTAGCTTTTAACATTGCATCTACCACCATAAGCTCTATTGCCTGCAAAAAGAAAAATCTCATATAAAAAAATGAAAGTTTAAACTATAATATTTTTGTCTGTATTTTTTATTTATTTATTTTTTTGGTGGGAGTGGGGGGAGGGGAAGGTCTGTGCCTCACCATGAAAACCTTATTTGATTGAAGGATAACTTTATCTATTTTACCTTTACTTTTGAATGTGTATAAACTGTTCGATACAGATCTGCTCGAGTGGCAAATAACTTGTGGATGGTAAGATCTAGCAAAATTACCAATTCTAAGCAGGAGATAGCGAGGATTAAATATGAATGTTTTTTTTGATAAGTAAAAAAATATGTAAAAAGATTAAATATGAATGTTATAAGTGAAATCGACTGAAAAATACTAACAGTCCTTAGCACGATAGCAAATCTCATCACCCAATACTCGCATTGTCTCCATTAACCTGAAAATGGGAAGAAGAAAAAAATGTGCAATGATGGAGAAAACTTTCATCTTCATATTCATTTTTACTTCCACTTGATCTCCAAAGAAAAAGTATCAAAGAGCCATTAAGAAATAAAGTTAGTTAAGATTTCAGTGAAACCTCTGAAACTGAAAGTTGCATCCAAGACCACAAGCTCGACAATCACGGATAATATAATCAAACCTGCAAAATTATTAATTAGTTGAAAGGATAAGATCTAGAATCAATAGTGTCAAAACAAGCACAAAAATCAAAATCAAGCTTGAAAGTCACTATATTTTACTTGTCCACATCAATTCCATTTCGGCCATTTGCAACAATATCATACAAGAAATGCTTCTCCCCTGAGCTCTACATGTTACATACAAATAGCAGCGTCAAAAATGAGAATAAATATGAAATGACAAGGACAATGAAACTAGCTGAACAAAACATAGAGTTACTAAAAATCTTCTAAATTTATCATAATATGTCTAACAAAGGAGAATCTAGAAAAATATGTTACCTTTGGCGGTGCAAATTCAGAGCTTGCCAGTATCATCTCCTGCCCAGAAAAATAAAATATAAATCATGGAAACAGAAAATCAATATTGTTTGTGCAATTACCCTCAAAGCACACCCTAGTCCTCTTGCAACATGCAAACCCAAGATAAGAGGCAGAAAAGAAAAAATAAAAACAAAAAAGACAGGTTTGATCACACAATTTTCTCGTTTGAAATTCACTTTCCCATGAAATTTAGTCTAGTAACAAACAGAGAATTTCCAAAAATATAAAGCAACTGTACTGGTAATCATTCACTTTTTTTGGTAATCATTCACTTGCAACACTTACAGATTAAGTTAAGGTCATGGGGACTATAACATCAGGAAATGTTTACAAAATAAGTTATTAGTAATCATTCATCAATTATTTAGTGAGAATATTCAACAATTTCACTAGTTTCTTTGACTTATTCCATATTAAAAATTCAAAAATCCAACTAAAGAATACTAGGATAGTTAACAAAAACACAGAAGAAATAGACAGCTTAACAAAAACAGATTACCTTGACCTTTTTAAGCATTTCATGATCAATTTCAATATGGTGATCATCAACAATATGGTCAATCAACTTCACTGACATTTCTTCATGAGACCTAGAAAGCAGACAAAAAACAAATGAAAATTATGCCTACAAAAGAAAATAAAGAAGGAAGAAGTTGCTAAAGCATAGAAAACAAGCTTCAACTATTTTTATCTTTTAATGAAAAAAAAAAAAAAAAAACACTATAATGTATAGGATTCGGAGAAAAACACATTTCCCCTAGAAATGTAAAGGGAGATAAATGCATTCCAGTAAAACGTACCAATGACCATCAAGCACCCGAGGAAGAAACTCGCGTTCAAACAAGTGACTGAAAGGCCCGTGGCCCACATCATGCAGAAGCCCTACAAATTGGATGAATGAAAAACGGGACTCAATTGACAAAAAATACAAGCAGCATGTCAGAAACACAATTCATTACCTGCAAGTTTCACCGTTTGAATATCAAAGTGATCAATACCAAGCTCTGAACCCTGCAATAGTAGCAAGCAAATTTACAGATTGTCCTCAAATTCTCCAAAGTATGCGCTTACGAGTTAGTACGGTAAACAATTTTATACCTGAAAATTTTTAAGCTTTTGAACAGCTTCACCAGCAAGCCAATACACCCCAAGAGAATGTTCAAACCTTGAATGCATGGCGCCTGGATAAACCAGGTGCGCCAAACCTGAAACACATGAAACATTTGACAAGTTAGCAAGTTTGATCTCTGCTTAAAGATTAGCGAATATCTTTTTCTTTTTTTCTTTTACAAATTATTTTATAAAATATTGATGCTTGGGTTACACTCAACATCAAAGGCATCACAGTGTTAATATAAAGTATGGATATCTACTACAAGTGTAGAGACAACCTAACAACAAATAAAGTTCCCTACTTATATACTACATACAACTATCAGGGTGGGGGTAAAAAGAGGGAGGATAGAACCACTATATTATCATGGCCAAATACACACATACACAAACACACTATAGGCCTAATACGCCCAAATAAAACCCCTTACTTATCAAAAAAAATAAAACCCCTTACTTATTTACTACATACAACTGTCAGGGTGAGGGAAAAAACAGGGAGGATAAAAATCAATGTTGGTGAAGCAAACTTTTAAAATCAAATTATTGCTTTCAACTAATATAAATTGTTTATGCCATTCAATCAGATTAAAGAATTTTTCACAGGGTGTTACATTCTATACAAGTAATTGATAAATCTCAAATCTGTGACAAACAACATTCACTAACAAAACCAAATGATTACATATGAAATTTCGAGAGCCAATGTTAAAATATTAATTAAATAATTGAACTCATAATTTCCTACCAGTTTAAGCTTTTGGGATAAATTGTGTCAGTATATTCTACCTATTGAGTGCTCTTTTTAGAGAGGAAAATTTTAGAATATTAATTAAATGATTAAATTCACCATTTTCTATTGGTATTTAATAGCAGGGCCTCCCATAATGGCTGAAAGAAAAGACTAGCAAACTCACCAAGCTGTTTCAACTCACGAAGCCTGCGATACGAAAATCAATCAAATCAATAACCCAAAAATAACTGCAAGCAGTGACAAAAGCACACGGTAAATTTACTGGGAAAATAAAAGAAAAAATTAACTTGCCTTTGAAACTGCTGGGTATCAATAAACTTCAAAGAGAGCTGCGTCCAATAGATAACACAGTGATTATACTAAATACCCTTTAAGTGAATATCATCAAGCCAGGAACTTTTTCTGATTTCATTTTTTAGTACAAAATTTAACACCAATATCTAGCATTGCACTATGTACAAGAACGAAGAGAATTAATTAACGAATAATGAAAAATGTATCAAAATCCTCCGACCAAACACAGTCTAAGAAAAGAGAAAAAGATAGGAATATATGAAAAATACGGGATCGAGGTAAATGTTGCCGTGGACGTTGTCGTAGACGTGCTTGGAGAGCCTGATATCTTGGGAGGAAGTGAAGCTGTACATCGGGGACAGAGAGACGTCGTCGTTGCAATAAGCTCCCATGGCTTTTTCTCTTTCTCTTTCTCTTTCACTTTCGTCTTTCTCTGGTCTGCCTCTCTCCCGGGGAGTGGGAATTAGGGGTTTTGTTTTGAACACAACATTCTCTGCAATTTGGCTTTTTTATTATTATTTCGAATTCTTACTAAATAAAATTAGAGAGCCCTACTATGCAGTCGGTGAATAAAAAGGGTGTTTTGCAGCATTCCTTCATGTGATGACACATCAGCAAGTGCATTTTAACAAAATAAGATCAAAACACTAGATAACAGCCAACCCAAAAAACCAAACCCGACGCTAACAAAACCAAAAATCAAACCACCGCGTTGGCTAACAAAACCAAACCATCGGCATGACCCACAGCTGGGTCACGGCAGCATCTCTATGGCTGGGTCTTTCTCTCTCTCTCACAGCATCTCTCTTTTCTCTATCTTTCTATGTTAAAGGAAGAATAAATTTAGGATAAAGAAGAAGGATATGGAAGAAGAAATGAAGGATAAGGAAGAATAAATGGGACTTGTTGGAAGATGGGTGAGGAAAAAGAAAAAGATGAAACCTTTAAAATTTAGTGTTTTAAGTGGTAGGTTAGTTTTGTGATTTTTTTGTGCTTTCGGTGAGGTGTCAACTTCCTATTGGGAGTTGCAAAAGTGATGTTTTGCAGCCCACCGGCATAGGAGGTTTATTCATAAAATTATGGGAAAAATTTCAAATCAATCCGGGCTCCATATGACAATAGACTTGGCAAGTAATTTTTAGTTTGAAAGTGATTGCTATGAATCTATGATGTAAAGTAAATAGAAGTTTTGAATTTGTACAGAGTTTTCCTCTAAATTGGGTTGGAGGAATTTCCTCCAACTCCGTTTATAAAAATGACATGTGTCCTTTGAACATGTGATATGCACATATTTTTTTAATAGTAGAGACAAAGTTGGAATAAATTTTATTAAAAACTCATGTGCATCTCATATGTTATTAAAAAAAAAGACACATGTCATTTTTATAGACTAAGTTAGAGGAAAGTCCTCCAACCCAGTTTTAAAAAAAAAAACTGTCCTTTTAATTTTGTTTATGAAAAAATTTTATTTTGTAATATATTTTTCTGTTTGAATAGTAATAAAAAGTTATTGATGTGATATAAAAAATAAGAATATTGAAAAGTTAATTTTTTTTTTTTATTTAAAAAAAAAAAAAAAAAGGATTTGAGCCAAGTCCATTGCCAGACGGAGTGTGGCATCGAAATATTTTGAGACTCGTAGGTGGTATAAAAATATTAAATAGGCCTCCCCCTACTTTTTATATTATAATTATGAGTAATGTTATTATAAGGAGGATTAGTGACTTTTAAATTTATCATTAAATTTTATATTATAATTATTGAATATTGCTCTAGTGATAATTTTAAAAAGCAGACACTAATTTTTATTTCAAAATGTTGTCATTTTAACAAACCGTTTTAGTTTCGTTGGTGTTGTAATTCTTTGAGCCTCTTAAGTCCAAATTATTAACTAATCCAATTATCCAACCATTATGGGCTAGGGGTGCTACACTAACTACTAACATCTTCAAAGGTAAAACAAGATCAACCAATCCCAGTTAAAATCTAAACCACAAATGACATGCTTTTGGATCCAAAATGGTCCAATTAACGTAACTTGAAAACCCAAATACATAATAGTACAAATCATTTAGTAAAGCGTCCATGATTAATATTATTTCACAATAAAAATAAAAACATTATTTGAAACAAAAGACATTTGAGAACTGCTATGTAACAAATCCCAGTCTTGTACATTGCTCTAAATCTAAAATTGGAGCTTATAAATTGTGTGGGTAGTTCTTGATATGTGTCTCATAACAGAGTTCCAAACAAGGTACAAAATGCATAACGTCATAGTTATGATTCTTCCAAACGTGGTGAATCCAGCAATCAGATATGCAACTTTCAAAAACAATTGATAGCCCATAATCGTTGGTTCTGTGGAGGCAAACTTGAAAACCACCAAAGAGACAATATCCATAGGCATTCATGATAGCTCCTCGTTCATGAATTGGCTTATGTTTTTCCTTGCAATATTCAATTTTTTGTAATGCAACTAGGCAATGGTAGCTTTGGCCCATAATACTCCGCCTTTTGGTATGGCTTTGGCTCTTGCTCGTGATGCCCTGGGTTTTGAGCTTCATCAGGTTCAGAGAAATGAAGAATCATGATGGGACCTGAATGAGCGAAAGAGGTAGAGTTAAGGTTATTAGCTCGTATTTTAACCACAATAAGGATACACAACTCTATCATAACGACCATAAGTATTTTTATACATTTTTTAGCCATCTCTTTTCTCTAATATTAGAAGGCAAGGTTTAGAAGCCTTTAAATATTTTATAGGAAATTGAATGAAAAGACGCAATTAGAATAAAAATATTTTTAGTTTAAGAATTGGTTTGTTCTTGCATCAATTTTATTCAAACAATTTTTGTTTAGTAGTTGAGACTTTTGAAAGTATGATATTTTTTAAATTAATGACTTTTAGTTTAAGTAAATGAACAAGTGAAAAATAGATGATCCAATAGCCACAATATGTCGGATCAATAAACCCATTTAAAAGGGTTTCGAACAAAAATATTAATTAAAAAAATGTAATAAAGGTATCATATTATTGTTATTATTATTATTCATTTATCAAGTGAGAATATGAAAGTTATTACTATAAGGGGTCTGTGTTTTTTGGAAAAGATAAATTATAGAAAAATTGCCTTTTGCAATTATGAAGAAACAATTGAGTAAATTAATAAATTAATTTGATAACATCAACATATATGGCTTTTGATCAATGTATTAATTTGGTGTTTAAGCAATGCAAAACTCCATATCGTATAACATTCGCCTAAAAAAAGTTTTCTTCAAACGAACTTTTTACAAATGGTAACTGGGTATTAACATTATGAAGAGACATATGAAGATAATAAAATATATCAACTTGATCTAGTTGAATTATATGACTTTGGAAGGAATAAAACGTATTTAAATTCAGAGTTATATACATATGCATGGTAAGTTCAAATAACATGGCATCAATTCTTAGCTTACACACTCAATCAAAATGTTATTTAATTATTTAGTAATTGACATGGTAAGTACTACGTGAACTTAAATTGATGTAGTAATCCACATGACACCGCCACATTAGCAATAATCAAATTTAATTATTTAATAACTAAAGTAAAAAGAAGAAGAAGGTCCTAAATATTAGCCAATGAAAATTGTAAGTATATTTTGCCTCTCAAGTTTCAACACTTCGTAGCCTATGCATGTATTCTCTATCTTTCAAGGTTTTGTGTTTTGCGGTTCATATCTTTCTGTGGGAGATCTAGAATCTATTACAATAGAACTAACTAAAAACTTAATTTAATAATTTAGCATACCATCAAACGAGAAGAATGGATTTTAAATAAAAATATATAACATTCAAATATAAATAAGTATTATTTAATTAGTATTTAAATATAGAAGCATGATAAAGACACAATTTTTTAACACATTTTTTACTCAATTTTTCTCTTATTTTTTATTTTTTTAAAAAACAAAATAAAAAATATTTTTTGTAGCAATAACATCCTATGTGGTTCTTTTTTTATTTGATATATATTTTTTTAAAGAGAAATGACACTTTTCTTCATAAAAATGGTCATATTTTTTTTATAAAAAAATGTCATTATTATAAAGAAAAAGACCTTTTTTTTTAAAAAAAAAAATACCAAATAAAAAAGACCACATAGGATGTTATTGCTTCAGAATTTTTTATTTTTTATTTTTAAATTTTTTTTTTAAATGACCACAAAAAAAAAAAAAAAAAAAAAAAAGTTAGGACAAAGTTGTGCCAAAAAATTGTGTCTTTATTATTTCTCTTAAATATAACAGAAGTCTTACTTAAAAGAGCTGCCACGCCTTCAAAATATATTCTTTGGGATTTAGGGCCTGGGTGTGCATTTGAGAAAAAAAGTATACATTTAGTAAAAAAAAAAAATTGAAAGCGCTTTTGAGAGTTTAAAAAATCCAAAAATAACGAAAATGCACTTTTAGTAAAAACTTTTTTTTTAAAAAAAAAACCAACATTTTTTTACTTAAAAAATATATTAATAAAAAACAGTTCCAAACATCCTCTTATGTGAGAGACAACGGTATAGTCTCCCACCATGGGGATGACAGAATTCTATTTAAGTCTGAGGATGGGCCCCATCCTCCTCACCATCGGATCACCATAACAAAAATGCCAGAATTCTACTTGGTAGCATCTGGGCCGTTAAAATTTTCTACAGCACGTGTGCTGTACACAAGCGGGATCCGACAAATCATTTCTCGCAGATAACGTATATACAATAATACAAACGAGGGGCCAATAGCTTCCACTTACCATAACCATGGTGGTTGTGTCGACGCCCACTTCCACTCTATCTTCTCCCACCACCAACCTCGCAACCCATTTCACCAACATAACCTGCAAGCCAGTTTCACCCTTGCTGCAATTCTTCCACCAGGTTTATGGCAATCCCACGAGACCCAGTAGGCCAAAAGTGCCAAACTCTAATGGGGTCTTGTCTGTTAGAGCTTACATGGAGAATCCCAACTCTTTATCCGGTTTTGCCAGCAAGGTCATCGGTTCCCTCCCTGTTGTTGGCCTAATAGCGAGAATTATGAGCGACGAAGGTGGCCTTGGCGGTGAAATTATTGATTTTACTGAGTTCAGAATGCGTGTGGGCAACAAGTGTAGCATTTCTGACTCTAGAGCTTTCTATGAGTTCCAAGAACGACGAGGCCGGGTAATAATCTTTGCTAATGGTTTGGTGTTTCATGAAATGTTGGAGTTTTCATTCTATAGGTAGCTTTTTGATTTATTGTTTTGACGAGACAAGAACGTTATTGCTTAGTACTCTAAATTTCATGAAGTTTTGTACTGGGATTGAGTTTGAGGCTGAGATTTCTTTCTGGGTAGGCAGGGGATCCTTTGTATGTTCTACTATGTTGTTGGCTAGCAGCCGTTGGTGCAGGGCTTCTCAAATCTGAGGAGATTTTGGAGGGGGTAGCCAGGCTTCGAATTTCAAACGATATTGAATTTGAAGAGGAGACTTTCCTTTCTATGATGAATGAAGCAAAAGAGGTTGGTTGCTCTAATTTCATCTGATCCCCTTTTTTCTCATAATTAATAAAAATTATTCTGGAACCTTGTAACAAACCCAAGTTGATTCAGATAAGGTAGTGTAAATTCTTGCATAACCAAAACTAGTCATATTCATACCCATAATCTAGAAAAAAAACCATGTTAATAATTTTACTGATATTGTGGGGACTGGGTTGGGAAATGGTTTTGGAATATGCAATTTGCCATTTTATTCCTATATGAACAATACTTTCTTTTATCTTCAATTTTTTGTTGGGTGAACAATACATAGAGATACCCTAATTTCTTTTCATCAGAAGTACTATGATTATACATCCCCCATCGTTTAAGGGAAGAAAAAAAAAAAAAAAAAGAGAAACAGATAATATTTTGAGACACTCTTAGTTATTATTCTCCATTCTGCAACTGTTGCAACCTTAGTAGAAGAAGAGGATGATTACTGTAATTTGAGTCATAAAACCTTCTAGGATGTAAACAGATCTTTAGTATCCATACCATATATATACTCAGAAAACCAATAAGATAATCTATTAATACAAATTTTAGTACATTATGTATATTGACCAAACTGTTCTGTGCATTTTATCATTTTAGTTTTTTATTTCAATTAGATCTGATTTCTTTTCTTTTCTTTTTACTGGTTGTTTTATGCATTATACATGTGTATCATAGTATATCAACCAATATCTTGTCCTACATAAACATCAAAATGTATTTATGCAATTACGCCCGTCTACAGACACACTATGACCAAAGATAATGCTCTGACGGCAACAGCCATCAATGCCATGTGTCTTGTCACAGCATATAAACAAGAGAGGTGCTGTCAAGGATTCATCTCTAAGTGTATGTCCTCCTAGATTGATTAAAACATATGAAACTATACATATCACAGCCCCTCCCCACTGTCATGTGACTTTATTGTTAAGAGGAAGGAGATGACAAGAAGCAAATTTAAAGAGAAAGAGTCAGCGAATTGACAACCTCATGATTCATCCATAGTAATCTCAAAACTTTTGAATTGTCTCTCTCACTTATTAAAATTTGTTATTTATATACTACAATTAAAGGGGCAAAGATAGTGTAAAATGCTGGTGGTTATAATTATATTAGCTCATCAAGAGTCGCAACAATTCTATGTTAAGAAATTCATGCTTGATAAAACCCACATTGAATAATAACAACAAAAGTGAGCATTTAATGTAACATTGTCGAATCAACCCATAGGTATGTTTTTGGGTTAAGGTAATGTTCTGACAAGTCATCACTTAGAGACTCTACTTCTTGTTTATCTCAACAACAATTAGTATTATGTGAAGTAAACAACTGGCATCATACCAAATATTTCTGTGTGCGCTTTTTGTTCCATTCAACAATTGATTCCTTGATCTGGTGAGGCTTGAAACCTTTAAGCTATTCTTTGATAAATTCTTATACGAAATGCCTTTCAAACTGTAGAGACGGGTGAAGTCAAAGGTTGCTGCTCCAACCATCCCAATGGAGATTCGAGTTGAGAAGGCTCTTGAAGCAGTTTATGTCTGTTGCTTTGGGAGGGACCTTATTGAGGAAAGAGATAAGAGTCTATTATCTATCATGCTTGCTTCTGTATTCCCAACGGTGGAGCAATCAGAGATTCAGAGGATTGTCGATGAGAAGTCAAGGAGAGTAGCTGAAGGCAGTGACAATAACAATGTCCTGGAGCCGAAGCCCTTGACAAAAGAAGCTGTAAAAATGCAAATGAAGGACCTCGAATTCCTTAAGCAAAACCAAGAGACCTAATCGAAGTTCTGCTTTTGATGTTGTTGTAATTAGAAAGTAATTATTTTGACCATGTATTGAGAGGAAAACTGCAGAGTTTTATCTTTATGCCATTTTGGCAGCATCATATCTCAAACTTCCATTGTCCATGTTGAGAAAACAATGAAAATGGTAGTAATTATGAATGCTAGTAAGAGTTGGCAAAGCTTTTTTAACTTTCCCCTCTTTGGTTTTGTCATTAGAATACTTCTAACTGGATGAACTCAAACAAGCTTGTTATTGATTTTATCCTGATTTTCAAACAAGACCAAGACAGAATTTTGTTTTACAAACTCCAAATTCTACTTTGATTCAGTATCAAACATGATCAGCAAACAAGAAACTCCGACTAGGAGACGGCTCACACAAAAAGCACAAGCTTTTACTAATACTGGCTTGCTAGTTTACCCTCCTTGACAATGTAGTGTTGTGGAGGAAATTCTTCACCCTTGAGGTACCTCTCCAGCATGTCCTTAGTTCCAGCAGCATATCGTAAGTGCACAAAATTCCATGGTGAGGTAATTGAACAAATGAAATGAAAAAAAAAAAAACAAAACAAAAGAGAAGACACTACCTGTGCATCAATGGTGGTACCAGAAATATGAGAGGTCATAGCATGGTTTGGCATGTAACATGGGTGGTCCATTGGAGCTGGTTGTGGGTACCAAACATCACCACCGTAGCCTGGAGAATCAGAAAACAAAGCAATTCCATAAGCCAAATAGAGGAGACCAACAAAGATCTATTGGGAATTATAGTCGACAGACTCGACACTTGCTTTGTCCATTACAGAGGCAAAGTATCTGGCAGCATAAGAGGCAATGAAAGAAGCAATTTGGTTAAGAGATCTAGTTAGTGGTCCGGGTTTACATCAGGATGAAAGTGTTGTATTTTGTAATAGCCAAAGCGCAATACATTTGACCAAAAATCAAATGTATCAGAAGAGAACCAAACACGTTGACGTCAGATATCAGTTTCTTTGGGTGGTTGGGAAAGATGGAGATATCATCATATCATATTGAATAAAATTGTCATGGCAGAAAATCCTACGAACATGTTAACTAAACCAATTCATGTTCTCAAGGATTGATTGTTGTTTGTAGTTTGTGATTACGCTTAGGGGTGTTGAAGGAGACGTCATGAAGAGTTTTGCATTGGGGACTCGATGAAATTCAAGTCAAGGTGGAGATTTGTTGTGTACTAACTTGAATTTAAGCTAGAGAGTGGGGCCCAACACCTTTTGTATTTGGTTTAGTATTGGAGATCTTTCAACCGACATTGTCAATCCTTATTTTGGATGGAATAGAAGTCCTTTCCTTTTGCAACCGTGATAACTCATCAACTTTCAACTTCTATAAATAGAGAAATGAAGCACACTACACAAGGTGGAGTGGAGAAAGAGAGTTGCATGTCTCACTTCGTTTGTCCTCACAACTTAGTGTGTTGCATTGGCATTTAGAGAGAAATAGAGTTTTCTTTTGATTTTTTTTTTCTCTCTTTTGTGTGAGAGTGAGATTTTGGTATATTGGAGCTTTGGACTTGACTTATTTTTCTCCCCACCACCTTTGTATTCTATATTTTGATAGTGAATTTTCTCTGAGTTGTCTTCACAGGTTGATGTAGAATTGTTAAGTCGAACCACTTAAATCTTGGTCTATTATGTGGTTGGTTTATTTATTTTATTTTTTAATTATACTCTTTTATGCATCTTTGGGGATCCTATAATTATTTTGTCTCAATGGGAACTACTAGACAAGGCTGATGAGGTTTGTTTAGTTTTTATTGGCACTAATATTATTTCATAATGTTCTCATTTTAACAAACTGTGCTAGTTTTAACAATACTAAAACCTTCAAACAAGATCAACAAACCCCAAATAAAACTCAAACCACACATAACATACTTTTGGATTCAAAATAGTCCAATCAACATCACTTGAAAGCTAAAATATACAATAGTACAAATCATTTAGTAAAGTGTCCATGATTCATATTATTCCATAATAAGAAAAAAAAAAAAAAAGGATAAAAAAAATATTATTTGAAACAAGAGACATTTGAGAACTTTTGTGTAACAAATCGCAGTCTCGCACATTGCTCTGAAAAGCTTCCAATTGAACCTGAAACAGACTAACAGAGCATGTTGTAAGTGTGCAATGCAGTTCAATAAATAAAATGCATAGTGAAGAACGTGGAAATATGTGCCTTTTGTTAAGTAAATAGAATACTCCGTATGTGAAAATTTTGCTCAAATTACAAAATACAAGTAAAACATAAAAAATAAAAGTCAATTATTACACTTGTGGTGCCTGTACACATTTCCATTGATAAAATTTTATACATAGATATTCATAATATTCATTTATTGGTACAAAATTTTTATACTTTATTCCTTCAATTCAAATAAAATTACATTATTCAGTTTTTGTTTTTGGCAATCCATACATACTTGTCATCAAAAACTAGTCTAATACAAACATTTTGACAATTATTAATAAGTGAAAAAAAAAATGATATGTTTTGCATTGCGTTAAGTATTGAAATTGCTAATTAAATGCCCCATAAATTAGGAAGGTTGAATAAATTAAGAGTAAAGTTTACTTAACCCCCTAAAACTATCATCTCAATGACAATCTACTCCCTAAATTATCAATTGTGACAATTTACCCCACAAACTACCAAAATAATGATAATGTACCCCAAATTTTAACAAGATGATGGAATTACCCTTACTAAAATAAAAACAAAATTACTAAAATTTAATTTTTTTTCAAATTGTTAAGGGTATTTTTGTCTTATTACAAATTCTATAGGGGTAATTTCGTCATTTTGCTAGCATTGGGGGGGGGAGGGGGGGAGGGGGATACATTGTCATTGTTTTGATAATTTTTGGAGTAAATTGTCATAATTGATATTGGGGAGTAAATTGCCATTGAATTGATAGTTTGGAGGAATTAAATAGACTTTACCCATAAATTAACTTCTGCTTCATAATTTAGAAAGGTTGTATAAATTAACTTCTAATACACGTAAAGATTCATGTGGAATAAACAATGTTCAATGTTTCGCAGTAAATAAAAATAAATATTTATAATAAACCTTTTATTGTCGCGTTTAAAATTATAATGTAAGAGTTAAAAGAGGCATTTTTTACGACATTTAAGAATATTGATAAGCATTTAAGGCATCTGAATATGTTTTTCATGCATATATGTATGTGCATAATGCATTATTTCAATGAACATGGAGATAATTAAGGAGAGAGTAGTTAAGAAAACTTTACCCAATCTAAAATTGGAGCTCAAGGATTGTGTTGATAGTTCTTGATATGCGTTTCATAACAAAGTTCCAAACAAGGTGCAATAGTCTTATAGAGACCTCTCCAACCGTGTTCATACCAGCAATCAAATATGCAACTTTCAAAAACGTCACAAGGCTCGTAATTGGAGGTTATGAGACGGCAGGCATGAAAACCGGCATAGAGACACTTACTATAGCCAAGATGTCTATGTCCAATAATTGCCTTGTGTATTTTCTTACAACTTTCAATTTTTTTTGTAACGCATGATGCTTGCTTTGGCTCTAGCTTTTGTTGCTCTAGCTTTCGGTCTGACTTTGGCTCTTGTTCATGATGCTTTGGGTTTTGAGCTTCATCAAGTTCAGAGAAATGAGAAATCATGATGGGATCTGAATGAGCGAAAGAGGTGAAGTTCAGGTTGTTAGCTTGTATTTTCACCACAATAAGGATACACAACTCTATCAAAACCACCATAAATATTCCAATACATTTTCTAGCCATCTCTTTTCTTTGATATTAGAAGGCAAGGCTTAGAAGCCTTTAACCCTTTATAGGAAACTGAACGCCCTTGGAATAAAAATAATTTAGTTTAAGAATTGATTTGCTCTTGCATCAATTTTATTTAAACAATTTTTGTTTAGTAGCTCGGACTTTTGAAAATATGATATTTTTTAAATTGAATGACTTTTAGTTCAAGTAACACCTTTTGGCAATGATCACAACGTTTCACACTTAAAAAAAAAAAAAAAAGTTAACATGTTATATTTAGCAAAAGTAAAAGAACAAGTGAAAAAATGGATGATCCAATAGCCACAATATGTCATATGATGAATTAATTTAAAAGGGTTTCGAACAAAAATATAAATTTAAAAAACTAAAAAGGTAATAAATGCATCATATTAGAATAATAATTATTTATTTATAAAATGAAATGTGGAAGTTATTACTAAAAAGGGTCCTTTTTTTTGGAAAATATAAATTATAGAAAAATTGCTTTTTGCAATCATACAGAGACAAATTGAGTAAATGAATAAATTAATTTGATCACCTTAACATACATGGCTTTTTTTTTTTTTTTTTTTTTTTTTTTAAAAGCAAAAAGAGTAGGTCGAAGAGACCAATTGTAGCTATCCTAATTGTGGCTATTTTACTTGTACGTGACCATAGTAGCACCTACCCGCTGGGAGCCGCACAGGAAAGACCTAAACGGTGGGAACCGCAGACGCTCCTTCAAGTCTAACTGAGCCATAGCCTGACTCAGCCCCATCAAAGCATCAATAAGAATCCAAGGTAGTTAATACTAATCAGCCTTTAGATGTGAATAAAAGTAGTGATTTGGTATTGTCTGTCATATTATGAATCATTTGAGTTTGTTGCTCTTTTTCTTTTGTCATTAGAATGCTACAAACTCGATGAACTCAAACAAGCTTGATATTGATTTTATCATGATTTTCAGATTATTTCAAGACAAAAATTTGTTTTACGGGGTTAACATCTAACATGTTGCCAACTCCAATTTCTACTTTGAGTCAATATCAAACAATTCATTTTCCAATTGATTGACATCCGCATGAAGCAAGCTGAAACCTTTGCATTAAACTGTTTGTCAAATCCCACAGAGATTACATTTATTTCAGGATTTTGCTGACTTATTACGTGATCAGCAGACAAGAAACTCCGTCTAGGAGACGGCTCACACAAAAAGCACAAGCTTTTACTGATACTGGCTTGCTAGTTTACCCTCCTTGACAATGTAGTGTTGTGGAGGAAATTCTTCACCCTTGAAGTACCTCTCCAGCATGTCCTTAGTTCCAGCAGCATATCGCAACTGCACAAAATTCCATGGTGAGGGAATTGAACAAATGAAATGGAAAAGAATATTCAAAAGAGAACAGGACACTACCTGTGCATCAATGGTGGTACCAGAAATATGAGGGGTCATAGCATGGTTTGGCATGTAGCGCCATGGGTGGTCCTTTGGAGCAGGTTGTGGGTACCAAACATCACCTCCGTAGCCTGGAGAATCAGAAAACAAAGCAAATCCATAAGCCAAACAGAGGAGACTGACAAAGATAAAGTATCTATTTTTGGGCCGGTTCTTCAGTTACCTGCAACATGTCCACTAGTGCAAGCATCAGCAATTGCTTGTGTATCCATGATTGCTCCACGAGCATTGTTAACAATCAAGACTCCCTTCTTACACTTCGCAATCCTATCTTTGTCAAACAACCCTCTGATTCACAAGATCAAAATTCTCATAAGTTTTACTTTTCAGAGCATAATTCCAAAATATAATGATAGCAAACAAGTGAAACAGAAACATGACATTCAACAGCAGGCAGATTCAAACCGTATCACAACATGGTATCTAAACAAAACTGAGACCATCCCGGCAATGTCATGTATTCTGTATCACTTTACAGAAAGCTGTTGTAAAGTGATTTTCTGTAAATTCAAAGGAGCCAAAAATACTAGCAGTAAAATAGTGATTGGACAAGCAATGAAATAAATACCTTGTCTTGTCAGTGAGAGGCGTGTTGATGACAATTACATCACATTTGGGAAGCATTGCATCAAGATCCTCCTCAAACTTTGCCCCAATCTGCTTCTCTAATTCAGGGTCCATCTTGAGACGATCATGATAAAGGAGATTACAGTTGAAAGGTTTCAAACGTTGAAGTAATAGCTTGCCAATTCGTCCAGCACCAACAGTTCCAATTGTCTTTCCCTCAAGATCATAAGACCTGTGAGCAATAGCTGCAACATTCCATTCCCCATTAATAGCCTGATGGTATCCAGGTAAGAAGTTCCGGACAAGAATGAGGATTCTCATGAGCTCATCTTCTGCAACTGAAACAACATTGCTTCCTGTGACCTCTGCAACTGTTAATCCAGCAGCAGCAGCAGCATTCAGATCAATATGATCAGACCCGATTCCAGCTGTGAGAAGCAGTTGCAAATTCTTGGCCTTCTTGATCCTCTCTGCCGTAACATAGGCCGGGTGGAATGGGGTAGATATGAGGACGTGGAGATCGGGAATGTGTTTTTCGAGTTCTGATATCACGGTACAAGTAAATTCAAAGGAAAATAATAATAATAATAATAAAAACTTACAACATATACATGTAAGAGATGCTACAATATGAGTGAAGAGCAAGATATTACTTTAAATCATGTGCAACAAATTTATGTAAGTATGATGGTATCATCTGACAATATACTGACCAGAGTCTGGTCCTTCTTTGTCATCAGTGACAATGTACTGGTGGCCTTGTGATTCAAGCCAGTCACGTATGCCCAAAGCTCCCTCCACACAACCCACAAAATTGGGATTCATGGAAGCATATTCATTGGCCTTGTAAAACACCCCCACGATTTTCTTGCTTCCAGGAGAAGCCTGTTCACATTGAGAGAAATAAACATGACCTCACAAAAATACAGACCCCACCAAAATACACTTCTATCAAAAACACTTTTTCAAACAAAAAGCACAAAACACTTACCCAAATGCATTAACAATCACAAGTGTGGATTTTTTAACTTTTAGATTAGGTCAAGTTACTTCGACATCACGAAAAACTCTCAATTATCCCAAAAACCTAAGCCGGTAGAAAATGGAAAAATCAATGACTCAATCAATATTCTGCCAATTCAAACTTATGAGAAGGCCAGTGCTAACTCAACCCTTAGGCAATTTAGGCTGTTGCTTAAGGCCTACAATTAATAATTGGAATGTGCCCACTTTTTTACTTTTTTATTTTCACATTCATGAAAGTCACATGCATAAGGTGGCAACGTCAATTTCAATTAATTAAAATAAAATATTATTTAATTAATATTTAAATATAAATATAAAAAGCATCTCACTTAAACTTGTCCCTTAAAGCTTCATAATGTGGGTCCGGATGGACAAGGCTATCCTCAATTATACCCGCTGCTACGTGATAAACGAGTTGAATGATTGCTGATGATAATATAATTAATTAATCATAATAACTAAAAAAATATTGTAGCGGGCCCGTGAAGAAATTAAATGGTTATCCCCATAAGCTTTGCTTTATCAATTATCATAATAATCTGTGGCAGTCAACACTTTTTGCGTGTAACTCACCCAACCCAAGTATGATCATCCTGATCAGTGATCCCAGATCGTGACGTACCGTCTGGTTGTGGGAAGGGATTCTACACATCAACGATCAGCCAATACGAGTAATCCAAACATTTTCTACCGTCCGATCATACGAATTTCAGCCCCAAAGTTGGAGAGAAAAGAAACAAAGAAATTGGCAAACAACAACAAGAACAGAAGTATTGCAAATCAAATTCAAAATTGGTTTATGGACATCAAAATTAGAACCACATGCATAAAGGAAATTCTTACATGGAGGTTCCTAGTGACCCCTGAGGAAGCAACGGCTTTAATCGCAGAAGTAGCAGCACCCTTCATCGCCATCTCTCTCGCTCTCAAATATATATATATATATATAGGGAGAAAGAAAAGGCTTTCAATGGAGTCTCTGTTTTCTGCAGCACAAAGAAGCCGGACTCCCCTACTTATACACAACTAAGTCCACTGTACAAGATCAACTTTTTTTTTTCTTTCTTTTCTTGGTAGGCCACTTGGGAGTCTGGAGAAGTCGAAATTGGCTGTAGTTTCTTCCTCTATTCGTTGCTTCACGGTTCCAATTATATGCATGATGTGCACGTGTGGCTCTGTGCTGCCGGATAAACATCGCCATGTCATCGAGTGCTATTTATGATTTCACCAACGACCAAATGACAATTAAAAAGTTTATGAAAATTTTATATAATTTCTTCGAATTATTACTCAATTAATAAAGTTTTTTTTCAAATTTTTAATTATGATTATGTCTTACTCAAACTATTGAAAATTATTAATGTTTACCCTTAATAAAATTTAAAAATTTTAAAAATTAAGAAAGAGAGTGGAAATTTTTTTTAAAAAAAAAAATTATCTTTTTTTTTTTTTAAGAAACAAAAATTGTTATTATTTATTTTCGGATTTATGGGAATATATATATATATATATATTTTTTTAGACAAAAATTGGTGGTCTTTTTTGTCTTTGCTTACTTTGGAGGATATTGACAATAATTACACTCTATTAAATTGAAAAATAAAAGAAATAGATGATGCTTATTAAAGTATAATAGTTTGTTTGTTTATTTTTTTTACCTTAAATTAGGGCTGAGCAAATTTTCCGATTAGTCGACGATCGATCGTGTTATGACCGTAACCGCCCCGACGCCGACCGACACCAACTACCAGCCGGCCGGTAGGCGATAAACTTTTAAGATTTTCGACATTGTCGGTTCGGTAGACGGAAGAGCTTTTACATAAGTTGGTTTTCGACCGACACCAAACCGACAATACCTGTTAATACATATATAACGCATATCCTTGATGAATCAACTGTGACTCTGCGGCTTAAAAGAAAAGAAAAGAAAAGAAAAGAAAAGAAAAGAAAAGAAAAAAAAAAAAAAAAAAAAAAAAAAACTGTGACTCTGCAATATTTGAGAAGTAATGGAGGAAGAAACTGGTGCTGGTGGAAGAAGAAGATGAAACGCATATGCGACATTCGACTGACATTATTCATTTATTTATTGCAAAATTATTGTTGTCTTATTTTATTTCCACTTCCCCAAATAATGTTATTTTTTTATTACAAAAGTTGTTATTATTTGTATTATTTTATTTCCCACTTTCCCAAATAATGTCTACTTTTTCTTTTTCATTTGTCTTATTTCAGGATGTTGTCGGATACTTGTCCATATACTCCATGCTCCCATTTACGCCGAATTCTATTCCCAAGGCTCCAAGATGTCATCTCCACCGCCCATTTGTTTACCCTAATGAAAAACAAAATATTGCTCATCTTCTTCTCCTTCTCTGCAAAAACGTCTCAAACGTTAAAACTTCTTCCTCAACTATCTCGACAAAATGGGCGAACAACAACAATATTTCTACTGAAATTCATTTCGACTTATCAACCAACATCTTAACCGACTTATCGGTGACGGAACAAAAGCTTGGCGGAAGAAGTTGATAAATTTACCGGCTTTACCGACTTTGGGGCGAAACAAAAAATTTTCTTCCACGACTGACCGTAACCAACCGACGATCACCCCTAACTTAAATGTCTTTCTCGTGTTTTTTTTTTGTGTCCTCTTCCTATATAGGTATAGCCCTCCTCCCCCTCCTCATGAACTCACCTACATTGGTGAACCACATCAAAAGACATTATACCATTGTTTTACAAAAAACTTATCGCTATAATAAGGTCATAATAAAGTGGAATTATATATATTAGAAAAAAAAAAGTGGAATTATATATAAATACATTACATTATACCATTCATTTGAAATATACATCCATTGAACTATCAAGTAATTCACAATGAAACTTGGTATATATGGAGATAAATAAGCTTGGTGCTAATTACGTACCATAAAGGCTCACTCCATAAAAATCAGCCATAAACCCAAAAGATGCTATGAATTCTTCTATTTTTTTATTTTTTGTCCATCACTTTTGTAAATTTATTATTTAATTTGTGAAATTTACATATGAGTCCATATATTCAATGGTGAATTTGTTTATCTCTTATAGAGAGATGAACAAACTAAATAAATGGTATTATTTAGTTTGATTTTGTTTATCTCATTAGTTTTATTTAGTTTGAATTTGTCACACCAAATTCTTCACATGTATATATTATTTTTAAAAGAAAAATGTTAAGTATTCTTTTAGTGTTTTTATAGTATCTTTTTAATTATGATATAACTTTTAAAATTACCAATAAATTAAAAGTTAATAATAATAATAATAATAGATAATTGAGAGAGAATTTGCTTGCCACCGCAGCGACAACAAAAGGAATCTGAAGCCACATGGTCAGGGTGGGGTCTCCATTGCTCGTGATGGTTCACCTAATGACTTTATAGAGTCAGCATTCAACCCCGTGGCAAATTACAATTTGTCCGCCGCCTTCGGCAATTTCAATTTTGGCCTTTCGGTCATGCACTCGCCAACCATAGCATGAGGGGGGTACTTCGGTCATCTGAACTAGGAGAGAATCCAATGTGGAAGGGATAAGTATTAACAATTGTCTTACGTTTGCAGAGACGTCCTCACCAGTTAGAACCTCATCCTTGCATTGGAGGGCTGAGATTATGACCTATTATGGTGGAGGTGAGTAATGCTGGCTAGGGACCATTCTTTTAAAAAAAAAAATAAAAAAATTGTGACTTTTAAAATCATTATTAAATCAAAATCTAGTGGTAGTTTTAAAAATTACGTTAACTTTAAGAAAATTAAAAAAATGAGTAATGCAGATAATGACTTTTAAAATTATAAATAGATCAAAATTTAATAATAATAATAATAATCTCAAATTTAATAATAATTTTAAAAGTTCCGTTACATTGGGGATAACCCAAGGATGATAAAATAGTTCCTAACATTAATACTCAATAGAGGTTGGTCAGGTCCCCCAAGGGGTAACTCAATCGGCTGTGAACTACGCCTAATAAAGCGAATATCACTAGCTCGAATTCCCCCTCCTCCTTCCCTTATGGACATATCAAAAAAAAAAAAAAAAAAAATAGAGGTTGGTCAGTCTATTTCAAGTAAGACATAGATGGGTTGTTTTATAAGTTTTTATTGTGCCTTGACCTTGACTTGATATATTATCATTGAACTTGTGATAAAACAATATTGAATTTTGATCAAATTGTAATTTTTAAAACTATTTTAGAGTGGAGTTATAAATCATGAAAAAATGGCCATTTTTCCAATATACGTGATAATGATAAATTGCATAACTTTTTGACGTATTAAAACTAATTAAAAAAAAAAAAAAAAAGTGTCAATTGACTCAATTGTCATCATGTGAGGGGGGAACCTTTTAATGGTAGGAGTTTTTTAAAAATTTATTTATGGTGGACGCCCCTATCGGGTCTGCGATTAAATGTAACAGAACTAAATTTTAACTATAAAATAATTACTCTCTATTTCACTTCACTTGAAAATGAAGACGAACTTGTTCCCACTGTTATGTAATATTGTAACATTTTTTTTATTTTTTATTTTTTAGGATCATATGATATAGTTTTGTTGATGGACAAAGTTTTCCTATATTTATGAGAAAGTCTTTCAATTCAATTTGGTAAATTGACTCATGATCTTATAATACATACTTTTTTTACATGTATTTTAAAAAGATAAATGCTACATGTATTTCTAACTGCTTTATTTTTTAATTGGGCAATAAAAATTACCATTAGTATAAAATATACAAATTAATCCTTCCAAAATCTAATTATGAGTATAAAATTAGACTGCGAATGGCCACCTAGCTGAGGTTAGCTCTAGTAAAATACCAATTTTTTATGGAGGGTAGGGATGTAATTTGGGCAAGCTAGCCCAACTGAAACATTGGGCCTTCTTAACATTGGAAACTTTCAAGTTTTTCTCGTGCTTGGGTTGCCTTTGTTTAGATCACATGGGTCGTTTTGGATTAGGGCTGAGATGGCTACAGCTCAAGCCCATCCCAAGTTTTTGATATACTTATCATATATCATTCACACACACATTCATACTCAACTATTAAAATAGAGTTTTTTATTTATTTTTTTTTTTACATGTTCGCACAAGAGGGAGATGAGGATTTGAACTAGTAACCTTTGCTTCATTAAGTGTGGTCCCAGCCGATTGAGCTACCACTTGAGGACAAAATAGAGTAATTTTAAAAGTTCATTTTGTATCCCTTTCAAAATGAGGTAATTTTTAAAATTATTAATTGATCATTATTAAATTTTAATCAATTTTTAAAATGACACAAGAGTGACTTATAACATTATTCATTAAAGTATACAGTTTTCAAAACACAAACTGCAATTCGATTTTAAAAATTGCAGTTCAAATTTTAAAATCGTTCATTTTTAAAAAAATGCATCACCTTGTTTGTGTTGCGAAAAAATGAAATACCTTTAATGATTTTGTTTAAAACACACTTTGTCATTTTAATGATTTAAAGTGAAATACATATTTGTCATCAATTTGTTTTCTCATGTTTTCAAATTAAATACCTTTAGTGATTTTGTTTAAAACACAGGTTTATAGTAATATTCATTTGGACAAAAATTTCTTACAAACTAGGTTTAAGGAAAATTGTTTAAACTCATTCTTTAAAAGTGTCACGTGTTTCTTAGTATGTCAAAAATATTTTGGTTTTTAAATATTATTAAAAAGATGTACTTCTCACATACATAAATATTTTACAAACTGTGTTGTAGGAAAATTTATCGAATTTACTCTCTAAAAGTATTATGTATCCCTTAGTACGTGAGGAGTACATTTTTTTTTAATAGCGTAAATAAATAAAAAATGTAATTCTCATGGCCTTAAATTTTTTACAAACTATGTTGTATTAGTCTCTAAAAATGTCATATATCCCTTGACCAATGGTTGACCAAAACAGAATAGGACCCAAGTAAAAACATACGCGACACTGCGAGAAACCAGGCACGTTGGGATTCACTACAGTGAGTTACCGATGGACTCGTCGGCGTCTCAGACGCCAACCGTGAGTCAGCGCGACCAATGGATGGTCGAGCATCGGATTTTCCAGATATACGACTTCTTCGGCGGCCTTCCTCGGAAAGCCCAATCCGCCATGTATGACGATTCTCTCCCTCCTCGCTAGGGTTTCTTAACGATTCAAACGTAATTTCCATTTATATAAGAATTCATCGAATGAAAATTTGCTAAATTTGTTGATAGGTTGGAGCTCCAGCGTGAGAATCACATGGAGTACCTAATCAAAGGTCTCAAGCGACTCGAGCCTTCATTTTCCGTCTTGGATGCCAAGTACCTCTCTCTCTCTCAATCTGTATTCAATCGCTGGGCTGTGTATACTAAATGCTAAACAGTCTTCGATTTTATGCTGTGCTTGTCCGTCTAGTGATATACAATGGGCTCCAAGTGATTTGTTTCATAATTGAGTAGCACTAGAATGTGAAATAGAGTTTAATTTATCCCGATTACTAAGTCATAATTGCTAGCAAGCCCTAGCTTGTCCAGATTTTGTGTGCCGGAGGATCCTATTTCACTTCGAGCTTGGGTATAATTACGAAGCTCGTGTGCTAAGTTGAGCTACAATAGAAGCTTATTAATTAATTAATTTAAATTAAATATTGGCACTACGTTTCTCTTCATGGGATGTTCTTGTGACACAATATTTATTTGTGTACTGTTAGTTGTTCTTATATTGTGTTTTCTGTGCTGAATTTTGCTCTGTCCAGTCGACCTTGGCTTTGCTACTGGATCTTGCACTCGATAGCGTTACTTGGGGAGTGTGTTGAGCCTGAACTAGAAGACAATGTCGTTGACTTTCTTAGCCATTGTCAGGTATGCAGTCTCAGTCAGAGCTTTTTGCATTGTTATGCTTCAAAAACTATTCATGTTCACTATATTGTGTAGTTCAAGTCTCTCTCTCTCTCTCTCTCTCTCACTAAGTATTTGTTAGCAGCTTACTAGCATCATAGAAATAGGTGTCACATTTGGACAGATACATCCTTGGCCTGTTTTTTAGAACTTATCATTGGAAACTCAGCGTATATTCCCATTGTTTTCTTCTTAATTATAAATCCTATTTTCTTTTGCTTAGAAGGAGTTTAATTTGGGAGGATTTGTTGCTTCACTGGAAGTGTCTAGTATCCTCCATTCTGTGGTGTAAAAGTCCTTGATGCCTCTAGAAACCACAAGGCCTGTAGTCCTAATCATAGAGTTCAACGTGTACCCTTGTTGTACTTATTTAAGTTTAATGCTTGTTAGTCCATTATCTTACACATATCACCTTTATTATGTATTTTCGGTAATGTGCAACCCCCACATAATTGGCCCTCATCTTTCCTTTCTTTGCTTTGCTTTTGATTTTGTTGTTACCTTATACTTGCAGGATCCAAATGGAGGATATGGTGGCGGACCTGGACAGGCAAGTAAATGTTCCATTTTATGGCAAGATAATGTGTCATTTAATGTCTTTATTATAAACATTAACCTAGATGATTCTGCTCAGATGCCGCATCTTGCAACAACTTATGCTGCAGTAAATGCACTTATTACCGTGGGTGGTGAGAGATCTTTGTCATCAATAAATAGGTGGTCTGTCATGCTCCTTTGAAGCAACTCACTTCTTTTGCAATAGTGCTTTTTTGGAGCCATTTGAAACTGAATGCCATGAATTTTGAAATATTTTGCAGAGAAAAATTATACATGTTTTTGCGTCGAATGAAAGACCCAAGTGGGCCCTTCAGGTGTGACATCATACTACAGGAACTGATTCTACATGGATGCCATCTATTTTTTTTTTCCCTGCATTTTCAAGAGAATGTCTTTGTATTTCACCTCTATTTATTCCTCTGTTTAGATTTTTTCCATCCCTCCTTCCTGGTCGGTGAGGTTTTTAGAGTTAGGGCTATAAATTTATGTTATGGTCATTATTTAATGGTTACTATTTGTATCCTACGTGTAGATTGTGATTATTGAGCTCCAAATGATGACTTTTTAATATCATAAATCACCATTTGTCAGGATGCATGATGCAGGAGAAATCGATGTTCGGGCTTGCTACACTGCCATCTCTGTAAGTTAGCCTCTCTCTCTCTCTCTCTTTCTCCCTCTCCCTACACATGCATACACATGCACATCTTCTCATCCATATATGGCTCAAACAACACAAATACTTGTTACACATAAGAATGCTACACTTAAATTGCGTCTCTTAATTTACATGGCATGATGTTCAAGATTAGATTTTGTTTTAGAAGTGATTGCTCATCTATCGTTGGGTTGATTAGGGCACAGGATTCTGTAAAAGTTAAGGCCTTAGGGACAATAAATGTTTCTATAGGTTCTTGAAATTTTGTGAACTTGCTAATGTTTACCCTGGTACCATTTGTTAATTTGTTCCAGTCCAGTGCTTGATTATTTTGGCAGATCTCCCCAATTCATATTTTCCACTGGTTTTTATCTATGTCTCCACCATTAGAATTGTCTCATCAAACCTTTTATGGTAGTTTTGTTCATAAATCTTTTTTTAATAATTTTTTTTTTCCTGATTTCGTAATCTATGGACAACTCTCTTTTTGTTCGATCAGGTTGCAAGTTTTCTTAACATATTGGACAATGAACTGGTTCAGAATGTTGGAGATTACATTGTAAGGTTGGTCTCTAGCATCCATTAATTTTGATTTGGTGCTAAGCTAGCTGCTTCAACATTCTTTTCATTCTTATATTTTTAGTGAAATCAATATTATCAACTAATATAATCCAAAAAATACATCTTTGTATAGTGATGTTTAATTCTTCATGAAATGCTGTCATTCTTTAGGGTCTGATCTTGCTTATAGGTGCTCCCAGCTCCCATGGTTCAAAGCATGAGGAATGACCATTCGGATTTTCTTCAAAAGGTCTACTTGACATGAATTAGGAGTTAATGAAACTGTTCACAGGAATCCTTTCACAAAATTATCAACTAATTAGAATGGTTTGTTATTAGACCATGATATTTGATTCACCGAATATACCATTATTGTATACTCTTCCATATGTGGGATAGGGATAGAGAAAGAGGAAAACACTGAAGATTTCTCATAGTATTTGTGATCCAAAAATCAATCTAGTTTATTTTGTACCTTTTGCTCAATGAGAAAATGGGCCAGATTCTACAAGATTAAACCTATGGGACTTAAGGAACGTTGGAAGGGAATAAAAAAAAACAATTAGAAAAGAGAGGGAAAATAATAATAAAAATAAGTAAATAAAAATGAAGAGAGGAGATTCTTATATTGGTTTCTCTCCTCTTCATATATTGTCTCCCTTTTTTCTAATAGTACTGAAATGGTACAATTGAAATTTAAAGATGAGAAGGGAGAATTTTTCTTCTTGTATGACTCATAAAAGAAGTGAATTGGAATTGACTTTTTTGAAGTTATTTAGAATCTTGTCCTTCACTAGGTTTAGTATTTTTTACATTGTAAAGTGGCTATCAATTTCCGATGAGTACTAGTGCAATTAATATGTGGTACCTGTTTTGGAAAGCTTTTGTCTGCTTTCACTCCTTGGTTTTGATGGCAATAAGTTAAATTCTCCTGCACAAAGATTTAAATAGTATTATTGGATTGCTTACTTAAATTTTGTCCTTTCGATAATTGACTGGTTAATATAAGTAGTTGATAGTTTTTTACTCTGTCATCTCTCTGTAGGTGTCAGACTTATGAAGGTGGCATTGCTGGGGAACCTGGTGCTGAAGCTCATGGTGGGTATGTTTCGTACCTATTTTATCTTCCCCTACGTATCTGTTTAGCTGGTTCTCACAGTTCATTCTCAAGGTTGCCTCTCACAGATTTGACAATTTGATTATCAGGTACACCTTTTGTGGTTTCGCCACAATGATTCTGATCAATGAGGCTAATCGTTTGGACTTGGCTGGTTTACTTGTAAGACATCTTTGTCTCTCTTTATGGTGATTAAGATAAGTTATTTCAGTATCTGGCTCTGTATAACGTGGTGGAACAATTTTGTTGTATTGCTTTTGGTTTTATCTGTTGTGTTTATCATTAACATTTCTCTTGTGATTATTTCTGTGAACATGCTTTTTAAATCTGTCTTTATCAAATGTCTGCTATTGGTAGGATTGGGTCGCATTTCGGCAAGGTAAGGAGTGTGGATTTCAGGGGAGAACAAATAAATTGATTGATAGTTGCTATTCATTTTGGCAGGTAATTCCTCTCTCTCCCACCCACCCCCCCTCCCCCCTTCCCCCTCCTTTCTCTATTTTTCCTGTCAGTGTTCCTTCTGATTTATAGTGGAATTAATATAAAAGAGTGACCAGGGAGGCGTGTTTGCACTGTTACAAAGATTTCATTCTACGCTTGATGAACAACTTGCACTCCCGCATTCTGGAGAAGGAGACTGCACCAATGATAGCCAAAAAACTGGTATAGCCTCTGGTATATCTGAAGAGGAAGACAGTTTAAAATTTTCCTGTTGTTGTCTGTAACTCTTTCCACTTCATTTATTAGGAGATTATATTTAAACTTCCATTCTCGCTTGTCTGCAGGCCTGAATGCTTCATGTCCAGTAAATTTAAACAGTATTGGCTATAATTTCATCAAGCAACCTGCCGAAACAGAACCTCTTTTTCACAGCTTGGCTTTGCAACAATACATACTTTTATGTGTGCAGGTGTGGATTTGACCTATAATTCAACATTGTGGTAACTTGATGCCTGATGGATGGTTGTCTGTGATTTCTGTATGCCTGATTATTGCTAATTTGCTTTAGGATTTGTTTGCGAAGGGCCTGAAAAAGGGCGGTCTTTCAAGAATTACTTTTTTCTGCTTTTTAGTGCCATAACCAAATCTGAACTGAACACTCATCCTTATTTTATCTTTTTGGGAAAGGGAACTTGAAATTTTTGGGCAGTTTTGAGTTCACGATCAACATGTTCAGTTCTTGGAACATTTAATTGATGCCCTCGCTGTTCCTGTTAACGGACCACCATTTGATGCCCTCGAATGTTCAATATAGTGAACATTGCATATTTGGCATCCCGATGATTTTTTGCTTGTTGAAAAATTGTTTTGACATGCTATTATGTATACTGCTTCCAAGGGGTTAATATTCTGACATGATTTGGTTTTTCGCAGGATATTGAAGGCGGAATGAGAGACAAACCTGGGAAGGGCAGGGACTATTATCACACGTGTTATTCTCTAAGCGGCCTCTCAGGATGTCAGTATAGCTCGGCAGAGGATGAGGATTCTCCACCATTGCCTAGTGCGGTAATGGGTCCTTATTCCAATCTCTTGGAACCCATCCACCCTCTCTTCAATGTTGTTTTAGAAAAATACTATGAAGCGCACGAATTCTTTGCCATGTCCTAAGCAAATATACTGTTAGGTTACTCAATCTACAGGGCTGAGATGTATAATTCAAATTTCTTCCACCTACAAATTGTTCCTGTTAGGTTAAGAGAAGTGAATTATGCTGATGATGAACTATTGCGTTACACTCGATATGACATATTACACTTAACCGCGCAGCGTGGATCCTGTAGGTCCTTTTGAGGGATCTGCAATTCGGGCACTCCAATTCTGGATTTGACCAATAATAACTTTCGCGTAGTGTTTTAAAGAAATGAGATGACAATGAAATATTGCATTAGAGGAGGGCTCTGCATTGGAGTTCAAGCCTGGAAAGTGTATCAAACAGAAGCATTTCAAGTGGTAGTGGTGTTGGATGCTGAAGAAACGCTCAATTTTTAGTGGATATCATGGATATAGCATGTGGATCATTCATTTAGGACCATTGAACCAAGGGTATATATGGCCGGACCCAATTGGTACCAGATTATGAGCTACTGAGTTGGAAATACTGCTTTCTAATATCCTAATATAATAGCTTGGAGTCAGTTGAGAGTGACCATTTTGAAGTGACATTTTGCATTTCGATTGGATTTGCTAAAGCTTTTTGTGCCCACCGACCGGGTATCTAGCTACCAATCAGCACCGAGTACGTGGCGGTGGCGGTGGTGCTCCCCCTGTCTTATCCTTACAGTTACGTTCCTTTGAGGGCTTAATAGAAAAAGAACATACTTTTACTTTTAATTATATTGGAATAATCTTCTTTTACTTGGATGGGTCTTGGCAAGTCCGTCGATTTAAGAATTAGATGCTCAAAGTCAAAAAATAATTTATAATTTTTAACTGGGCAAGTCTTAGCGGGTTGATTTGAGAATGAGATGTTCAAAGTCGGTTTTTAAAATCATAAACCACTTTTCAAAAATTAAAGAAATTTTATTTCTGTTGGCCATTATTTTATGCCGTCGTAAACACGGTAAAATACGAAAATATTTTAACCATAACCATTTTATGCGGAAAGAGTAGCCTTAATTTAGACAAAAATTTAGTTCAATTAAAAATGCGAGGGAGAATCAACCGCTTGTGCATTTTCTTCTCTTGGAAGCTATTAATTGGAATCAACTGCTTGTTCCTTTTTTTTTTTTTTTTTTTTGGGTAAAAAACTGCTTCATAGAAAACAAACAAAGCGGACTACAAAACACATCCCTCACTAAGAGGGGAGGGTGGGGGATGATCTTTTTCACTACAGATGGGGATGGAAAGGGGGGGAGAAAAATGAAAAAAAAAAGTGGGAATGCAGCCAGAGAAAACTCTAGCTGCGGCCCAATAAGTCACATAATGAGCGCAGAAGTTAGTACTTTTGTTAACTTTCCTAACCTCCCATTGAAAAGAGGAAGGAATCAGAGATAAAACATCAGAAATTAAGGGTGCGTTTGGGAGTGCGTTTTTTTAAAAATAATCTGCGATTTTAAACCAAATCACAACTTTAGGGTGTTTGGGATTGCGATTTTAAAAACACAAATTTTAAAATCGCAAAAAAATCTGCGATTTCCATAAGCTGATTAGAGGGTGCTTATTTGAAAAAGTGCGAATTTAAAACAAAATCACGATTTCTTTTAAAAAGATATTTGGTGCAATAGTTACATTTTTTAGAACGAAAATGAAAAAAATACCAAGAATACCCACCTAAAATATATTAAAACCCTTATTTTTTTATTTTTATTTTTTTCCTTCATCCTCTCTGTCTTGTTCATCCTTATTGATAATTTGGTCATGAAACCGCAATTATATGCTAATGTTATCCAAATACTCAATTGATAAAAAAAGTACTTTTTAATATGTTTTACCAAACGCCTGTGCGATTTTAAAAAGTAGCAATTTTAAAAATATAATTTTTAAAAACACAATTTTTAAAATCGCACTTATTAAAATCGCACTTCCAAACGGGTCCTAAGCCATCTATTTGCCGATCCAAAACGGTGGAAGGTTGCTCTATCAACCGCTTGTTCAATTACATGATTTTTCTTGTCTTTTTTCGTTTTTTCTTTTTCTACACTTCCTACTCCAGACAATCGTCTGAAAGTCAGCTTTTGATGTGGGCAAGAAGAACGCGTTCCGAGTTATAAAAGTGAAAACTGCCAAGCGCTTCTTCCTCACTTGTCTTCAGACTTCAGAGTACCCCAGAAGATGTCTCTGAACTCCGACCAAGAAATGGACAAACACAGAGAAGTGATTAAAGACGAAGAAGCAAAACCGGTGGGAGAAAGGCGGCGTACCCAATATGTAAGGAATGGAGAACAAAAACCAGAAGAAGAACTAGAGCAAGAAAAGCACACCGTCTCAGACGCACCACCACCACCCATCAGGATCAGGGCCATCACCCACTCTTCACCCAGATACCACAAACCCTCAACGCCACCGTTAGATTCCTCACCACCCTCTTCGCTTTCCTCCCATCAATCCTTTCATGAATATGAACTCAGTCACCCTACCGCACCCCTTGAGACCTCACTGCCGGCCGTGGCGAACCGGGTGGTCCAGGCCGACCCAGTGGTGGGGACCATGGCGAACCCAGTAGCCCAAGAGGGCTTCATCAGCGTCGGAGATGTTGAAGCGGGCGCTAATAAACGTGGCGGTGGTGACCAAAGAAAGAGACCAAATTCGTCGATTTCGAGGTGGAAGATGACGGAAAGCATGTTGGAGAAGGCCTTGATGGGGTTAAGGATTTCTGGGTTTGTGTTTTGCTTGATCTCGTTTTCGGTTATGGCGGCTGACAAGGCTCAGGGTTGGGCTCTTGATTCTTTTAACCAGTACAAGGAGTTCAGGTTAGTCTTTCTGTTGACCTCTTAGGTTTTTTGTTCGGTAAAAGTAGTACTGTCTGTGGGAAAAATCTCACAAATGGAAAGCTTATTTCCAGGATCTTTTTCGATTTATAATTGTAAAGAGGAAAAGATTACAGTTTCCAAAAAAAGTTGGTTATTTGAATTTGTAGATCATCCGTCTTGAATTGTTTTATTAAAGCGTTTTGAAATGTGGGTCAAATTTGTGAGCTTTTTGTTTGTGATGAATTGCAGGTACTGTATGGCTGTAAATGTGATAGGGTTTGCATATTCAGGGCTGCAAGTGTGTGATCTGGTCCATCATTTCACCACCGGGAAACATTTAGTCCGGCACCACCACCGTCACTACTTTTATTTCTCTATCGATCAGGCAAGTCTTTGTTTGGAATATTTATTGTAGAGGACATATTATACCTAACACTGGCCCATGTTTTTTGGATTGGAGTCCCCTTAAATTAGTCTGCCCTAAAATTCAGACAGCTTAAGAGAGGGACTGTTGGGTCTACCTACTCAAACAGATAAACTTGATACCCGGGATAGAGTAGGTGAATTTCACAGCTCCTTTCTCTTAAGCTCGAATTTATAGCGGGAAATCCTCATCCGTGTTTTTGTGCTATCCTTTTTTGGGTCTAATCACTGGGTATAGATTAGGGGGTCCTATGAATTTATGCTAATTAAGTTATGGGACCACAGCTTATAGAAAAGATGGTGTGCATTAGGGCCATGGAGGGTGCGGACTAATGTTTGCACAACCCGCAGGTAGTGAGTTTTCCTCCACGCTAATTGTTGGGTATAGTCCTGCAGAGAATTTGCTGGGTCACTCCATTAATTTTGGGCCGTGTAGTTGTTGACTTTCATCGACAACCTTTTTATCACCTTTTCCCTGCCTTTTCCCCCTAGAAATGCAGCCCCTTGCTTTCTCATGTTCGGTTTCTCTAGTTTTATAATTGCCTCTTGGAAGAAAGTTTACCACTTTCTAAAGCAAGGAATATTCTGGTACGTTAATAATCACTTTAGTGTGTCAAATAGCTTTAAAAGCTTAATGCTCAAGTATTGTTAGGAAATGCTAGAATTCTACCAGAAACCCATTATAACTTTTAGATGGAAAAAATAAGATATAATTCCAAGTGCATGGGACATAATTATTGCCTCTCTAGCTTTTAGTATGGCTAGGCACCGACTCCACAGAGTTGGAAAGGGCTCTTCTGGCATCCGCCTCTGCCGAACTCGAAAGAGTCGGAAAACCTTCGTCTCTCACTCTCTCTCTAAAGGAGGTGATTTTCAGTGCGACTCTGCCTTTGAAATGTCGGATTTGGAATTGGAAATGACCTCCTGGGCTGGAACAAAGATCTGCTCTTCAAAGAATAGATCTTTGTCTTCTGTCGAAGATGAAGAGGAAGATCTTCTCTTCATCTTCGAACAAAGAACATATCTGTTCTTTGTCTTCAGCCAAAGACAATGGTTACTTAAATCTCACCCTGAACAAATCTAGGAGAAGAAGAAGTTGACAAAGAGAGATTGTGGGCTGTGGCTATGGCACAGGCCGTAGAGAGCCAGAAAGAAAAGAAAAGTGTGGGGTAGGGTTAGGAAATAAGAGTATATACTTGTCCAAAACAACGGTTTTAAGTATAGTTAAAAGTTTGTTCGGGTTGAAATCAAAAATATATCCTATCCATATTTTGATTCCGACTCTGATTTTATCGGGAAATATTTAAATTCTTTCCCAATCCCTTGAAAGGAATCACCACAGGGCCACAACACACACACACAAACAACAAACACACGTATCAATCAATATAAGAGCATGTTCACAGAGGCTGCTTGCTTTCAAGCACCGTATACTGATATGCATAGTAACATGCTGGCCTTGTTGTTTGGGATGGCAGATGTTGACTTATCTTCTGATATCAGCCTCATCATCGGCTGCCACCAGAGTTTATGACTGGAAGTCCAACTGGGGCGAAGACAAGTTTCGTGAAATGGCGAGCGCGTCCGTGGGATTTTCCTTTGCTGCATTTCTGGCCTTTGCCTTGAGTTCTCTCATTTCTGGCTATACCATCTGTAAAGCTTCATAGTTAGATACCATTGCTGTATCAGTAAATTATACGACGTCTGAGTTTTGAAGAACCTTTGTTTCCCCTCCCTGTAGTGCTAAATTATGATAGATTGTTGGAAAAGAAAAATTACTGCTGAAGAAATGTTTTAAAGCTTTGTATAAAAGTAGATGTTTGCGTTTCTGATGAACCTTGGAGGATTATGATTATCATGGCCTTTTGATTATATATATATGATTATCATGGCCTTTTGATGAATCATTTTTGGTTTATTTATTTTAAGGAAAAAAAAAAAAAAAAAAGGGTTGGTGACCAGCTGGGTTTGGTAATCGAAATATAAAATATTTAGTTGAAGGCATTATTAACATGACAAAGTTTTCTTTCAAATTGGGTTGAAATAATTTCTTTTAACATAATCTTTAAAAGTGACATTGTCCCATGAACATTTGAGATGAACATGTTTTTTTAATAGCAAAAGTTGGAATAAATTTTATAAAAAATTGATGTGCATTTCATATATTATTAAAAAAAAGAATACATGTTACTTTTATAGACTAGGTTGAAAGAAAACTTTGTCCTTATTAATAAACAGAATTACTAAAATCGAGTGAAATCATAGTTGAAGCTACCTTAGAATTTCCAGGTTGATGTTATGTAATCAAACGAGGAATTTTCACCGTCATTTAGGTTTTATTTTTTACTTAATATTTACACAAAATTAATAAACAATGGATTATATAATTCATTGAAAGGTCTTCGCAACAATTAGCAATTACTGAAGGATAAGAATGCTTAATTAATCCTTCAAAAAAAAAAAGCTTAATTATTGAATTTCTTCACTGATCAACAATGACATTAGCTAATCAAGAAGTTGTTTAAAACAAAACTGCCCGTAAATTATTGACTATTTATATTACCTGATTAAATATATTAATATGATCCAATCGCTCAACCTGCCCTTTAACCTTTTCCCATTGTCTCCTTCCAAATTTTTTACTTTTTGACAAATCTTGCTGACACTAGTTTATTTTATTTTTATAATGTTTTTTTTGCACCAAAAAAAATATCAGGGCTTATCTATAATGATGCATCGAATCTGACTAAGATTTTATGATGCATGATCTACAAAGTGGAACCAAACAAATAATGATAAAGAACTATAATCTTGACCTCATAGCTTAAGTCATCGTTGAAGAATTCCCTGAATCAATGAAAATTGTCGTTGCCCACATCATGGGCTTTACTAATCACATTAAGAAAACATGTATAGCATCCATATTTTTCTGTCCATGTGTTTTTTTAGCAAATAAGAAAAAAACAACTACAAAAGGACAGAATTAAAAGGAACAAGTCTGCCAGATGCTTCGGGAGGGATTCAAATCTCGAAGTTAATGGGACTATCAGACCCGTCGCCTTCTCTTGCTTCCCAATAGCCCAGCAAGTTTCTTTTACATGCATGGCAGCCCCTTCAATACCCTCTCACATTAAGGCTTGGGTCTACTCTGAATATGGAAGTGCTGTTGATGTTTTGAAACTGGACCAAAATTTGGCAGTCCCACAAGTGAAGGAAGATCAAGTGCTGATCAAGGTTGTTGCTGCATCCCTTAATCCTGTTGATTCTATGAAGATGAGAGGTTTTCTCAAGGACTGTGACACTCCTTTTCCAGTAAGGCTTTCTTTCCATCTTTCTCCTATGCTAATTCTTTGTGTTTTCCTTCTTTCTTTTCGCAAGGTACATGTTATGTATAGATATCATCCCATATTCCCAGTTATTTTATGAAGATTCTCGATTAATGCTTTTCTGCAGGATATCTGATAATATTTACATGGTTATTCAATGGATGTGGATGAAACTTGAAAGTAAACATGCTTCAATGGGTTTCTCCACAATTTGCAATATTTGATTTTTTTGTTACTTTTATAACTTCTGTGTGACTTGTAGATGAGGCTGCATACTAGATGGTTTTGCAGAAGTTACTTCATTAAATTTAATTTGAAGGCTAATTGTAACAGAAACTGGAACAAACTTTAACAGCTGGGGAACATTAATTGCAACTTAATTAACCCTTTATTTAGATTATTTCCTCAAATTTAAAATTTATAGAATATTGCAACTAAAATGAAAAAAAAAAAAAAAAAAAAAAATACACTATATCCAAAAAGAAAAAAAGAAAAAAAAAAAAAAGAAAAAGAAAAAGATAAAAGCAATACAGAGTAAGATCTTGGAGAACTGTCATTCAATGAGGGTTGCATCATCCTTTCCTAGGTGTTCATTGCCTTAATATGGTCGGTGGCAACTGGCAAGGATTTGAGTGTCTTAATAACATTAACTGGGTGTTTTCCATATTATCATTATTAAGAGTGTGCTTTATTTTTGTTGTTATTTCGTATAGACTGTTCCAGGCCACGATGTTGCAGGGGTGGTGGTTAAAGTGGGAAGCCAAGTGAAGAATTTCAAGGTAGGAGATGAAGTATATGGGGATATGGTAGAGAAAGCTTTGAACCATCCAAAACAATTTGGCTCTTTGGCTGAGTACACTGCTGTGGAAGAGAAATTATTGGCTCTTAAACCCAAGAATCTAACTTTTGTTGAAGCTGCTAGCCTTCCCCTGGCTATTCAGACTGCCTACCAAGGCCTTGAAAAAACTGGATTCTCTGCTGGTAAATCCATCCTTGTTTTGGGAGGTGCTGGGGGAGTTGGAACTCTGGTTATTCAGGTATATATGCTCACTACTCTCTTTCATATTCCATTGCAAATGTCTTTTCACGTTATTGTAAGTTATGCACTGAAATTACATTTCTGGATTTGAAATTGCTCTGAAGTCAGATCTGATATCCTTTATATATATCTTGTTCTTTCTGCTGAGGCAGCTAGCAAAGCATGTTTTTGGTGCATCTAAGGTAGCAGCTACTGCAAGCACTGGGAAACTGGAGCTGTTGAAGAGTTTGGGAGCTGATTTGGGTATTGATTATACCGAGGAGAACTTTGAAGATCTTTCAGAGAAATTTGATGTAGTATATGATGCTGTTGGTATGATTCTTACTTCATTATTATTGCTTCCAAAAATTTATATTCTGATGTCATGATTACCCACAAGAAAAAAATTGCTGACTAATTCTGTTGTAAAACAAAAACAGGGCAGAGTGACAGGGCAGTGAAAGCGGTGAAAGAAGGTGGGCAGGTCTTGAAAATAGTTCCCGAAACTCCAACAGCAGCCGTATTTGTGCTCACTTCAAATGGGTATTTCTTGGAGAAACTGAAACCTTACTTGGAAAGTGGGAAGGTGAAGCCACTGATCGACCCCAAAGGCCATTTTCCATTTTCTAAGACTGTTGAAGCATTTTCTTATCTTGACACTAAAAGAGCTACTGGCAAAGTGATTGTATATCCAATCCCGTGAGAGAAAACAAATCTGTTTCTGCATTATATATAACAACTAATATATCCTTGTCTATGCATGAGGACTACCAATAAAGCATGGTTGTTATACGTTTGCAAATATTTAGTACCTTTTCTTTCAAATAATGTAAATAATTATTGTGATGACTTGAATTGTCTCAAGTCAAATTGTGGGCCTCCCAGATTTTTTACTTTGTTTTTACAATGAGGAACCACACAAATAATGATAAAGGGCTATGATCTTGACCCAAGTAGCTTAGGTCATTGGTGACGAATTCCCCTGCCAATGGGCTCACAATCACATTAAGAAAGCATGTATATCACGCATATTTTTCTGTCCATGTGTTTTTTTTTTTTTTTTTTTAAGCTAATAAGAAAAACTACAAAAGGACAAGAATTAAAAGGGACAAGAGGCTCGGGGGGATTCAAATCACTAGCTAATGCTTTTTATGATAAACATTAAGATGAATTTTTCGGATCTAGTGAGCTTCCAATATGAAGGATCCTATATTGCCAATCCAGCGGGAGCTCAAAATTGAGGAAAGCAATCTAAAGTAGAGATAACATTTTGCGAATCGCCCACTAAAATAATTTGTTTGATAATGCTCTTTTGATGTTGCTTTTTAGTTGAAAATGTGTTTTGATATGAAATAAAAGTTTAAGTCTTTTGTAAATATTGTGTTTGAAGAAGTTTATGAATAAAAGTAGAGCTGCCCCGTGCTCATCTACAGTGAGATCTAAACGTGTATTGCATGCATATTTTTCTTCCTAGATCTAAACGTGTATTGCATGCATATTTTTCTTCCCACACATCCACTGTGGGTGATCTGTGGCTGAAATCTCAAAGTTAAATCTCCTCCGTACTCTCAGTATTAAAAGAGAGAACACAAGTTAATGCGACTCTCAAACCATATCTCTTTGTGAAACAAACCCATCTCCTTATCTTGCTTCCCAGTTGCCCAGAAAGTTTCCTTTACATCCATGGCAGCCCCTTCAATACCCTCTCACGTTAAGGCTTGGGTCTACTCTGAATATGGAAGTGCTGTTGATGTTTTGAAACTGGACCAAAATGTGGCCGTCCCACATGTGAGGGAAGACCAAGTGCTGATCAAGGTTGTTGCTGCATCCCTTAATCCTGTTGATTCTAAGAGGATGAGAGGCTTTCTCAAGGCCACTGACACTCCTTTTCCAGTAAGGCTTTCTTCCCATCTTTCTCCTGTGCTAATTCTTTGTGTTTTCTTTCTTTCTTTTCCGCAGGATATCTGATAATATTTACATGGTATTTAATGGATGCGGATGAAAGTAAACATCCTTCAATGGGTTTCTCCACAATTTTGCAATATTTGATTTTCCAGTAACTTCTGTGTGACTTGTAGATGAGCCTGCATACTAGATGGTTTTGCAGAAGTTACTTCATGAAATTAAATTTGAAGGCTATAATTATAACAGAAACTGGAAGGAACTTTAACAGAAGGGGAACATTAATTGCAATTCAATTAACCATTTATTTAGATTGTTTGCTCAAATTTAAAATTTGTAGAATATTGTAACTAAAATGAAAAAAAATAATAAAAAATAAAAAATACACTATACCCAAAAAAGAAAAAAGGAAATTAAAAGCAATATAGAGTAAGATCTTGGAGAACTGTCATTCAATGAGGGTTGCATCACCCTTTCCTAGGTGTTCATTGCCTTAATATGGTTGGTGGCAACTGGCAAGGATTTGAGTGTCTTAATAACATTAACTGGGTGTTTTCCATATTATCATTATTAAGAGTATGCTTTATTTTTGTTGTTATTTCGTATAGATTGTTCCAGGCTACGATGTTGCAGGGGTGGTGGTTAAAGTGGGAAACCAGGTGAATAATTTCAAGGTAGGAGATGAAGTATATGGGGATATAATAGAGAAAGCTTTGGACCAGCCAAAACAATTTGGCTCTTTGGCTGAGTACACTGCTGTGGAAGAGAAATTATTGGCTCTTAAACCCAAGAATCTAACTTTTGTTGAAGCTGCTAGCCTTCCCCTGGCTATTCAGACTGCCTACCAAGGCCTTGAAAAAACTGGATTCTCTGCTGGTAAATCCATCCTTGTTTTGGGAGGTGCTGGTGGAGTTGGAACTCTGGTTATTCAGGTATATATGCTCACTACTCTCTTTCATATTCCATTGCAAATGTCTTTTCACGTTATTGTAAGTTATGCACTGAAATTACATTTCTGGATTTGAAATTGCTCTGAAGTTAGATCTGATATCCTTTATATATATCTTGTTCTTTCTGCTGAGGCAGCTAGCAAAGCATGTTTTTGGTGCATCTAAGGTAGCAGCTACTGCAAGCACTGGGAAACTGGAGCTGTTGAAGAGTTTGGGAGCTGATTTGGCTATTGATTATACCAAGGAGAACTTTGAAGATCTTCCTGAGAAATTTGATGTAGTATATGATGCTGTTGGTATGATTCTGGCTTCATTATTATTGCTTCCAAAAATTTCTATTCTGAGAATATTGCAGACTAATTCTGTTTGAAACAAAAACAGGGCAAAGTGACAGGGCAGTGAAGGCGGTGAAAGAAGGTGGGCAGGCCTTGAAAATAGTTCCCGAAACTCCAACAACGCCCATATTTGTGCTCACTTCAAATGGGTCTTCCTTGGAGAAACTGAAACCTTACTTGGAAAGTGGGAAGGTGAAGCCACTGATCGACCCCAAAGGCCATTTTCCATTTTCTAAGACTGTCGAAGCATTTTCTTATCTTGACACTAACAGAGCTACTGGCAAAGTGATTGTATATCCAATCCCGTGAGACAAAACAAATCTGTTTCTGCATTATATATAACATATCCTTGTCTACGCATGAGGACTACCAATAAAGCATGGTTACTATCTGTTTGCAAATAGTTATTACCTTTTCTTTCAAATAATGTAATCTCTTCTGAGAAAATTAAGGTTCTTTTTCCTAATTACTTTTAAGGATAAACATGCTTTGGTGGCGGTTGGATTGTCGTCTTTGTTAGACTATGAGCTTCTATGTTTGCTTCTCTTTTGAAGACTAATTGAATACCATCTTCGCCTCATCGATGATTTTCGTATTTTTAACGCCAAAATAAAGTTGCCGGTGCCACATCAAGCATGGTGGTCGGCCACCATCATGCTTTTACCAATTAGGATCAAACAAATCAAGGAGGAAAGTTTCCATCTCATACTCTTTTCATCCACATCAATTATGAACTTTATTTTGGTGTAGTCACGTTACGCTTGTACATGTCCTCATCTGCTAAGTTAAGCCCACGTATGAGTGAGTTTTCAAGCAATCCATTTTCATTTTTTTTTTAATAATTTTATTTAGAAATACACTTTTAATCTGTAAATTGCAGAATAAAACGGGCTCTCCAAAGGGTAATGAACATTTCCCATATCATGGAATTTGCTCAATGAATCTGATAGGGAAAGAGTGTCTAGGTGCATATTTGTCAGGTCACCAGCTATTGTTTTTTCTATTTTGTGAGTAGGTCACCAATTATTGACCCTTGTTATCCTCTCTTCCACTCACTCCCCTTTTTGTCAGTCCCAAAAAGAGAGAAGCCAAAGTTACCGTATGTGATTCTCAAACCACCGGTGTTTGTGAAAAAGACCCATCTCCTTGTTCCCAATACCCCGGCAACGGCAAGTGTGTTGAACATCAATGGCAGCCCCTTCAAGTGCTTCGATTCCCTCTCACAATAAGGCTTGGATCTACTCTGAATATGGAATTGCTGTTGATGTTTTGAAATTCGACTCAAATGTGGCCGTCCCACAACCGAAGGAAGACCAGGTGCTGATCAAGGTTGTTGCTGCATCCCTTAATCCTGTTGATTCTAAGAGGATGCGTGGCTTCTTCAAGGACATTGACTCTCCTTTACCAGTAAGATTTTCTTCTTCTTTTATTTTTTTAATTTTTAATTTTAAATCGGGTATCTGGAGCTTTGCCCCGACTAGATCTCCAGACACCTACATGGGTCAGGTAAGATTCGAACTTTTATCCGCGGGCGTGAATTCAAAGAATTGTTTGCTCGAAACATGTTTGATGAGGCACCGGGGCAATTCAATTACCAATTGAGCCAATCCTTGGTGTTACTTTCTTTTCACAGGATTTATGTTAGATATCTGATAATATTTACATGGTATTCCACGGATTTGGATGAAAGTAAACATGCTTATTGGTTTCTCTGTTAATTGTTATGATTTGATTTTTTTTTTCTTCTTTTTTTACTATTTTTTAGAACTTGTCTGATTTTTAGATGAGCTTGAACATATACTAGATGGTTTTGCAGAAGTTAATTACTTCATGAATTTGTTTCATACTCAGCTTGATTTGTATATGTAGACTGTTCCGGGCTATGATGTTGCTGGTGTGGTGGTGAAAGTGGGAAGCCAAGTGAAGAATTTCAAGGAAGGAGATGAAGTATATGGGGATATCAATGATAAAGCTTTAGACCACCCAAAAAATTTTGGCTCTTTGGCCGAGTACACTGCTGCGGAAGAGAAGTTAGTGGCTCTTAAACCCAAGAATTTAAGCTTTGCTGAAGCTGCTAGCCTTCCCCTTGCTATTGAGACTGCCTATGAAGGCCTTGAGCGAACTGGATTCTCTGCTGGTAAATCCATCCTTGTTTTGGGAGGTGCTGGTGGAGTTGGAACCCATGTTATTCAGGTACATCTTCACTCTCCTTCAACCTTGTGCAAAATTCTTATTTTCCTTATTACTGTAAGTTGAAATCCGACACAAACTTAACACATAATTAAGTTGAAGGGCCAGGTTAAAGTTAATCAATATGGTCTTATACTCATATTTCGACACAACTTGAATTTAACACGCAACATTTAAGACCGTCAATTTTTTGACGTGACCTGTGAAACTCAACATAAAATTAGAGGGTTAAAATTGATGGATCTTACTTGTTTAATTAAAGGGGTTGAGTTATTGTTGACTTACCCATATATCAACATCGTTCAAAGTCGACATGCTAACACGAATTGCTACCCCTAATTTCAACAATCATCATTAGTGTTTTAAATAAAGTTCCTGGCTTAAAAATACTCTATTAGTTGAGATCTGATATCTGTTATACATCTTGTTATTTCTGTCTGGGGCAGCTAGCAAAGCATGTTTTTGGTGCATCCAAGGTAGCAGCTACTGCAAGCACTGCGAAACTGGAGCTGTTGAAGAGTTTGGGAGCTGATTTGGCTATTGATTATACCAAGGACAACTTTGAAGACCTTCCTGAGAAGTTTGATGTAGTATATGATGCTGTTGGTAAGCTTCTGAGTTCATTATTATTGCTTCCAAATACGCATATATATATATATATATATATATATATATATATAAGACATTTAGTTCTAAAGTAATTGGTTACCTGCCAATCTATTTTTGGAGTATCACAGGGCAATGTGATAGGGCAGTAAAGGCTGTGAAAGAAGGCGGGCAAGTTGTGACAATAGTAGGTCCTGTAACTCCACCAGCATCCATATTTGTGCTCACTTCAAAGGGCTCCATCTTAGACAAACTGAAACCCTACTTGGAGAGTGGGAAGGTGAAGCCACTGATCGACCCCAAAGGCCCATTCCCATTTTCTAAGACTGTTGAAGCATTTTCCTATCTTGACACTAATAGAGCTACTGGAAAAGTGGTCGTGTATCCGATCCCATGAGGGGGGGAAAAAAAAAATCGATTTCAGCAATATATGTAAATTATATAATAAAGTGGTTTGGCTTGCATCCGTACTGTTGTTTCTCTTATCCTAGTTGCTTGTTTTGTGTTGGAAAAATGAAGAGGGAGGTAAGGAACAATAAGAATGTAAATCTCACATATGAAGTTGAAATATGATGTTTGTCGATCAAGGCCTAAGTGCCTAATAAAGTGCTTACATTTTACTGAAACCAAGCATAAGTGGGTTGGATTTATTAGAGTTGTATAAACTATGTTAAATATTTTTGTCTAGCTGATCATTTTTGGATATTATTGTTTGTGTGATGGACCAGGATCAAGCTCACTGGGGCTGGACAAGAGGCCCATTCTATATACGCTTTTCAGCCCATCTCAACGGTTGCACCCGAAAAATCCCCCTAACAGGAAAATATAAATAAGCATACTGCAGACAGAAAAAGAGCAAGGGGAGAGGGTTACCTTATTATTCCATTTCAGACCCCAATACCCATTGTTTTTGTTAGAGCCCAAGGGCCTCAGACCCAAAAATGAAGAAGCCGCTACGTGGGTCGTGGGGTATACCGCTATAGGATGTTATTATTGGGTCTTTCATGCAGGTATAAATAGGATGTTTTTGGTTGACCATTGAAGAGGCTCAGGAATTTAAAAAGAAAAAAAAAAAAAAAACCTACAATTACTATTTTAAACCTACAATTACAATTAACTTTTGAACTATTTAATCATTTTATTTAGCCTCTGTTATAATTTCCAATTAAATCCGATGATTTTTTTAAATGACAATAATACCCCTATATCATATAAATTATTATTATTATATTAAAAAAAAAAAAAAACCCACCATAAGAGAAAATCGGGGAGTTTTTTATTTTTATTTTTTTTAATTGAAGGGCATGATTATATTTTAACATAATTAATTGTCTTTAAGGGATAGTTCAATCGGTTATGAAGCAGAGGTCACTAGACCATCCTCCATCTTTTTCTTCCCTTATGTGGATATGTAAAAAAAAAAAGAAAAAAAAAAAAAAAAAAAAAAGAGCGAATGTAATTTAAAAAAAAAAAAACAAAAAAAGGTTCGTGTGGAGAGATTCTAGAGGATAGAAAAGGTGTCAGTCGTTGACTTCGTTTGATAAATATCAATCACAAGCTCTACCTTAGATTCTTAGTTGAATAAAAGCTTCCAAAACATCAAATGACCCGTTAAGCCTCACATAAAACGTAAGATGAATGCGTTCTACATCTCAGATTCTTCTTCAATCTTTTTTTTTTTTTTTTTTTTTTTTTTTTTTTTTAATTTATTATTTATTTATTTATTTATTTTTTTAAGGGTTCACACATGTAGAAGCCCCTTTTTACCTAATGTCAAACTAGGGTAAAGGTTAAAAAAGAAAAAGAGACGAAAATTCCATTTTACTTAATCCCGGTTCTTTATAAAAGACTTTTCGATGACCATTTGCTAGTGCTACATGTTACGTCTTCATCAAAGATTTCGAATATTCTCAATACTCCACAAACCCCCATCATGTGCAAAATATTAACGTGGCCTAAAAGGGGATTCGATGTTAAGCTCTTTTAGCTATTCTCGAATTTGTGATTGATGAATCCAATATCAAGTTTTATAATTGCTGGATTAAGTATAGAAGTGTTTATAGGGATTGGTTGAGATTAATTGATGGAGTACTTGGAAGGTGATTATGCATTAATCAGTTGGATTAAGAATAATCTTGGCCGGAGAGTCCAAGCACCAATAGTTGACTATAAAAGAGGACAAATAAAATAGATTCGTGGAACGTGCCCAAAGTTAAAGTTGCATTTTAAGAGAAGAGAACATTCTTGTACAGTTGTACTCTATAATTTAAGGATGCAGGTCCACCGTGACACAAAAAAATATACTGCCCCGGCCCACTACTTGATTTTCGCTATCATTGACGTCTGTATGCGTTTCAAAAGTCAAACCTAAAGCCCAAGAGAAGTGCCCACACGAGAAAGATCTCTTTTAAGGCATCTTCATTCTCCAATAACCACAACCCTACAGAAGAGAAACAAACAAGCCTTCTAAATTCCCTTTCTTTTCGCAGCCAAATAATTATGAAAACGTTTCTTGGCACCCCTAATGTGGTCCATTGTAATTGGTCAAATCTCCAAGGATCAATTGATGCAGTATGACATGGCGAAAATAAAAACTTGCAAATTGTCTTTAGAGTTTAGAGTATTAATTCTTATTGATAAAACTGATGAATAATATCTATAACAACTCTGATTGTCAAGCCGTCATGTTTAAAAGTTAGGGATGCTGCCTTGATAGAAAAAATTATAAAACTAACCTTAATCAAAATAATCACAAACTCGCTCGTGCGAATGTCGTCACAAGAGTGTTAAGCGAAGTTTATGTTTTGCGATTAGTTGTAAGTGAAGGTTACGCGAGATTTCATAAATACAAAATTGTGGAATTGGATTCATAGCTAGAAAACATTAATGGAATTTGATTTTTTTTTTTTTTTTTTTCGTGAAATACAAAATTAATTGTGGCATTTTAAATAAGATTTCCAATGCCACCAAGCTTGCCTTTATTTTATTTTTTTTGACATGTCCGCACAAGAGGGGGGAGGGGGGATTCGAACTAGTAACCTCCGCTTCATTAGGCGTGGTCACAGCCGATTGAGTTACCTCTTGGGGACGAATCATGTTAGAGGCAATCAAAAGTGATCTTAATTAATTGATCAGCTTGTTGATCAATAAAGAGTACTATGAAATAAAGTTACAAAGCAAAAGCAAAATTAAGTTAATTAAAGACCAACAAAATGGCAAATGACTTCCAAATTCCAAATATATAGCTAAATTATTATTTAAGCAGCTGCATGCGTGAGTACAACATAAATTAATTTGGTTTACAAATTACATAGTACAAGTAAGTAGCATCTTTTGGAAATATAATTCCCATTTTATTGTTATTAATTAATTATAGTCATATATATAGAGAGCATTATTAGCTAGAGGACTAGTTGTGCTTCATCCTTCATCACTTGTTATAATATTTGTCCCTCCTAGCTATAATATTGAAGCGCATGATCGAATTAATAATCCCTGGAGTCCAAGCACCAACAGTAGTAATCAGACCTTGAGATTTCCAACATTTGTTCAGGGCTCATCCTTTCGAGCTCACTTTGCCTCCACGATGCAAAATTATTCCTGTTTTGTGGGTCAGAAGCCAGCGGATAGTCCTCTATTTTATGAACCTGGGATCTCATTCTATTGTATAGCTTCATTGTCGCCACACAATCCTCGTATGCCTCTTGTATGCCTGTTTGAATCTCATACCTGTATATATATATATATATATATATATAAGCCTGATCAATATGCTAATCAAATGAACTTTAATTTGATAACGAGTGCCGTTAAGAATACTACAACTTTTAACATGAGTCGTAGTTTATACGACACTTATTTGTAAAGGATTTATAATAAAAGTTGTATTAGTCCAAACATTTTTCCTTTGATAATTGAGACAAAAGGAAATTAAGGAGAAAAAATTGCTAGTAGGATGCTTACCCAAGATATGCTTGTGTTAAATACTTGAGGGAGTTGCTGAGCTTGCTTGTTTTCATCAATGGAGGATATTTTGCAGTATCCCTATTTAATTAGTATACATATTTGAAAATCAATCAGTAAACTTAATTAATTCTCATCATACGTTGCTGCAATAAATTCAAATGATCTCTTGTAATCCAAGAGACCAAAAGGTAGGCCATTTTTTTTCTTCCTCTTAAAAGAGGGATTTAATTACCTGATCATAATTGCTGGATATTCAATCTGCAAAGAGTCAAGGTCATGATCTAAACCATGACCCACAAGAATCCTGGCTTTTCCACCTTTAGGTCTAATTTTCCACATTGGTTCTCCGTTGCAAAGGAAGTCTTGAATCTTCCTTTGCACTTGCTTCAGTGGCATTGCATCCCTCAAGTATTCTGGTCGAATGCCTGTTGTTTCATACCTATAAGAGTTTATTTAATTAGTTCAAAATTGAATGCACCAAAGCTTTATGTAGACGCATATATAAATTAATTAATATCTAACCTATAGTTTGTGACAGGAAGTGTTGGCTTGACATAAGTAAGGAAAATGATGTTCTCAGATTCATCAATCAGGCAGACCCTTCCACAAAGATCTAGGGAGCCATCACTGCCACCACCAACCATTTTGCAAGCCAGTGCAACAACTTGTGCTCCTCTTGCTGATCCACCATTATCAATAGTACCCAAATTGTCTCGAATGCCCAAGTTAGCCAAGCGAGCAAGTATCCCCTAGAACCAGAAATAGCATGCAACAAAGATACATTGCAAACGTGATTTAATCATTGATTATAAAAAAAAAGGAGAAAACTTTATATATATATATATATATGTGTGTGTGTGTGTGTGTGTGATTAAAGAAATATTTAATTAGGATAGTACAGAATTTATGCTCAAGAATTGGCATCTTTCTTGGTGACTCCTGCGAGCATCAGGGCTATTAAGGATAGCTAAGCAGAATTTGCATCCTCGGATGCTGAAAATATTTTTGCATTCTTGTTTTGGCAGTGGTCCTGAAAGAAGCAAAGTATTTATATATTTATATATCCTTAAGGGAATCAAGATATCGAAACTTGTGCTGATCGAGCTAGTTAAATAGCAGTTTACCTATAAGATGTTCCCTTAGAGATTCAAAAGATCTGCAGTGTTTCTTACAAATTCCACAAATAGGTTCATGAACCGAATGATATGAGATCCTCATGTGCTCCACTAGGTGCTCCATTTTGTTGAATTGTCTGAAGCATGCTGCACACTTGTTCCTGCTTGCAATCCTCATCAAACTTAGTCTTAATTAATTATAATCATGCATTTAAATACTTGTATATATATAAAAACTCACTATATCTTAATTATGGCCAATCTCAATTCAAGCTCAGTAATGCAGTGTGTGTGTGTGTGTGTGTGTCACAGAGAGAGAGAAAGAGAGAGAGAGAGAGAGAGAGAACCTTAGATTTTCCGATGACTCATTCCTGTTGTCCATGATAGTTACAGAAAAAAAGGATGAAGAGTAAGAAGACTTGTGGAAGAAGGTAGGTAGGGAAGGAGGAGTTGAGGAAGAAGGTAGGGAAGGGAAGGTATTTATATTGGAAGGGGGAAGAAAAAAGGCTTCCAAGTTGAGTGTAAGAATTATCCCTTGAGGCCTTTAATTGATGTTGCCCGAGCTTTGGAGTTTTCTTTCTCTACAGAAGGTACTGTTGTATTATCATTGAACATTCGTAGTAATCCAAGTGCTTGGGGCCCACACTGTTCAACCTGAATATTTCTCTTGCTACCCAAAACTTTTCATTCCATATGTAGAAAAAGACGAGTTCGAAGAATTTTAGAAAAATAAAATGACCAGCTAGCGGTGATCAATATTAATTACAGAATAATATTACCATAATATTAGAAGAATTTTAGAAAAATAAAATGACCAGCGGTGAATATTAAAGAATAATATTACCATTATATATGCTGAGAATATTATGAAAATATTTTGACATTGACAATTGACATAAATATGGTAGTATTGTAACAACAGTACTATATACTCTCTGCTCAGATGAGTTCTGCACTGGAAGGTCTATGGAGCATATCATATGATTGTGATCACTTATTCGCTTTATTTTTATTGGAGAAGAACTCTCTGGTGAGTGCTGAGCCTGAGTGAATGATTACAGCATCTACACATTATGGAACAAAACGATGCCCGAAGTCACATTGGAGAATATTTCTTTTTTATGTTCATCAAAGACACACAAATATTGCAGCTGATGCATAGTGATAGAGAGTTTCCCTCTAATGAAAGAATCTACTTAACTCCCCCAAAGGAGAAAAAAACAGTAACGACTTTGAACTTGACATGCATTGATGCTAAAACCTTTGCTAGTTTTTGCCTATCTCCGTTACTTGTCTGGTTATGGTCTTGCACTATTTAGGCATCACTAGGGTTAATAAATAGCACTAGACTAGATTAATTGCAGGCATATATATATCTGACCACTTTGGCTTTTGGAAATTAGTCTAATACATTGATTGGCAAGCTAGACTATTTGACCACTTTGGCTTTGGAAATTAGTCTAATACATTGATTGGCAAGCTAGACTATTTGACCCTTCTGAGTATTGACATGGAATATATAGTGAATCACAAACAAACAAAGGATCGATATATATATATATCGATCCTTTGTTTGTTTGTGATTCACTATATATTCCATGTCAATACTCAGAAGTATATATATCGATCCTTTGTTTGTTTGTGATTCACTATATATTCCATGTCAATACTCAGAAGGGTCAAATAGTCTAGCTTGCCAATCAATGTATTAGACTAATTTCCATATATATATAATGCGTTATCAATGCAACGAACCTTATATTTCACCTTTTATTTTTTATTTTTTTTATTTTCTAATTGATTGGAGAAAATGGTTACAAGGGAGAATCTTTGTCATCATCGATTCAAAAGGAAAAGAGAATGAGGAATCCTAAGAAAAAACAAAGTAAACTAAAAAATGGGTAGGCTCCCCAACAATAGGCTTAAGACACACAGTATTACAGTATGAAAATAAAAACAAACGGTAAGAAATTGAGCAAACAAATGTCCTAGTCCTCTCAAAGTGGCCGCATAATGTGGTGACATAAGCTAAAGAGAATTAGATTAAGGTGAACTTATATGAACCCTCACTTAGAAACTGCAACAACAACCGTAATGAGGTTAAAGTGATAAAAGCACGGTCTGAATTCAATGCTGGAAATGTAAAATAGAGAGACACCAACATAAATCCGGTTAGAAAAGTCTTCGCAAAATGATCCAACCATTGAAGAGCTGCCAGACAGTAACCTAAACAACACAAAAGCAGCAAATAATTAAATGAAAAGCTGCAAAACACTAACAAAATAAAAGTACTTCAACATAGGGCTGGGTGGAGGATGGCCGATAGGGGGGAGCTTCTGGGTGCAGCTCGGAAAACACACGGTGGAGCGTGAGATCTATGCACTGGATCACCTTTTATTGGGATGATATAGTCAAAGGTGCTTATGTTTGTTGCTTTTCCTGTGCAGCTATATCACAGAAAGAAAACCCTAAAACGCAATTGTTGATTATATATATAAATGATATTTAAGTTATAAGCTTTCAGCTTTTCATAGGATAAGAAAGTAGAATGTTCTGAAAAGTTCATGGGGATTATCATGAAGGACTAAGGTTAATCGATCTTCCATATATATATATATAAACACACACACACATATACTTTCGGCAGAGGTGCAGATAAGATTTTTCAACAGCTGGGTAATCATGGCTTATCTTGGTTTTGTCTGGTAGCAATATCCAATAGGATATGCCGTTACTACTCCATCTATATATCTTTGTGATCTGTGTGGGGTGTGAAACTTTAGAGACATGGGGAATGTCAGCAAAGACTTTCTTTCAAATCTGAAGGGGCCCCAACAGATTCGTCCTACATGCTTTGAAGATACCCATAACAAAAGAGAACATTTTGTTGATGATTCTGCAGGTCCACTAACATGCATCATGCATGCTAGCTGCCGTGACCATCACCCGGCCACAATATATTCACGTCTCCATTTTCAATTCGAATGTCAAACCTAAATCCAAACCACAAGTATACGATCGATCCATGGTCGACAGCGACGTTAGCTGCCTCTCCTTTCATGTTGGAATGGAGTGATTAATTTGTCTGCAGTGAGCATTTGATCATCATATATCTTGAGAAAAAAAAAATTAACAATTGCTGAAATGGGTTTCATTGAATGCAGCTAAAGCATACTTCTAGCCCTAGGATTCCAACACTCCCGGGTGATGGTTGGTTGTTTGGAAGCAAATCCTATTGGATTTGTTCTTGTTTTTTTTAGTACAAATTTATATGAAAATTTAGGAGTTTTATAACCTTCTTCTTTCATGAAATTTGCACTTGGTACAAATTAACTCCAAACGTTCAAAACATCCATAAACAATGCATGACTTTAAAATTTAGGATTCAGATTTGAGTTGAGTCAACTTCCGAACAAAAAGGATACAAACTTTTTGTATTTGGTCAGAAATGATTCATTATGCATGCTTCAAAGAAATAGGATACAAGTGCTACGGTTCCTTGGTACGTAGAAATACGAATACGCAAAAGAGTGTAGAGATAGGCAAAAGAGAATGTGATGGGAATCGGTTGTACGTACGTTGATATATATGATTCTGCGAAGGGTCATAACATTCTTTTGTTACCAGCAAAGCCCTCTCTCTCTCTCTCTCTCTCTCTCTCTCTAAACAGCTTGAAAAGTAGTAAAGAAAAGATTTGATTCTTTGAGTACTATCAAAAAGGTCAAAAGAAAAACCGTCCACATATGTAATTATTCAGCCACTGGTGATCAGGAAGAAAAGGCAGTGGGTTGACGATTGGGGTTAGGAGAGAGAGATCGAGGGAGGATAGGGGCTGCCCGTTCCTTCAAAGAGGATCCAAGAATCCATTCTTCTTGGTCTAATATTATCATCAACCCTTATAATGTGTGTGCAAAAACATATCCGTTTATAGTATATTCATCAAAAAAGAGGGCCAAAAAAAAAAAGGGTTTTTTAGTTAATAATTCTCCCTTGTCTTGTGAGAACTTGGAACTTAATTAATTAAGAGTTATGTTTGTGTTTTGTGTGCACACGATGCAAGTTTGGGATACGTACAATATTAGTAATCGAAGATCCGTAGCAATTTCCATTCGTGTCATGTGTGCACAAAACTATGACAAACCAAAGCCCTTAATTAAACCTACAATCAACTTCGGTGCTTATCATGGTTGCTAAATATATAGGGCAAAGGGAATGTTTGCCGATCATTCTAAGTAACGTTAAGAAAATTCTAAATTCTAAATTGCTAATCCTACCATTTTTCGGTATGATCCTTTCAACCCATCTAAGTATTTCTCCTCTAAAAATCTCTCACTAACTTGAGCATCATAAACATTTCCAGTCGACACATCCGACAAGTCTTCTTGGTTATTCTTCCTCTCTTTTGCAGGCCTGGACTAGGTTGTGTAATTTAATTATTACTGTATCATCAAACACAAAACACCAAAATTAACCTCAATGCATGTGTGAATGTCTACGTTGACTTTCTTTATATAATTAACCCACGTCGCATGATCATTGCAATTATTAATTCATGCTTTAATATATGCTTATATATAGTCTTCTTCTTAATTAGTTATCATTGTTCATCATTGTCAACAACAACATATATAATATATAGTCGTTGCTAGTACTATTGCAATCCCTAAAACTCATCAAAATCGAATTGGATTTTAAAGTACTAGATTTTCAATCCCTAAAAGTACTCATTACTATGTTAAAAATAAGAAAATTCGAAAACTTTCTCATAAAGTTCATAAAACACGTACAGCTGACAAAACATAATCAGGTCTCACCGTACGTACGTCTAGTTTGGATTTACAACAAACACTTAATTGAGTTTTAATTTGTTTTGGAGGGTGGAGATTGAGTTGACTTCGATCGATAGGCTGAGGATCGGAGATGATTCCGATGATGTTCTAACAAGGGAGAAGAGCTAGGGTGGTTAATTAGCCTCTATTTGACTCCTTCAATTCCATCCAAATAATCATGCATGCATGGGTGATATCACAGGGCCATCGTCATAGAGCCATATATATATATATATATATATATATATATATATATATATATGGGTCTTCTTTTTTTTTTCTTTGACGATGTGATACATGAACGTCAACGTGATTTTAAAAGCACCAAAAGTCAAAACCCAAAAGAACCATACCCTTTGCAAACAGATAAAACGATGCTTCTCTGACCAATGCATACATGGTGCTTTTATCATTATTTTCTTTTGAACCCACACTTGCATCCGAAAGAATATATAACAAAATGCAAAAAAAAAAAAAGAAAAAAAAGAAAAAGAAAACAGGATTCTCCTCCCCCAATCATAACTTTATCCCCTTTCTCTAAATTCCCACCACAAGTGCTAGGGTTTGGCAATGAGGGGAAATCTAGGGCCTAGGGGGGATTCACATATATATATATCATGATTGGGACAATGACAACAACTATGGGAGAGGGAAATAATATACAGTGGGAAAGCTTCAGCTATGAACCCCCCCCAAAAAAAAAAAAAAGTAATTTAATTAAATAAAGGATAGAGTTTTTCTTTAAATTGGGTTGAAGAAATTTTTTCCAACCTAGTCTATACAAATGACATGCGTCATTTGAACATATGAGATGTACATGTTTTTTTAATAGTAATGATAAAGTTGGAATAAATAATTTTTAAAACTCATGTGTATCTTATATGTTATTAAAAAAATAGATACATATCATTTTTATACATTAGGTTAGAAAAAATTCCTTCAACCCAGTTTGAAGGAAAACTCTATCCATTAGAAAGTTTATACATTTTTCTCAAACAAGTTGACTTTTTTTAAGAGAAATGAGAAGAAATAATTACCAATCAAGCCCATTATGTATTATTGTTTATTTATTTTTCATCTCTATGTCTCTTACACAGTATCATAATATACATATAGCCATATAGCCATATAGGGAGTTATTTCTAAGTTTCTTTAGGTATTAGCCAGAAGCACCTTTGTGTCTAAGTATCTACCTTTTCTTCAGCGAATGATATATGACACCATCAGGCATCAGCCTCGAAAGCTGTTGACTTATTGGATACATAAATCTCAGCCACAAACGCCGCCACACGCCATCTCATTTGCCACTCACTAAAAAATCTTCCACTCTCAACCACACCGACCCCATGCGTCGCCTTCGGATCCTACTCCAGACAGCCTTTTTCTAACAACCAAAAGTACCCACATGCTCTACTAGACCCGAACGGACCCAGTCCCCGCCCAATCCAACTCGATCCAATGTTTTATTAATTTCACATTTGTTTCTGTCGCACGAAAAATATATACAGAATTCCCAAATGGCCCACTATATATATTGTATAACTCTATCAACCTTTGTTGGGCCTCAATGGCCCGATACTCAGTCCATCAACCACTCATTATCAATAAACAATACGCCGTCACTTCAAATACTAGGTAGCAAACAACCATAATAATGCACGTGGAATTTTCAGAATTTACCTTTAATTTCTCTAAACTTCACTACATTTTTCGTTCATCCAAAAGAGCATGGATAAAATAATAATAATAATTAATAAAAATAGCCATCCATAGCTTAGCAGTTTATATGCTTTGTATTGGATATAATATGACTAAGTATATATATCTTTTTCATATGGGTTTCTATTTTCAATTCTGGTGGGTGGTGTCTTATTGTTGCTGTTGAAGATGGGACAATTTTTCCACTCAAGTTGAAGAGCGGTTTAGGCATATTTGAAGCTTAAATTGTTGGTTGGTGCATCAATTTTAGATTCCCTATCATGGAATTAGTGGGACACCTACTGATCACCTCTATTATGCAAGAAAAGAAATTAATTAGCACCATTAATTCCCATTATAATCAATTGGGGTTTTCTCATCATATTTAATCCTAATATTAATCTTTAGGGTTCCTCAAAGTTGGGTCCTAGCAACCTAACCACTACTACTAGACAGGGCTTTGCACCATCAGAATATACTGTGGTTATGAATTAATTATGATAATGTTAATTATAAAAATTAATAACCTTGGCAATTGCCATGTCTTTTTGTCTTCAAGTATGGAATATATATATATATTCCCTGGAATTTGTTTCATGACCCTCCATGGAATCTCTCTATTCTTTAATAAGAGTAGAGTTTTCTATGTAGTTTGGATATTTTCCAAGTTTTCTACTTTTTGGACCTGCGTGTTAGGTCTTCTTGGGCACCTCTCAACTCCAAAAGATAGCTCAAGAGGTGAGGCTTTTCTTCACACTTATAAAGTAACCATCAGCCCCTTCCACAATAGATGTCGGATAACCCCAACAATCTCTCCCTCACACATTAGGCCCTGGGTCAGAGTACGTAGCGACAACCCGTTTCTTCCATAGACTGTTGGGTCGAGACTTGTTGATAAACTTGGGCTATGATACTAATGTTAGGTGCTCTTAGGCCTCTCAACTCCAAAAGTTAGCTAAAGAGATGAGGCTTTTCCTCACACTTATAAAGTGACCACCAACCCCTTTCACCATCGATGTGGAATAACCCCAACACTGCAATCATATATATATATATATATATGAGCTCCAATAATTCATTTCGGTCAACTCAACTGAGCTTCCTAAGGCCCTTCTATTAACCGAAAAATTAGTGTTAATAATGGCATCAAAGTTTCAGCCATCCACCCGAAAAGGTTTTAAGAAGGAAAACCTCCTTCATATGAGTCCATTGGTTAACAATTTAATAAGCTAAGGTAGTATTTACTCTAAAATTGGTTTGTTAAATCAGTATTTAACCCAAAATTTTGTATTCATAAAAAATAAAAAATTTAATTAATATTTTAATACATTTTGAAGAATATACTTGAATTGCTAGGTGAGATTATCACCCCGCTTTACCTTGACCTTTTATCAAAGCAAAAGAAGCGCTTGATAGATTTCCCTGTCTCCTTTGGGCGATACGCGCCCGCTGTGTTTGCTTGGGCCCACATAGCCACACATTAAATTTTTTAAAAAAAAGAAGCTGGGCCCAAACAGCACCAGCGCGGCTGGATGTGGCCCACGTGGAATCCTTCAAAGGCCTCCAATCATTAGATCACATCAAAATAAAGCTGAAATCTCCTTTTGCCACGTGGTAAAGCAAAAAAAAGTTAAAAAATGAAGTCCCAAAAATTCTCGAGGGGGGCAATCCTGTCAGATGAACAAATCCCCAAGTCCTTTTGGCGTTGAAAAGCCGTTAATCCCGCCAACTTGCAACAATTACAGCCAAATATATTAAGATTAATTAAAATATCATTTAATTTTAATCAGTTTTATGCATGGACAGTTTTCTCTAAATTAAATTGAAAGAATTTTCCACCATAAATTGTTTTTTTTTTTTTTTTTTTTGACATGTCCTTATAATAAAAATGAGGGAGATTCGAACTAGTGACCTCCGCTTCATTAGGCGTGGTCCCAACTGATTGAGATACCTCTTGGGTTAGGACAATTGTTACGTGTTCATTAGCATACAAAAAACACTTTTTGTTTTTTTAATTGAATTTATTTCAACTCTGTTAATATTATAAAAAATATATATATGAGGTGTTGGAAGAATAGATGACAGTTTTATAGGCTAAATTATAGGAAATTAGTTTGGAAGAAAATTCTATAATTTATGTAAAATTGTTTATTAATTTTTTTGAATCAGAGGGGGGTGTTGGGGTGGGAGAGGGGTCACCTTCCTTATTGCTTCAACATTCCAACTCTATGCAACCCCACACCTATACATATATTATCTGTTAAAACTCACAAATTTTGAGAAACCCCATTTTTGCCCCCACCCTTCTGTCATATATAAGTTCATAGACATATCAACCTCCCCATACCTCTCTTCTATCTTTCTGTGCATTAACACCCTGAGAACTTTGGGAGTCAAAACTTCTGGGCACAACATTTAAGGTATGTCTCTTTTATATGGTTTATGTACGTCTTTTGTTGGGTTTCTTTTGAAAGCATTGATGATACAAGTACATTGACTTCTATTTCCCAGGTTGACTTATTTATGTTTTTTTTTTTTTGTTTTTTTCATGTCAAGTGTTGTTTGTGTTCTCTTCTTTTGGCTATTGGAGTTTGATGCCTGTGTTATTCTTTGGTGCTTGGTTCTTGGTTCTTTTGATCATTGAGTTATAAGTACTTCTGTGGTTTGCAGAGACCCCATTAAAGCCAATATTGAATGGCTTTAATCTGCATATGTGTAGTTTGTTGTTTCTATCTGATAACTGTTTTTGTGTTGTGTTTTATTTCATTAGTATATACTTAGTGCAATGCCTGGATTAGCTATGGAGGCATTATATGGGGATGGTGTAGTAGACGAATCCAATGGAGGTTACACACCATATAAGGAAAGCTTTACCCAGCAAGGCTCTCCAAGAAGTCCATTGAGTCCACAAAGCCCTCAAAGTGACTCCATTGATCTGGCTATTGATGGTGTGATTGACACCTCTATCGATCAGCTGTATCACAATGTATACGAGATGCAGAGCTCTGATCAGTCACCCTCGAGGGCTAGCTTTGTGTCATATGGTTGGGAATCGAGGATTGATTCAGAATTGCGTCATCTTGTTGGATATAATGAGGAATTTGAGGTGACAAAGGAAGTGGTGATAGAAAATAAGGAGAAGGGTAATGGAGGTGACTTGACTCCCGGGTCTATTGGTAAAAAGTCAGCAAAGAACCAGCTTTCTCGCTTGCACTTGGACTCTGGAGCATCAGCAAAATCAAGTCCTAAGAGTAAATCTTCTCATGAGAAGCCTCCAATTGATAAGAGGTATGAGAAGAATTCAAGAAAAGGGAATGCAGTTTTTGCCATGAAAAGGCAGAGAAATTTGGCTTTACTGGGAGCTAAGTTTCAGAATGGAGTTGATAATCCTCTTGTGGCAGCACTAGATAATCCAGACCTTGGCCCCTTCTTGCTTAAACAAGCTAGGGATATGATTTCTTCTGGTGAAAATCCTCAGAGGGCTCTTGAACTGGCTCTTCGGGCAATGAAGTCATTAGAGATATGTGCACAAGAGAAGCCCAGTTTGGACCTGGTCATGTGTTTGCATGTTTTGGCAGCAATATACTGCAGCTTAGGCCAATACAATGAGGCAATTCCAGTTCTTGAGCGCTCAATTGACATTCCAGTGATAGAAGATGGCCAAGATCATGCCCTAGCTAAGTTTGCTGGGTGCATGCAATTAGGTGATACCTATGCAATGCTAGGGCAGATTGAGAATTGTATTCTGTTTTACACAGCAGGCATGGAAATCCAAAAGCAAGTATTGGGAGAAACAGACCCTCGACTTGGCGAGACATGTCGGTATGTAGCTGAGGCCAATGTTCAAGCATTGCAGTTTGATGAGGCTGAGAAGCTTTGTCAGATGGGTCTTGACATCCACAAGGAGAATGGTTCTCCTGCTTCTCTTGAAGAAGCAGCAGATAGGAGGCTCATGGGACTTATCTGTGATGCAAAGGGTGACTATGAAGCTGCTCTTGAGCACTATGTTTTAGCAAGCATGGCCATGGCAGCCAATGGCCATGAAATAGAAGTGGCTTCGATCGATTGCAGCATCGGCGACGCTTATCTATCCTTGGCTCGGTATGATGAGGCAGTCTTTTCTTATCAGAAAGCACTGACAGTCTTTAAGTCAGCTAAGGGAGAGAATCACCCTACTGTTGCTTCAGTTTTTGTTCGTTTAGCTGACTTGTACCACAAGATAGGAAAGTTCAAGGAGTCCAAATCTTATTGTGAAAATGCTCTTCGAATCTATCAAAAGCCTAATCCTGGGATCCCTTCAGAAGAGATTGCCAGTGGTCTTATTGATGTTTCTGCTATCTATCAATCTATGAATGAACTGGAGCAGGCACTCAAGCTACTTAAGAAGGCTTTGAAAATATATGGTAATGCCCCAGGTCAACAAAGCACAATTGCTGGAATTGAGGCCCAGATGGGTGTCATGTATTATATGATTGGGAACTACTCTGACTCTTACAACACCTTGGAAAGTGCCATTTCAAAGTTCCGGGCCAGTGGAGAGAAGAAATCTGCGCTGTTTGGGATTGCTCTTAACCAAATGGGACTTGCCTGTGTGCAGCGTTACTCAATAAATGAGGCTGCAGATCTTTTTGAAGAAGCAAAGAGTATTTTGGAAAAGGAATATGGGCCATATCACACTGATACATTGGGGGTCATTAGCAATCTTGCTGGCACTTATGATGCAATGGGCAGGTACCAGTCTTTAGCTATATTTTAGCAAACTGATTTATCTGTGTTTTTATTGTTTTCCACAGTAGCTGTGATCTTCTCCCTCTGCTCCCCTTTACCTATTGTTTGTGATATCTGTGTGCTTTCCAACTTATGATTTCACAGGCTTGATGATGCCATTGGAATTTTGGAATATCTGGTTGGCATGAGAGAAGAGAAGCTTGGAACAGCAAATCCTGATGTGGATGATGAGCGGCGGAGGCTAGCGGAGTTGTTGAAAGATGCCGGCAGGGTCCGGAGCAGGAAAACCAGATCACTAGTTACACTCCTTGACACCAACCCTGAGATCATAGCAGATGATGATTGTATTAGGGTATTGTAATGATGGTGGTGTATATATGCTTGTTTATAAGTTAAATATCTTTCAGAAGAGACTTAGGTGGTCGGTTTGTTAGATTGTTCTTGGCAAATTTGGGAAACTAAATAAACAATAATAACAGCAAGGAGGAGATCATCTTGGTCCAAATTGTTTGATATAGTACTAGGTATCAACAGAAGTTCATTTATACTTTTGTTGTATATTGATTGATGAATTAATATGTCACATTCTTCTTTGTATCTCTCGATGTCAATAAATTGGTGAGACATCATTTTGTCAATGTCAATATAGAATTGATGAAACTTTCATTTTCCATTATTGGTGCACCAACTGCCTATGGAAAACCTCTAATTGCTTCATACAATTGATAGAGCGAGATACTAACCTTTTAATATATTTTTTTGATAATTGCTGGCGATGTGTAAGTTTCTGATGTTCATAGAAAATGATATGACTTTTTCCCTAAGCAATTTGTTCCAAATGACATTATATCTCAGTTAGCCATAGAAGAAAATCTGCAGAGAGCCAATTTCTGTCACTCTCTTTCTAATGGGGGTTGTTGTTAAGAATTGGTACCCAGGCTCATACGTTATTCTGTTAATGAGTGCTTGATTTAGACCAAAGTTGGGCACTTCGGATCTATTTTCAAACAAAGTTTTTCTCCAAATTACATCGGAGGAAATTCCTCCAATATAGTATATTAAATTCCTTCTTAGAGTACGAGTCACATGCATTTGCTCTAAAGACATATGTCAATTTAATAAAATGGGTTAAAGAAAAATTTTTCAACCCAATTTGTAGGAAAACTTTGTCATAAATTTTTCATCTGCCCATGTGAGTGCAGTGTTGAGCTGTACACACAAAAAAAAAAAATTTATTTGGCATCCAATTATTAAGACGGTTCAGGTGGAAAGCATGGAATTCCAAAACTCCTAGATAAAGAACGACATTGATGCAGCGTGGTGTAATAGGTCACAGAATTAAGAGACAAATCTCAACTTTTTCTAAAGCCAATAACAAAATAAAGGATTTGAGGTAAAATTGGAGAAAACTCAACATTATGAGTGTTTCTTATTGGTATATAACAGGGCTTGGTGGCGGCACTCCATCCATTGCCAAGGGTGGTTCCAAACCTTTAAACAATTGGTGGTTGTAGTTGGGCTGCAATTGTCTTGAGGTGAAAGAAGAGCATCCTTGCCCTTCCCTTTCTTTAAAAGTTCTTCTGATGGAAATTGTTCCCAAGAATGAAGCTTCTTTAACTTGACTCTAACGGTAGAAGAGATGTTTTCAAAGTCAAATGAGGCAGAGGAAGGTGTTACGATGAAATAAAATACAATGAAGAAATTGTCACATCTGATTTCCTTCTTAAATTTGGAGCTAAGTAAAGGATGAGAGAGAGAGAGAGAGAGAGAGAGGCACCTTATATATATATATATGACTGTGACAGTTCTAACCAGCCCTTAAATTTTTTTTTTTACAATGATTGATCCAAGGATTGTTAGGAACTTAGCACTATGAGATAATTGTGGAATAAAAATATAGTTTATAGCATTACTCTTGTTAAATAGACCAAAACTTTACAGTAGTTTCATATTTAATAAAAAGTAGGTTGAAAAAAACCACAATTTAATATATATAATGGTTTTAGAGTGGCTAAATCTGTTAAATAGGCTATTATTCATTAGAATCAGAAACTTACACATTGGCCCATAATGGAAGAAGAGCACATGAAGGATGACATTATCATTTAAATCTATAGGCTATGGTTTATAGGGTTTTTCCCATAATTGGTACTAAATCTATAGGCCATTATTCATTAGAATCAAACATTGGCCCATAATGGAAGAAGAGCACAAGAAGGATGACATTATCATTTTGATACAATTCTAAGAATAAATTTTTATTGGCAGGAAGGCTCCTTTCTTTAACACATGAGCTGATTGTGTAGTTGTCGTGAACTCCAGGTACTCTTGACTGATGAACAAGGGAAAATAATTGTTGGGAGCCTCTTACTTTCCTCCAAATTAGGAAAATCAACCGTGTAGTGAAGCCCACGGCTTTCATGCCTGGAAAGGGCACTGCTGATCACCAGCTCCGCACAACAAAAGAGGTTCCTCATTTCACAAGCCTCAAGCCCCACCATTGTTGGCTCCCACCCTTGCTGAAATAAGTACTCCTCCCATTTAGCCTCCAACTCACCAATCTTTTGCTCTGCAAATTCCAGCCTTGTCGTCGACCGAACAATTCCCACATAATCCCACATGATTGATTGCAATTCTTTCCTTATTGTTCTTGTCATTGTTAAAATTTTGTCCATAGCATCACTCCCAAGTGAAGAAGTAACAACTGGTTTACCCCACAAATTTGAAGTACTAGGATCATGTTTAGAGCTCTTCATGTGATCAATTGAGGGCTGGACAGCTCTTCTTGCAAAAACTAAAGCTTCAACTATTGAGTTACTAGCAAGTCGGTTTGCTCCATGCAAACCTGTGCATGCAACCTCTCCAGCCACGTACAAGCCCTGAATATTTGTCTCCCCATGAAGCCTGGCGTGCACACCACCACACATGTAATGAGCAGCGGGAACCACTGGAATCGGCTGCCGGGTAATGTCCAGACCATACTTTAGGCACTCAGCAGCAATGTTGGGGAAGTGGGAGAGAATTTTTTCCCTAGCCCTGTGACTAATATCAAGGAGCACATATTTCTCATTACGCTTTTTAAGCTGGTCATCTATACTTCTTGCCACCACATCCCTGGGAGCAAGCTCAGCTCTCTCATCATACAAGGGCATGAACCGTTCCATGCCTAGATTGTACAGGATGCCTCCAGCGCCCCTAACAGCTTCAGAAATAAGAAATGCGTTCTCTCGAGACTTGGTTGGTTTGATGGGAAGGCTTTCGTCAGCTAATGCAGTTGGGTGGAACTGCACAAATCTGAGCAATGATGCTATTATTACCTTATTTGTAGTGTATTCACCTATCCTATTTTTCCTATAAGTAGGGATGATTTGTTTTGTAAAATTAATCAGTTGAATAAGAGTATAGGCTTAGGGCTTTATTATATGGATGTAAGTCATAGACCGAACCAAGTAAAATACATTTGTCTATTTTATTATTTCAGCTATTCTCTTTATCTTTACATTTGATTATGATTTCTTTTAGCATTCAAATGCTACGAAAAACAAGGCATTATGATTTCAGTTTGGGAAATTTAAAATCCTTTCAGAATTCGTGCATGATTATGAATTATCAATAATAACACAGCACTTTGAATATGATTTTGTATGACAATCAAGATAAAGACTATCAATAGTTGATAAATATTTACTCACTCCATATTTGAAATAACAGCTTGAGCACGATAGGCCATGGCCATTCCATCTCCTGTGGCTATCTGTAAGAATATCAAGCATGAAGCAGACCAAAGATCATTATACTCATTATCAAACAGGTTTATTCTTTTAGATGATGTTTTACTATCCAATTAGAGTGAGATTTCACCATTTATAGGAAGAAATATAATATCTGAATAAATATAAGTGTGATAAATGTTAGATAACTCCTTGGTAGGTGTCAGACTTTTCTACACATAAAGATATTTGTAGTCTTTTGCAGGGGCTATATATATAGGAGGCTCTTAAGGAGCAGTCTAGGTTGATAGTGGATGGTAGAAGTGTGAAAACATTTACCAGAGGATTTGTAGTTGTTGGATAGATATGTCCAGCCCCACCTGATGCAAGTAAAGTCACCTTTGAAATAAACCTTATCGCCTGAAAATTCAAAAAAGTAAAGGTTATGGAATGAAGATAGTGAGATTTTTGGGCATAATAAATGGTAAATTTTGTTGTTACCTCTAATGTTTCAGTATTAAATGTGTCAACACCCAGACATATTGTGTCAGAACAATCCTGTAATGTCGGTAAGGAATTCACTTCAGTGAATGCTCATAATGTGTCTTAATCCCACATCTAAGATATGCTTAAAAATCATTCCACAAACAGAAAAGAAAAGAACAAAATCATTCCACAAAAGGGTTGCATATATGAGCATGTAAAATAAAAAGAAACAAACAATCATTTTTCAAATAAGTTACTTGAATAAATGACCTGGTAAGTTAGCAAATCTATCGCAAAATGGTGATCAAACACAGAAATATTTGGATCATTGACAACTGCCTTCAGTAGAACCCGCACAATCTCCCTTCCAGTCATATCAGCTACATGAGCAATTCTGTGATGAGAGTGCCCCCCCTCCCTTGTTAGATGCAAGTTTCCATCTTCCCCATGATCAAATGAGGCACCCATAGCCATCAATTCTCTGATTCTGTCAGGTCCTTCTGTACAGACAACCTGTTTAAAAATAACAAAACTTGAGAAATAGCTCAACAATTATGCAACTGGCATTACTAATTAACACTCAAATAAGACAAGACAGCAGAGTAAACACAACCAATGAACGAGCACAAAAAATTCGCATTTTCTCTTCTTTTTTCTTTCACAACAAAAGTGCTTACTAATTGAAACTTATTCAGAGGAACAATATGTCATTCTCAGTTCATATAAACCAAGGGCATTAACTATAGCTCTAAGGCGGTTGAGAAAAATGAGACAATGCAAATCAATTTGATTGTTGCCATTCATTTTAATCCATGGATAAATTGTGGAGAGTAAGAGACTCAAACAAACATTTGTTAGCTATAAACAAAAGTCCATATTGTATGGCAATCGACATCATAATGTAATAAATTTCATACCAGAGAGCAGAGTTCATAAATGAATGATATAGACAAATTTTTAGATTTGAGACTAACCCTGACAGTCTCCTCATCACATAGATAAGCCCCAGCTACAATGGTGTCATGCATGTGACTCTCCACAGAATCTGAAGGGCTCAACACAGAACCAACACCACCCTGAGCATAGTTTGTGTTGCTCTCATGAGGCTCAGCCTTGGTAATCACAGCGACAGAACCATGCTTTGCAACATCAAGAGCATAACGAAGGCCTGCAACTCCACTGCCAATGACAGCAAAATCAAAATACTGAGACATTAGGGATCATTAGCAATCTTGCCGCCACTTATGATGCAATGGGCAGGTACCAGTCTTTAGCTATATTTTAGCAAACTGATTTATCTGTGTTTTTGTTGTTTTCCACAGTAGCTGTGATCTTCTCCCTCTGCTTCCCTTTGCCTATAGTTTGTGATATCTGTGTGCTTTCCAACTTATGATTTCACAGGCTTGATGATGCCATTGGAATTTTGGAATATCTGGTTGGCATGAGAGAAGAGAAGCTTGGAACAGAAACTCCTGATGTGGATGATGAGTGGCGGAGGTTAGCGGAGTTGTTGAAAGAAGCCGCAGGGTCCAGAACAGGAAAACCAGATCACTAGTTACACTCCTTGACACCAACCCTGAGATCATAACAGAAGTTCATTTATACTTTTGTTGTATATTGATTGATGAATTAATATGTCACATTCTTCTTTGTATGTCTCGATGTCAATAAATTGGTGAGAGCATTCTGTCAATGCCAATATAGAATTGATGAAACTTTTATTTTCTATTATTGGCGCACCAACTGCCTATGGAAAACTTCTAGTTGCTTCTTACCATAGATAGAGCAAGATACTAACCTTTAATATATTTGTTTGTTCCAAACGACATTAGATTTCAGTTAGCCATAAAAGAAAATCTGCAGAGAGCCAATCTCTGTGAATGGGGGTTGCCAACTGAGCATTAAGAATTGACACTTTGGCTGATACGTTATTCTACTAATGAGTGCTTGATTTGGACCAAAGTTGGGCACTTTGGATCCATTTTCAAACAAAATTTTCCTCCAAATTACAGAGGAAATATCTCTAATATAGTATTTTAAACTGATATTTATCCTTAAAGCACGAGTCACATGCATTATTAATAATATATGTGAGAATTACGTGCTCTAAGGACACATGTCAATTTTTCATCTGGAGAGTGCAGTGTTGAGCTATACACACAAAATTCTTTTGTTTGGCATCCAATTATTAAGATGGTTCAGGGGGAAAGCAAGGAATTCCAAAACTCATAGATAAAGAAGAACAGTGGGTTCCAAAATCAACACACAAAAATCTCACAACTTTTTCCAAAACCAATAACAAAATAAAGGATTTGAGGTAAAATAGGAGAAAACTCAACTTTTTGAGTGTTTCTTATTGATACATATCACGGGCTTGGTTGTGGCACTCCATTGCCAAGGGTGCTTCCATACCTTTAAAGACTTTGTGGTTGTAGTTGGGCTGCAATTGTCTTGAGGTGAAAGATGATCTGTAAACATTCCAGACACTCAAGACGAGCATCCTTGCCCTTCCCTTTCTTTAAAAGTTTTTTTTCTGATGGAAAATTTTCCCAAGAATGAAGCTTCTTTATCTTGACTCTTAAAGGTAGAAGAGATGCTTTCAAAGTCAACCGAGGCAGAGGAAGGTGATAGGACGAAATAAAATACAATGACGAAATTGTCACATCTGATTTCCTTGTTAAATTTGGAGCTAAGTAAGGGATGAGAGAGAGAGAGAGAGAGGCACCCAGTCGTCATCATAGGGTAACCAAAATTTATAAAATGGCTTTAGGATGGCTAACCTAAATCTATAACAACTAGCATTTTATGACTGTTTTTTGTTGTTTAATGTTAAATAGGCCAAAACTTTCCAACAATTTCATACTTGGATGCATATAGATTCAATACTTGTACAAAAAATTCACCAACAATGGTTAATAAAAAGTAGGGTTGAAAAAAACCACAATTTAATATAAAATACGGTTTTAGAGTGGCTAAATCTGTTAAACTTACAATTAAATTATAAAAAAATAAAAATAAAATAAAAAAAAACCTGCCAGATAGGCTATTATTCATTAGAATCAAACACATTGGCCACAATGGAAGAAGAGGGGACAAGAAGGATGATATTATCATTTTGATACAATTCAAAGAACAAATTTTTATTGAAAAAAATGAATCAGTAACAATAAATAACAAATGCTGTAAGATACACTTCCACCCTAACCTCAATGATGACTTACAAATATAATGGTAAAGACTTTATAAATACAAATGTTGGCAGCAAGGCTCCACTCTTTAAGACATGAGCTGCTTGTGTAGTTGTCGTGAACTCCAGGTACTCTTGACTGATGAACAAGGGAAAATAATTGTTGGGAGCCTCTTACTTTCCTCCAGATGAGGAAAATCAACCGTGTAGTGAAGCCCACGGCTTTCATGCCTGGCAAGGGCACTGCTGATCACCAGCTCTGCACAACAAAAGAGGTTCCTCATTTCACAAGCCTCAAGCCCCACCATTGTTGGCTCCCACCCTTGCTGAAATAAGTACTCCTCCCATTTAGCCTCCAACTCACCAATCTTTCGCTCTGCAAATTCCAGCCTTGTCGTTGACCGAACAATTCCCACATAATCCCACATGATTGATTGCAATTCTTTCCTTGTTTTTCTTGTCATTGTTAAAATTTTGTCCATAGCATCACTCCCAAGTGAAGAAGGAACAACTGGTCTACCCCACAAATTTGAAGTACTTAGATCATGTTTAGAACTCTTCATGTGATCAATTGAGGGCTGGACAGCTCTTCTTGCAAAAACTAGTGCTTCAAGTAATGAGTTACTAGCAAGTCGATTTGCTCCATGCAAACCTGTACATGCAACCTCTCCTGCCACATACAAGCCTTGAACATTTGTCTCCCCTTGAAGCCCAGCGCGCACACCCCCACACATGTAATGAGCAGCGGGAACCACTGGAATCGGCTGACGGGTAATGTCCAGATCATACTGTAGGCACTCAGCAGCAATGTTGGGGAAGTGGGAGAGAATTTTTTCCCTGGCCCTGTGACTAATATCAAGGAGCACATACTTTTCATTGCGCTTTTTAAGCTGGTCATCTATACTTCTTGCCACCACATCCCTGGGAGCAAGCTCTGCTCTCTCGTCATACAAGGGCATGAACCTTTCCATGCCCAAATTGTACAGTATGCCTCCGTCGCCCCTAACAGCTTCAGTAATAAGAAATGCATTCTCTCGAGACTTGGTTGGTTTGATGGGAAGGCCTTTGTCAGCTAAGGCAGTTGGGTGGAACTGCACAAATCTGAGCAATGATGTGGGGAAAAAAACACAGAGCTATTATTTCCATTTACATATACATATATATAAATCTATATAATCTCCAATTTCATGCACCACCAAACGAATGACCTCACGCAGTCAAATGCTACGAAAAACAAGGCATTATGATTTATTCTTGCATGATTATAAATTATCAATAACACAGCACTTTGAATATGTATGACAATTAAGATAGAGAATTTCAATAGTTGATAAATATTTACTCACTCCATATTTGAAATAACAGCTTGAGCCCGATGGGCCATGGCCATTCCATCTCCTGTGGCTACCTGTAAGAATAAATCAAGCATGAAGCAGACAAAAGAGCATTATACTCATTATCAAACAGGTTTAATCTTCAAATAGGTTTAATCTTTTAGATGATGTTTTACTATTCGATTAGAGTAAGATTTCACCAATTATAGGAAGAAATATAATTTCTGAATTAATATTAAATGGAGCACTACATGCAAAAGAAAAGAAAAAATTATACAATGGAGAGAGAGAGAGAGAGAGAGAGAGAGAGGCTCTTGACTTCTGATCTCTTCGAAATCATCACTCTCGTTCTCTCACTATGTGCATCTTAGGTTAGAGCACATCAATAATAATAAAGGAAAACTTTGAACTTGAGGCTCTTATTTATTAAATGCTGCAGCAAGAAATCCATTTCGCATTAGCCCAGGAATGGGAGTGGATGGTCAAAAGTGACAGACTGTAAATTGTTGTAATATTCTGAAATGTAGCATTCAACCCATAAATAGAACCATATCAATAACTTTCTCAGACAGAAAAACTTTCATTGTTATAATGTATAACATTTTTATGAGGGTATTGTCATCTTAAGAAGCAATTAAAAAGTTTGTTAAGTGTGATACATGTCAAACAACTCCTTGGTAAGAGTCAGACTTTTCTTCTACACATAAAGATATTTGTTGTCTTTTGCAGGGGCTATATAGGAGGCTCTTAAGGACCAGTCTGGGTTCCCACTCGCAAACATTTTGATAAGCACTGTAGATAGTGGATGGTAGAAGTGTGAAAACATTTACCAGAGGATTTGTAGTTGTTGGATAGATATGTCCAGCCCCACCTGATGCAAGTAAAGTCACCTTTGCAATAAACCTTATCACCTGAAAATTCAAAAACGTAAAGGTTATGGAATAAAGATAGTGAGATTTTTTGGCATAATATTGCCCTATGGAATTTAAGAGACTTCAAATGGTAAATTTTGTTGTTACCTCTAATGTTTCAGTATTCAATGTGTCAACACCCAGACATATTGTGTCAGAGCAATCCTGTGATGTTGGTAACAAATGCACTTTAGTGAATGCTCATAAAGTAGTCATGCTACTGTGAAGCGCCAAAGTTTACAAAGATAAATCAAATCAACATGGATAAAATCAATGAAGACTATCAGGACATTCAATTTGTATCATATGTTGAAATAGTGTCTTAATCCCCACATCTAAGATATGCTTAAAATTTCTTTCTTAAAATCATTCCACAAATAGAAAAGAAACAAAAGAAACAAAAGAAAAAAAGAAAGAAGTTATTCCACAAAAGGGTAGCATATATGAGCATGTAAAATAAAAAGTCAAACAATCATTTTTCAAATAAGTTACTTGAATAAATTACCTGACAAGTTAGTAAATCTATCGCAAAATGGTGTTCAAACACAGAAATATTTGGATCATTGACAACTGCCTTCAGTAGAGCCCGCTCAATCTCCCTTCCAGTCATATCAGCAGCATGAACAATTCTGTGATGAGAGTGCCCCCCCTCCCTTGCTAGATGCAAGTTTCCATCTTCCCCATGATCAAATGAGGCACCCATAGCAATCAATTCTCTGATTCTGTCAGGTCCTTCTGTACAGACAACCTGCTTAAAATAACCAAACTTGAGAAATAGCTCAACAACTACACAACAGGCACTCAAATAAGACAACAGAATAAACACAACCAATGAACATGCACCGAAAATTCACATTTTTTTATTTTTTTCACAACAAAAGTGCTTACTAACTGAATGTTATTCAATGGAATAATATGTCATTCTCAGTTCATATAAACCAAGGGCATTAATTATAGTTCCATGTACTAGCTCTAAGAGGGTTGAGAAAAAATGAGGGCCTGAGATACTGGACAATGCAAATCCTGTATCAATTTGAATGTTGCCCATTCATTTTAATCCATGGCTAAAATTGTGAAGAGTAAGAGACTCAAACAAACATTTGTTAGCTATAAACAAAAAGACCGTATTATATGGCCCACAACATCATAATGTAATAAATTCATACCAGAGAGCAAAGTTCATAAATGAATGATATAGACAAATATTTAGATTTGAAACTAACCCTGACAGTCTCCTCATCACATAGATAAGCCCCTGCTACAATGGTGTCGTGCATGTGACTCTCCACAGAATCTGAAGGGCACAACACAGCACTAACACCACCCTGAGCATAGTTTGTGTTGCTCTCATGAGGCTCAGCCTTGGTAATCACAGCGACAGATCCATGCTTTGCAACTTCAAGAGCATAACGAAGGCCTGCAACTCCACTGCCAATGATAGCAAAATCAAAATACTTTGTGGAACCATCTCTCAAGCACGATGAAGTGACAGTTCTAAGGGGCTTCCAATGCTCACTAAATGGAGATTGGGAAAAATTACATCTCTGGATCTGCAAGAACTTAGATACTCCACGTGACCTGGAAGATTAAGAGGGGGGAAGGGGGAGTTCTACAAAGTTAGAATAGTGGTATGAGCCAAATTTTTTGAGAATTTCCACTTCATTGACATAATGAACAGTCAAGGGAACCGTCTCAATGCTAACATAAAAACAGTGACATGTGGACAACCAGTGCTCTCTGGTAGAACGGAAGTGTAAATCAACGACATTAGAATGTATGGAGACATCCAACTCATTCTCAAAAATAATCCTTCTATGGCACAAGGAAATTGTCCCCGGAAAACTTAATTGGGCACTACTTCTAGAATAATTAAAGAAGTTGTATAAAAAAATTGATGTCTAAAAACGTACCATGAAAGCTCTTTCTGTATGCATTTCTTGAATGTTACACCAGAAACCCAAGAAGTTGTTCTACAACCTTGTCCCTTGCCTAGTGTTGCACTATAATGCAAGCTGCCGGTTCCAGCAGGTATACAAGTTGTCATTTGCAATACCTCTGCCAGATAACAAGAGTAAGAGCTCAAAGTTAGATCACTACTTCTCTTTTCAAAAATAGACTCCACTTCTAAAATTTCGTGCATCTTTTGCAATTCAATGCATTGTGATCCACAGACAACCTTGGTAACTAAGGAAAAGAAACGGACCAAACAAGAAGAAGTAAATAAACAAATAGCAGCAGCGACATAAACAGAAAAACAATGATATCAACAAGGATCACGCTACCGTTTGAATGCATTCACTCTCCCTTCCATTTATCTTATGTACTTCCTTTAAGCACAATCAGAACAGCCCAATATCGATACTAATATATATGTCAATATGTTATGATCACAATTCACAACCTACCCAGAGCATCGCATTTAACAAACCAAAATTCATTATCTACGAATTAAATAAAAAATAGAGAGGAAAAAAAAAAAAAAAAGTGATACTGACGTTGGCTAAACTAATACAAACAGAAACAACCAAAAATCATGAGCAAACAACAACCCATCATCCTCAGACCAAAACCATAACTACCCACCATCCAAAAAGAGCAGTTACAACAGAAAAGCCAACATGAACCTCTTAAATGAATGATGACAAACGGAACATCGGCACGCTGAGCACACAAATCCCAGATTCAAGAGCCCGTCGAAGCATTGAATCAAACAGCTAAACCTCAACTCAAAACCACCCAAACAAAACAAAACAAGACACCCTCAATACTTACAGAGTCTGCTTTCTTCTATAACAACTTTATGAACTCTGGCTATGGGCTAATATTAGCAAACAAACGTATCTGAGTCTGGGTCTCCTTGCTCCTTTTCAAAAGATGAACCTACAGGCTACAGCCAATAAACAAGAAAAGGGACAAAGATAGATTCCCAGAATCTTCGCTTTTATCGTTGATTCATTCTCAAAAAATAGAATGTAATAAAAAATGGGAACTCGAGAAATTTTTATGAGAGGTGAATATAGGGAGGCCGACGTTTACGAGGCGCCACACCCAAGATTTGCTACAGACACATCCTAAAACTTCGCGCCATCCTCTTTCTCTTTTTGCAGCCGCACCCTCTCTCTCTCTTCTTTCTTGTCTTTGTTATTAACGTTTCCTACTTTTTTTTAATCTTTGACTTTGATTAATCAAGCTGATGTGGAATTTTTAGTTTTGACAAACAAAACAAAACCTTGATACCAAAATGGAGAGGAGCGTGTTCTAAGATTTATATCAGGATTTATTATTCTTATAATATGATCAATAATTAAAATAATAAATATTGATAAGATAATATCTCAATCATTTAATTTAAAAACAATGATTAAGATTAAAAAAATTTATTTGACAATCATAATCCTTCTTATTCATGTTCATTATGAGTTAATATATTTGGTAGGGGAATGCTAGGTGTTCTCGTGATGTTTTTCTTGTGTTTTCCAAGAACTATGTTGATATTATTTTATTTTAGATAAGTTATTTTTAAATAAATAATTTATGGTTTACAATATCAACATACATTCTAGAGATTCTATATTTCTATATGCCTCTATCTTTCATCCATTTATATAAATAAGACCTACAAATTCAATGATAAATTTGTAAAAAAATATATAAAAAAGAAAAGGAAATGCAATAGAGATATACATCTCAATTGAATGTAATAAAGACATACAACTTGGTAAATATAATGAATTGAAAAATAAAAACTTTTAGAGAGGACAAAATTAAGATGAACATTTGAATTATTAAAACTTTAAAACAACGACTAATTATTTTTTGTAAAAATAACGCTGACTAATTGTTATAGGAACTGCGCCTACTAATATGGTTGGCTATCTAAAATGGATTGAAATTTCCTCCGATTACTTAAAATTAGAGATTCTAGGTCAACCGGCCAAAAAAGTATATTCATGGTGGTTTATGAGCCACGGGACTGTAATCTTCAAAAAGTGATCATAGCCACTCAAATCGTCCAAAAAGTATTGGAAAACCAGACTCGTGTCGTGGGCTTCTTTCTTAGCTTTCTATGACTATTTAGTCTATTTTGTAGTTGTTATTTGGTTGGTCAAAAAAGACAGGAAGAATATAAAGCAGGGAAATTACCTAGAAAGTCGCTTAATTAATAATTTTTCTCTACTAATTAATAAGGATGTGATTTTATTTTTTATTTTTTTAAAAAATTGATAATTAAATGTATGAATTTTGGCTTCGTGACAAATAAAAAAATCTTTTAGCTCATATTTTCAATCATCGTGTTCACGTCAAATCAATAAAAAAAATGTATTATATGTATCCAAATTTTATTCAAAATAAATTGAAATAAAATTTTCTAATTCAATTAATAAAACTGTACGTGATTTTTTAACATATAAAAAACTATATATTTTTTAATAAATTTATTAAAAAATTCATAATTCTTACATGCTAATTAAAAAATTATATGTTTTCACATGCATTATAGTGTTATACATTAAGTAAAATATTTTATCGAAAGAAAGTTACTTCCGTCTAGATATATATGGGCCGTGATACGAAGAATGCCGGCATGCATGACTGTTCATGCACGCCAGGCTTCTTTTTTTTTTTTTTTTTTTGAACATATAAAAAAGTATATATTTTTTAATAAATCTATTAAAAAATACATAATTCTTACCCACTAATTAAAAAATTATATGTTTTCACATGCATTATAGTGTTATATATTAAGTAAAATATTTTATAGAAAGAAAGTTACATCCGTCTATATATATATGGGCCGTGATACGAAGAATGCCGGCATGCATGACTGTTCATGCACGCCATGCTTTTTTTTTTTTTTTTTTTAATAATTATAATAATAAAATATTATATTTTATTATTTTAAAATATCAAATCACCCCGGCATTCATCACACTGGGCATGATGTTTAACCTCACATATAACACTCGTCAAAAGAGTATTAATTGAGCCAAGTGGGAGGTGGCCCCAACATCACTCCCTCCACAGAAGAAAAGATGAGCTTTTAGATTGAGGAATCCAATTTGTTCTCTCATTCAATTGTCCATGCTGGAAATCGATTGCAAGAACCCCAAGCAGAAGGGGGCCTGCATCTTTCTTTCTTTTTTTGCTTCAATTATTCCAAGAAGGCTCCAAGAAATTGCTCCTCTAGTATGCCATAATATGCAATAAAACAAAATATGCACAATTAATTAATGATTTATATTTATTTTAAGCAAAATGGAGAAGATTCTGGTATATTTTAAACACAGTATCACGTCATTTAAATGAGGTGATAATATATACACCATTAAATATGTGAATCATCATGTCATAATTGTCGAGTTTTGTAATTTTAGTTTTGGTAGTAAAGAATCATAGCAAACCTGAAAATTGATTTGTTCTGCTAGCTACATAAGATCAACCTAGTTTTCTAAGACGGTGAAGAATTGGTTCTGCGATTTTTGGAAGAAAGATAGAATAAATGTTAAAAAATATATTTTTATCTTACGATGATGTGGCGGTTCTTACTAGTTACTAATTATTGAATTAGTCATTGTTAAAAAAGAAGTCAAATATTAGTTGAAACTAATACATTAACATTATAGAACAATTATAAGATAGAAAAGTGATTTTTTAGCATTATTTAAAAATAAAATAAAAAATAAAAGAAGAGAGAGAGATTATGAGGTGGGTCTTTCTCCAATAAAACAAGAAAACGAAAAGTATAAGTTAACCTAGATAAAGAAAATGCCGTCATTCTTTTGATGTACCTCCCATTTTGGAAGTACCTCTATCATCTTTGAAGGTGATTCTCGTACTACCATTCTCACTGTCAACTCTTCTTATGTAGCTTTCGAATTGGGCTTCTCATCTTAGCCGACATAAGACAACAACTTCTTTCTTTTTAGAATTGGATTGCATTGAAGACATCAAGATGTGCAAATTACTATGCACAACATGTTAACAAATGGATTGCTTCGAACCGTGTGTTTAAAAACATTCCCTTTTTAACAAATCCAAGATTTAGCACTTAAAGCATAAATGATTAATGTAGTGGCTATTCGAAATGGATTGGGCATATGATGTCTTCTATGTAGTCGATTTAGTCAGGAATGAAACCAAAATTTTGTTATTAAGAGAGGTTAAAATATAATTATGGGGTCAAATTTAATTTCTTATTAATAGTGGGATGTTTTTGAGAGAGACTTAATTTGATAAAATGATTGAGATTTGAAACAATTTATTTAATAAAATATGGGAAAACTTCACTAAAGACTCCTGAACTTCCACCCGATTTGATAAACCCCTCTAAACATTAAAATCTTTCAATTTAGTTTCATGAACTTTCAATTGCTCTCAATTTAGATCCCTCGGTTAGATTTTAAACGTTACATGACGTTTATACCCTTGACTTTTGTATAAAATTTAAACTTCCAAAACTTTTTTTTTTACTTAAAAAAAAAAAAAAAGTCAGGGATATTTTGGTATTTTTTTGTATTTTTAATAGCTAAAATTGACGAAGGGATCCAAATTGAGAGCAATTGAAAGTTTAGGGGACTAAATTGAGAGATTTTGAAGTTTATGAGGGGTATTTCAAAACGGGTGAAAGTTTATGGGTCCTTAGTGAAGTTTTCCTAACAAAATATATTAACAAGTTGAACATATCACCATTCATTGAGCACAACACAAAAGGAGGAAAAAAAAAATAGGGTAAAAAGTTCACTTAACTCTCTAAAACTATCACCCTAATGACAATCTACCCCCTCAACTAATTACCACAATTTACCTCTCAAACTACCAAGACAATGACAATGTACCTTCCAATGCTAGCAAAATGAAAAAATTATCCCTATAGAATTTTCAATAAGACAAAACTACCTTTAAAATTTTGAAAAAAAAAAAAAAAATTAGTATTTTTGTTTTTATTTTAATAAGGATAATTTCGTAATTTTTTTAAAAAAAATTAGGGGTACATTGTCATTGTTTTAATAGTTTGGGCGGTAAATTATCACAATTGATAGTTTGGGTGGTAGATTGTCATCGAATGGTAGTTTGAGTGGGTTAAGTGAACTTAAAAAAAAAAAAAAAAAAAAAAGAAGCAAGCTTCTGGTGCCACGTCACTAGCTCGCTGTTGGAAAGTTGAAACCGTCGTGGAGCTGAATTGAGAATTGAGCGCTTTCGGTTCCCGCAACTTTCTTTTTCTTCTTCATCTTCTTCATCACACTCCCTCACTCTAATTCCATTTCCACTTTCAAGTCTGTTGGGAAACCCTAGCCATTGTTACACAAGCTGAATTTGAGAGAGAGATAGAAGGAGCAAGACAGAAATGGGGAACTTGATGAACAAGGAGCCTCCACCGCCAATGGTGCTCGTCCCACCTCTCTTCGATTTCCCGCCCCTCGCTGCTCGTACCAGGTTTCCCCTATCTCCCTCCGTTTTTCCATTCCTGGTTATACATTATAAACGTGTCTGCATCTATATCTGACCAATTGAATTCTGCATATAAAAAGTTTTCAGTTTAGAGTTCCTTTTATAACAATGTCTCATCACTTCATTGTATGCTTAAATTTAATTAGCACTAGTTTAGCTGCAGTCAATTCTAGAATTTGGACTTTGAATGATTCACCTGCAAGGAAGTTCTGGTTATGTTAATTTGAGCAATCTATAATGAATCAATTCATGCTTAATAATTTGGAATATCAGGTCTTAATTTTGCAGGTTTATTGTTAATTTGTTACCATTTGGTTTACATGAAGTGGCTGTTAAAAGCCCTTTGTATGAACAAGGTGTTGGGTGCATTTTCTAATATTGGGGTTTGATCCCTAAAGGGAGTGAGATTTTCGCGTCTTGTATAACTTGTTGGGAAGTTGGAATAACTTTTAATGAGGCTTCTATGACATGATGCAGGATGTTGGAGTCGTCATATAACTTCTTGTTTGGGAAGCTTGCTTTGAAATGCCTTTTTGAGGACTATTTTGAAGAAGCAAGGCATTTTAGCGCAAGAATTATGCTTAAGCCAATTGATGACCCTAATGTGGATTTGGTTGCTACAGTATCCATGGAAATTCTGACTTTCACTGAATTTGTCTAGTTGTTGTGCGAGATTGGTTCTTTTGCTGTTGTTTTATATTAAATCCTCTTGTTGAAATGTGAATTTTGAGGAATAAAGCAAGGAGAATATATTTTCTTTCCCTTAATTTGATTAGGTTTCAGGTCCGCTTGATCATAAGCCTGAGGAGAAGATTGTAGGAAACGCTCTGTTTCGCTGGCAAAGGTATCGTAGAATGTGTTTACTGGTTCATCACGTCTTCTTTGTTCCCAACACATTCTATGCTAATTCTGTTATTAAACAATACTTTAATGCTTCTTTATATGAACAGTGATATTGATGATCCTCATACGTTCGTGGACCTTTTTGTATCAAACTCTGACCCGTAAGGAACATTTATCTGAAGTAAATAATTTTACTTTCTAAATAAGGTCATCTCTCCCCCCTGGCCAGTTTTCCCCTATTCAAGCTGTAATTCTTTAAATGCTACTGTACATGCTGTCACTTCAGGATTTTACAGATGAGGTCAAGTGCGTACCATCCTAAATATGGATTTGGAGCATTTGGCATTTTTCCATTATTACTGAAGAAAAGGTGGGTTCATATCAGTAAACCCATTCATATGGCATCTTCAGCTAGCTGGTAGTTACAAAGATCAGATGCATTTTATTGACAAAACTAAATATTCCTGCAGAGTGTCTTCCGAAGATTATGGTGTTATGGGATTGAGATATGGGTCGGGAAATTTATCATTTGGAGCCACGCTTATGCCTTTTTCCCGTATGTGACCTCAAATTTAGGACAATGAATTTCCTCTGGTTCCTTAGAATATAATTCTGCCATATTTATAAAAAAAAATTTAAAAAAATTTAAAAAAATTTTAAAAAAGAGAGAAAGAGAGAAAGAGAGAATATAATTCTGCCGTAATTACTATTTTGATAACCTATGAGGGTTATTCTTAAAAAATATATACTGATGGGTTTGTACAGTATAACACTTGGTATTAAATTTTTTCCCCATTTCTTGTTCAATAACTTCAATTTGTTTAATACAAGATGTTAGAATTTTAATCAATTGTTTTGAAGCTTAAATATTTGTTAGTTCTTAGAGGATTGGAGGGAATGGAGGGCCCTTTTTCCCCCTTACAAGAAACTCCTTCAAAAGTGGTAATAGGCCTCAAAAAGTCTTTGCATATATTGCAAGGACCTCATTAAGATAATAAATTATTCATTTTGCCCCTTCACCCTCCTTCTTCCCAATTAAGATTGAAAAGGAAAAAAGGAAAGTAGAAATATCCGGTCAACCCTTGCGAGTCTACATTTGAAAATCGAGATAAAAATTCTTCTGTTTTCCATGTTTGCCTCATTTAACTTTTTGTTTGTAACTTTGGAAATCTCATCTTTACACTCCCCACCCAAATATATTGGATACGAGATGAAAACTTCTGAATGTACTCATCATACTTTGCAGTGAAAGATAAATTCCCAAGAAATGCATGGTTCATAAGCAAGATGGGAAGACTAACTGCTGGGGTGCAATACGAGCCACAGTGTAAGCTTTACTCAATGAAATCAGTTTTGCAAAATTCCAAGTTCAGTTTATTCAAATTTTTATGTCAATTCGTTAAACCATTAGATAAGTTCGAGAATCTTTTTCTTTGGCCTAGAATGAAGTTTTGTCTTCTCACAGGTTTTCTGTTGTAATTATATATTTTTATTTAGCGTTGGATATCTCTTTAATATGTTCACTTGGGAGTGTCAAACTCGAGCTTTTTTTATGGACAAACCATGAAAGAAATACCATTCACCAATGGGAATGCTTTACATAAATGTTTCCATTAACCTATGGGTTGAATATGATTATATTGTTGATTTCATTATTACTTTTCATAATTCTTTCAAATATGCCATGTTCCATATCTGTAAATTGTAATATGAACACAATATCATGTGTGATTGGAATTTGAGCAAGATTGTAATTGATTTTTATTGTTTACCTTGTTGATGATGTTTGTTTTTAGATGAAAACAAAGACGGTGCAAAATATAAACATTTAATGAATTGGAGTTGTGCAATTGGCTATGGAGTAGGATCTGGCAGCCCCTTGAGCCCATCTTTCAATTTTGGTCTTGAACTTGCCAAAAGCTCTCAGGTTATTTTTCAGATAGTTCAATTTATTTTTGAATTTTCTCCAAAATCTCACTCTCTCTCTCTCTCTCGCTCTCTCTACTAAATAATGGCTTCCTTAGTATTGCAACTGGTTTCAATATCTTGGCTATAAATGAGACAGTTGAAGCATTCACATAATCTAAAACTGAGAAGAAGATGGGATACTTGAGATTGTTTGAGCACTGTGAGCTTGTCTTCAACCTCTACATGAAATGTGATCAAGAAAGAAGCTGACTTATTTGTCTTTGTGAAAGTATGTATCCCACGGGTACTTCAAAACTTCTTACACTTGCAAATAGCTCTATGTTTCCAGAATTCCTGGACTCCTTGGCATTGTTCTCTGTCAGAATGTCATTTAAAAGAGAAGTAATTATGTTGCTTTTGTGCCCATGTTCCCCTGATGCCCACATTTGATAAATTTTACTTAAAAATGGAAAAGCAAGATAGAATTAGCCTCTGTGTATATCTTGTTTTAACTGTTTAATTGGTTAATGAATCTATGTTGGATTTAAGATGACATTCTGGTAAAAGGTTTAGTGTATGATTCCTGAATGTCCTTTATGGGAAAAATGGTTTGGGATTCAACCTAATCTAAGTAGATATATGAACAACTTTTTATCATGTTTTGCTCCACCAGTCTAATTCATGTGGCCATCTAAAAAGTAAAATATACGGGTTAACATGTGACTGGAGGCAGGGTAGGGATCTGCTGCCATTCATTTGGATATATAAAATGCTAAAAATCACCAGTCAACATGTGATTGGAGGGAGGGTATCGATCTGCCACCCCAACTCAATGTGCTCATGAGAGGAATTTATATTACAACTGTGGCCCAGTCTCTGCATAATACAACAGTATAGGAACTTGAGGAAGAATATATCACCACAACAATACAATTTTTATCTTGGGGTCAATGTGCTAACGATGGTTCCCCTTTTGATATATATTTTTTTTGTTGTTGAATGGATCCCCTTTTGATATATTCCACAATGGAATTAGTTTTGGGTCAACCTCCTACAAAGTAATTCCCTTGATGCCTCCCAAGCTTCATGGAATTAAGTGCATCTATGCTTGATTTTATTTCAGATACGTGACTTGTAAAGTTCTGTGCTTCTTCACTTTACAAGTCATACATCAGAAATAAAATCGAGCATAGATGCACTTCTTCATTTGGGCCATTTACTTATTAACAAAAAAAAATGTTATGTGCTTCTTCACTGAAATTTGCATACTGATACAACGTGCAGTTCATTGCCTCATTCTATCAACACGTGGTTGTCCAAAGACGGGTATGTGTCTGGTTTTTTGTTTTCCTTTTTCATGTCTTCTGCATGGCTTTTTTGTTTTTTGTTTTTGTTTTTTTAATGTTTTACCTTTGTCTCATTGCAACGTATGACATAGACTATGCAATCTCATTGATATTGTATAACCATTATGTGTCTGTGCGTTTTTATATGTTTTTCCAATGTCTCATTGCAACGTATGCATAGACTATGGAATCTCATTGATTTTGTATTAGCCCTAATGTGTGTGTGTTATTGAGCTACATGATGGTTGCCGTTTAGTATATATTTGGTTGGTTAGTTGTCATAAAACTTATGCTGAACAATGCTGCAATTGTAACCACTAACTAGTAAACATGGTTGGTAGCTGGGCACCTACATGATCCATTCAGCTTACTTTGCAAGGCTCAAACCTAGGATAAACGGTAATTGTATCATATTCTCTTGTAGACTTCAGAATGGTGACTAGTTGGTAGAAAAGGATTTGAATAGTCAATTGAGCCCTCACAGTTATTTGATATGGAATATGATGCCTATTAGCTTGAGGAAGTGCTTACATTGTGCTAGTTAAATTTGGGAAACTTGTCTTTTATTACAGAACCTAATTCCAAATTGTACTCCTAAACATTCCATCAAGAAAGAACTGAGAGTATCATTTTTCTTCGTCTTATATTTTCTCCTCTTGCTATTTTCTTTCTCCTGTTATGTGATGTGGTGCTTTATTAGTTGCTTCCTTTTAGTAATCAAAGATGTTGTTTTGACAAAAGTTTGAACTGCTTCAACTAAACAGGTCAAGAACCCCCTTGAAGAAGATGAAATCGTTGGAATTACAAATTATATTGACTTTGGCTTTGAGTTACAGACAAGGTATTCTAAGTAATAGAACTGATTTTAACCAGTGTGGTGATATCTGATTTTATTATGGTTCTGTTTTAAAGAGTTGATGATGCCAATACATCAAACAACCCCGAGTCCACTTTTCAAGTGGCTGCATCCTGGCAAGCCAATAAAAACTTCTTGCTAAAGGTAGCAGTTCTGGTGCCATCTTGTGTTTCGCCACTACAGATCATTATCAGGTTTAAAAAAGATTAACTTCATGTTTGCAGGGAAAGATGGGACCTCTAAGCTCATCAATATCATTGGCATTCAAGTCATGGTGGAAACCTTCTTTCACTTTCAACATTTCAGGTGCCTATAGTTGGTTGATTGTGTCATGGATTGACTTGAAAGTTTCTTTCTATAGTGGAAATTAAAACATGTGTCATCAGTATGAAATTTATCTGTGAAGGATACATGATGTCACACTGTCACCCCTAATATATAATAATAGTCCTTTTTTTTTTTTTGTGAAGATGATGTAAATAATATTTATAACATAGTGACATTCTCTAAATTCCATCTTATGTCCTGGCACCTGATAAGTTAATTAGAAAATGATGACATTTGAAACTTATCTAGCCTTGTGCTCCTAAATCAACTTAGAATTGGGCCAGTTGACATAGAAAGATAGATTTGCTTTTATTATTTGGTTCTTGGTTTCAAGTAGAGAAGATGCATCATTAAATTGTTGATGGGTTCCAATTACTAAATCAGTAAATCCCATTATTTTGCAGCTACTAGAGATCGTATTTTTGGAAAGACAGCCTGTGGATTTGGCATTCGTGTTGAGAATCTTAGAGAAGCCAGGTTTCATATGTTTGTTTGCTTTAACTTCTTTGCTCAATCAAAGATTATTGTTTTGTAATTTGCTTGTGGGTCAGGGTCGGTGGCTTCTAGCCCTGCAAGCTTGAGTCTTATGGGTGTTATTCTATACCAGGAAATGAGAACTTTTACCTCCAAAGTTAGTGAAATTTGACATGTTACCAAATTTGCTTGAGCTCAAGCTCATGCGGTCACCGGCCCATGTGTTTTTACCTCGAGTTTTTTTCAGTTGATTGTGTGGGCAAGTATAATGTATCATTTACCTCATTCGCAGTTATCAAAGAGCTGATCCAAATTTTGTAATGCTTACACCCAACAAGGAGCACCTAGCTGAGGGTATCGTTTGGAAAATTGGGAAGCGACCTATGCTACAATCAGACGTCAATGCTGGAAATTTTGACGGCTTGCCTAGAGAATTGAGACCTTTTGACAAAATTTTGTAATTTCTCCTTTTGGTCCCCTCCCCACCAATTGTTGGTCGTTGGAAATTTTAGGAGTGGATCACTGAATAGGTAATCATTCTAGGATGATGAGTTTGAATATTTTTTGTCTTGGATTCGTTAGTCTTGTGAAAAAATGCTGAGCTTTGGTCGAGGGACCACTACGATACAGGGTTGAACAAATTTTACTTGATATTTTCTTGATTGTATCTACTGTTTTTGTAATGGTTAGGGTGTGAATATGTGATGGTGAACTGAATTGTGATAAGCATAAGATTAGATGGTTCTCCATGATTCATCGGGTCACTTGCGTGCATTGTGCTGTTAAATATGTTAACCTTTTATAATTTGTTTATAACTTGTTGATGCATGTCAGTATAATTGGAGTGTTAACTTTTTGTTAGTAATAAATGTGACTCTAATCACATGTTAACATGTGTAAGCAAATTGTAAAAAATTATAAAAAATTCTTAGTCTATAATATGAATTAGGCACACAATTCATTTATCAGAATGACCAAGAAAAAATATTTTCAGTATTAACTTTCTTTCCTCATTAATGATTACTATTCGTTTTTAGTAAATGGTTCGAGGTAGGGGACTAGGCCCAACAAATAAACAAAATTCAAACAGATTGCAAAATGGGCCAAAGTCCAGCTCAGCTTATTTAAACGTGCCGATTTCTCCTTTACCCGCGTATTTAAGCCCTTCTTCACCTTCTTCTTCCCACAAAATCAAGTCTAATCCGAATTTTTGCAAAGCTCTTCTTCTCCAGAACTTTACCCTTCCTTCATCGGTCATGACTATTCACAAATACTCCTATGATAATTAAATGTACGAGTTTTGGCTTCGTGACAAATATAAAAAGCTTTTATCTCATATTTTCATTCATCGTGTCCATGTCAAATCAATAAAAAGTGTATTATACGTATCCAAATTTTCGTTAACGTAATGCCAAACAAATATAAAAAATACTAATAATAATAATAATAATAATAATAAACACAAGAGGTGGAGATTCATCCCACCACTACCCTTCATCCGATGAGAGAGGGAGGCCGTGAAGGGTGGCTCCTCAACCCTTACCTCTATAAGGCTTGAGATTCATCCCATCTATCTTCTTCCATAATAAAATTGAAATAAAATTTTCTAATTCAATTAATAAAACTGTACGTGTTTTTGGAGCATATAAAAAGTATATATTTTTTAATAAATCTATTAAAAAATCACGTAATTCTTACCTACTAATTAAGAAATTACATGTTTTCACATGCATAAGTATGACTCGTCAAAAGAGTATCCGTCCATATATAATTCGTCAAGTGGGAGGTGGCCCCAACATCACTCCCTCCACAGAAGAAAAGAAGAGCTTTTAGATTGAGGAATCCAATTTGTTCTCTCATTCAATTGTCCGTGCTGGAAATCGTTTGCAAGAATCCCAAGCAGAAGGGGCCTGCATCTTTCTTTCTTTTTTGCTTCAATTATTCCAAGAAGGCTCCAAGAAATTGATCCTCTAGTATGCCATAATATGCAATCAAACAAAATATGCACAATTAAGTAATTATTTATATTTATTTTAAGCAAAATGGAGAAGATTCTGGTATATTTTAAACACAGTATCATGTCATTTAAATGGTGTGATAATATATACACCATTAAATATGTGAATCATCATGTCATAATTGTCGGGTTTTGGTAATTTTAGTTTTGATGTGGCGGTTCTTACTAATTATTGAATTAGTCATTGTTAAAAAGAAATCAAATATTAGTTGAAACTAATACATCGGCATTATATAACAATTATAAGATAAAAAAGGTGATTCTTTAGCCTTTTTTTAAAAAAAAAGGAAAAGAAAAGGAAAGAAAAAGAGAGATTATGAGGCAAGTCTTTCTCCAATAAAACAAGAAAACGAAAAGTATAAGTTAATCTAGGTGAAGCAAATGCCGTCATTCTTGTGATGCACCTCCCATTTTGGAAGTACTTCTATCATCTTTGAAGATGATTCTCTTACTATCATTCTCGCCGTCAACTCCTCTTATGTAGCCTTTGAATTGGGCCTCCCATCTTAGTCAATATAAGACAGCAACTTCTCTATTTTTAGAATTGGACTGCATTGGAGACATCAAGATGTGCAAATTACTATGCACAACAAGTTAACAAATGGATTGCTTCGAACTGTGTGTTTGGAAACATTCTATTTTTAACGAATCCAAGATTTAGCACCCAAAGCATAAATGATTAATGTAGTGGCTATTCAAAATGGATCGGGCATATGATGTCTTCAATGTAGTTGGTTTAGTCAAGAAGGGAACCAAAATTTTTTTGTTAAGAGAGGTTAAAATATAATTATAGGGTCAAATTTAATTTCTTATTAATAGTGGGATGTTTTTGAGAGAGAATTAATTTGATAAAATGATTGAGATTTGAAACAATTTATTTAATAAAATATATTAACATGTTGAACATATCACTATTCATTGAGCATAACACACAAGGAGGAAAAAAAAAGGAGAGAAGGGAGCCGCTGGTGCCACGTCACTAGCTCGCTGTTGGAAAGTTGAAACCGACGTGGAGCTGAATTGAGAATTGAGCGCTTTCGGTTCCCGCAACTTTATTCTTCTTTTTCATCATCTTTTTCATCATCTTCATCACACTCCCTCACTCTAATTCCATTTCCACTTTCAAGTCTGTTGGGAAACCCTAGCCATTGTTACACAAGCTGAATTTGAGAGAGGGAGATAGAGGGAGCAAGACAGAAATGGGGAACTTGATGAACAAGGAGCCTCCACCGCCAATGGTGCTCGTCCCACCTCTCTTCGATTTCCCGCACCTCGCTGGTCGTACCAGGTTTTCCCTATCTCCCTCCGTTTTTCCATTCCTGCTTATACATCATAAACGTGTCTGTATCTGTATCTGACCAATTGAATTCTGCATATAAAAAGTTTTCAGTTTAGAGTTCCTTTTATCACAATGTCTCATCACTTCATTGTATGCTTAAATTTAATTAGCACTAGTTTAGCTGCAGTCAATTCTAGAATTTGGACTTTGAATGATTCACCTGCAAGGAAGTTCTGGTTATGTTAATTTGAGCAATCTATAATGAATCAATTCATGCTTAATAATTTGGAATATCAGGTCTTAATTTTGCAGGTTTATTGTTAATTTGTTACCATTTGGTTTACATGAAGTGGCTGTTAAAAGCCCTTTGTATGAACAAGGTGTTGGGTGCATTTTCTAATATTGGGGTTTGATCCCTAAAGGGAGTGAGATTTTCGCGTCTTGTATAACTTGTTGGGAAGTTGGAATAACTTTTAATGAGGCTTCTATGACATGATGCAGGATGTTGGAGTCGTCATATAACTTCTTGTTTGGGAAGCTTGCTTTGAAATGCCTTTTTGAGGACTATTTTGAAGAAGCAACGCATTTTAGCGCAAGAATTATGCATAAGCCAATTGATGACCCTAATATGGATTTGGTTGCTACAGTATCCATGGAACATGGAAATTCTGACTTTAACTAAATTTGTCTAGTTGTTGTGCGAGATTGGTTCTTTTGCTGTTGTTTTATATTAAATCCTCTTGTTGAAATGTGAATTTTGAGGAATAAAGCAAGGAGAACATATTTTCTTTCCCTTAATTTGATTAGGTTTCAGGTCCACTTGATCATAAGCCTGCGGAGAATATTGTAGGAAACGCTCTGTTTCGCTGGCGAAGGTATCGTAGAAAGTGTTTACTGGTTCATCACGTCTTCTTTGTTCCCAACACATTGTATGCTAATTCTGTTATTAAACAATACTTTAATGCTTCTTTATATGAACAGTGATATTGATGATCCTCATACGTTCGTGGACCTTTTTGTATCAAACTCTGACCCGTAAGGAACATTTATCTGAAGTAAATAATTTTACTTTCTAAATAAGGTCATCTCTCCCCCCTGGCCGGTTTTCCCCTATTCAAGCTGTAATTCTTTAAATGCTACTGTGCATGCTGTCACTTCAGGATTTTACAGATGAGGTCAAGTGCGTACCATCCTAAATATGGAATTGGAGCATTTGGCATTTTTCCATTATTACTGAAGAAAAGGTGGGTTCATATCAGTAAACCCATTCATATGGCATCTTCAGCTAGCTGGTACTTACAAAGATCAGATGCATTTTATTGACAAAACTAAATATTCCTGCAGAGTGTCTTCCGAAGATTATGGTGTTATGGGATTGAGATATGGGTCGGGAAATTTATCATTTGGAGCCACGCTTATGCCTTTTTCCCGTATGTGACCTCAAATTTGGGACAATGAATTTCCTCCTTGCGTGGTTCCTTAGAATATAATTCTGCCATATTTATAAAAAAAAAAAAAAATTTAAAAAAATTAAAAAGAGAGAGAGAGAGAGAGAGAGAATATAATTCTGCCATAATTACTATTTTGATAACCTATGACGGTTATTCTTAACAAATATATACTGATGGGTTTGTACAGTATAACACTTGGTATTAAATTTTTTCCCCATTTCTTGTTCAATAACTTCAATTTGTTTAATACAAGATGTTAGAATTTTAATCAATTGTTGTGAAGCTTAAATATTTGTTAGCTCTTAGAGGATTGGAGGGAATGGAGGGCCCTTTTTCCCCCTTACAAGAAACTCCTTCAAAAGTGGTAATAGGCCTCAAAAAGTCTTCGCATATATTGCAAGGACCTCATTAAGATAATAAATTATTCATTTTGCCCCTTCACCCTCCTTCTTCCCAATTAAGATTGAAAAGGAAAAAAGGAAAGTAGAAATATCCGGTCAACCCTTGTGAGTCTACATTTGAAAATCGAGATAAAAATTCTTCTGTTTTCCATGTTTGCCTCATTTAACTTTTTGTTTGTAACTTTGGAAATCTCATCTTTACACTCCGCACCCAAATATATTGGATACGAGATGAAAACTTCTGAATGTACTCATCATACTTTGCAGTGAAAGATGAATTCCCAAGAAATGCATGGTTCATAAGCAAGATGGGAAGACTAACTGCTGGGGTGCAATACGAGCCGCAGTGTAAGCTTTACTCAATGAAATCAGTTTTGCAAAATTCCAAGTTCAGTTCATTCAAATTTTTATGTCAATTCATTAAACCATTAGATAAGTTCGAGAATCTTTTTCTTTGGCCTAGAATGAAGTTTTGTCTTCTCACAGGTTTTCTGTTGTAATTATACATTTTTATTTAGTGTTGGATATCTCTTTAATATGTTCACTTGGGAGTGTCAAACTCGAAAGAAATACCATTCACCAATGGGAATGCTTTACATAAATGTTTCCATTAACCTATGGGTTGAATACGATTATATTGTTGATTTCATTATTACTTTTCATAATTCTTTCAAATATGCCATGTTCCATATCTGTAAATTGTAATATGAACACAATATCATGTGTGATTGGAATTTGAGCAAGATCGTAATTGATTTTTATTGGTTACCTTGTTGATGATGTTTTTTTAGATGAAAACAAAGACGGTGCAAAATATAAAAATTTAATGAATTGGAGTTGTGCAATTGGCTATGGAGTAGGATCAGGCAGCCCCTTGAGCCCATCTTTCAATTTTCGTCTTGAACTTGCTAAAAGCTCTCAGGTTATTTTTCAGATAGTTCAATTTATTTTTGAATTTTGTCCAAAATCTCACACCACTCTCTCTCTCTCTCTCTCTCTCTCTCTCTCTCTCTCTCATTCTTAGTATTGCAACTAGGTTCAATATCTTGGCTATAAATGAGAGAGTTGAAGCATTCACATAATCTAAAACTGAGAAGAAGATGGGATACTTGAGATTGTTTGAGCACTGTGAGCTTGTCTTTGGCCTCTACATGAAATGTGATCAAGAAAGAAGCTGACTTATTTGTCTTTGTGAAAGTATGTATCCCACGGGTACTTCACAACTTCTTACACTTGCAAATTGCTCTAGGTTTCCAGAATTCCTGGACTCCTTGGCATTGTTCTCTGTCAGAATGTCATTTAAAAGAGAAGTAATTATGTTGCTTTTGTGCCTATGTTCCCCTGATGCCCACATTTGATAAATTTTACTTAAAAATGGAAAAGCAAGATAGAATTAGCCTCTTTGTATATCTTGTTTTTACTGTTTAATTGGTTAATGAATCTATGTTGGATTTAAGATGACATTCTGGTAAAAGGTTTAGTGTATGATTCCTGAATGTCCTTTATGGGAAAAATGGTTTGGGATTCAACCTAATCTAAGTAGATATATGAACAACTTTTTATCATGTTTTGCTCCACCTGTCTAATTCATGTGGCCATCTAAAAAGTAAAATATACGGGTTAACATGTGACTGGAGGCAGGGTATGGATCTGCTGCCATTCATTTGGATATATAAAATGCTAAAAATCACCAGTCAACATGTGATTGGAGGGAGGGTATCGATCTGCCACCCCAACTCAATGTGCACATGAGAGGAATTTATATTACAACTGTGGCTCAGTCTCTGCATAATACAACATTATAGGAACTTGAGGAAGAATATATCAACACAACAATACAATTTTTATCTTGGGGTCAATGTGCTAACGATGGTTCCCCTTTTGATATATATTTCTTGTTGTTGAATGGATCCCCTTTTGATATATTCCACAATGGAATTAGTTTTGGGTCAACCTCCTGCAAAGTACATATTCAACATAATTCTCTTGATGCCTCCCTAAGCTTCATGGAATTAAGTGCATCTATGCTTGATTTTATTTCAGATGTGTGACTTGTAAAGTTCTGTGCTTCTTCACTTTACAAGTCATGCATCAGAAATAAAATTGAGCATAGATGCACTTCTTCATTGGGGTCATTTACTTATTAACAAAAAAAAATGTTATGTGCTTCTTCACTGAAATTTGCATACTGATACAACCTGCAGTTCATTGCCTCATTCTATCAACACGTGGTTGTCCAAAGACGGGTATGTGTCTGGTTTTTTGTTTTCCTTTTTCATGTCTTCTGCATGGCTTTTTTGTTTTTTTAATGTTTTACCTATGTCTCATTGCAATGTATGACATAGACTATGCAATCTCATTGATATTGTATAACCATTATGTGTCTGTGTGTTTTTATATGTTTTTCCAATGTCTCATTGCAGCGTATGCCATAGACTATGGAATCTCATTGATCTTGTATTAACCCTAATGTGTGTGTGTTATTGAGCTACATGATGGTTGCCGTTTAGTATATATTTGGTTGGTTAGTTGTCATAAAACTTATGCTGAACAATGCTGCAATTGTAACCACTAACTAGTAAACATGGTTGGTAGCTGGGCACCTACATGATCCATTCAGCTTACTTTGCAAGGCTCAAACCTATGATAAATGGTAATTGTATCATATTCTCTTGTAGACTTCAGGATGGTGACTAGTTGGTAGAAAAGGATTTGAATAGCCAATTGAGCCCTCACAGTTACTTGATATGGAATATGGTGCCTATTAGCTTGAGGAAGTGCTTACATTGTGCTAGTTAAATGTGGGAAACTTGTCTTTTATTACAGAACCTAATTCCAAATTGTACTCCTAAACATTCCATCAAGAAAGAACTGAGAGTATCATTTTTCTTTTTCTTATATTTTTTCCTCTTGCTATTTTCTTACTCTTGTTATGTGATGTGGTACTTTATTAGTTGCTTCCTTTTAGTAATCAAAGATGTTGTTTTGACAAAAGTTTGAACTGCTTCAACTAAACAGGTCATGAACCCCCTTGATAAAGACGAAAAAGTTCGAATTACAAATTATATTGACTTTGGCTTTGAGCTACAGACAAGGTATTCTAAGTAATAGAACTGATTTTAACCAGTGTGGTGATATCTGATTTTATTATGGTTTTGTTTTAAAGAGTTGATGATGCCAATACATCAAACAACCCCGAGTCCACTTTTCTAGTGGCTGCATCCTGGCAAGCCAATAAAAACTTCTTGCTAAAGGTAGCAGTTCTGATGCCATCTTGTGTTTCGCCACTACAGATCATTATCATGTTTAAAAAAGATCAACTTCATGTTTGCAGGGAAAGATGGGACCTCTAAGCTCATCAATATCATTGGCATTCAAGCCATGGTGGAAACCTTCTTTCACTTTCGACATTTCAGGTGCCTATAGTTGGTTGATTGTGTCATGGATTGACTTGAAAGTTTCTTTCTATAGTTGAAATCAGAACATGTGTCATCAGTATCAAATTTATCTGTGAAGGATACATGATGTCACCCCTAATATATAATAATAGTCCTTTTTTTTTGTTAAGATGATGTAAATAATATTTATAGCATAGTGACATTTTCTAAATTCCATCTTATGTCCTGGCACCTGATAAGTTAATTAGAAATTGATGACATTTGAAACTTATCTAGGCTTGTGCTCCTAAATCAACTTAGAATTGGGCCAGTTGACATAGAAAGATAGATTTGCTTTTATTATTTGGTTCTTGGTTTCAAGTAGAGAAGATGCATCATTAAATTGTTGATGGGTTCCAATTACTAAATCAGTAAATCCCATTATTTTGCAGCTACCAGAGATCGTATTTTTGGAAAGACGGCCTGTGGATTTGGCATTCGTGTTGAGAATCTTAGAGAAGCCAGGTTTCATATGTTTGTTTGCTTTAACTTCTTTGCTCAATCAAAGATTATTGTTTTGTAATTCGCTTGTGGGTCATGGTCGGTGGCTTCTAGCCCTGCAAGCTTGAGTCTTATGGGTGTTATTCTATACCAGGAAATGAGAACTTTTACCTCCAAAGTTAGTGAAATTTGACATGTTACCAAATTTGCTTGAGCTCAAGCTCATGCGGTCACCGGCCCATGTTTTTTTACCTCGAGTTTTTTCAGTTTATTGTGTGGGCAAGTATAATGTATCATTTACCTCATTCGCAGTTATCAAAGAGCTGATCCAAATTTTGTAATGCTTACACCCAACAAGGAGCACCTAGCAGAGGGTATCGTTCGGAAAATTGGAAAGTCACATATGCTACAATCAGACGTCAATGCTGGAAATTTCGATGGCTTGCCAAGCGAATTGAGACCTTTTTACAAAATTTTGTAATTTCTCCTTTTGGTCCCCTCCCCACCAATTGTTGGTGGTCGGAAATTTTAGGAGTGGATCACTGAAGAGGTGATCATTCTAGGATGATGAGTTTGAGTATTTTCTTGTCTTGGATTCGTCAGTCTTGTGAAAAAATGCTGAGCTTTGGTCGAGGGACCACTACGACGATATAGGGTTGAACAAATTTTATTCGATCTTTTCTTGATTGTATCTACTCTTTTTGTAATGGTTATGGTTAGGGTGTGAATATGTGATGGTGAACTGAATTGTGGTAAGCATAAGATTAGATGGTTCTCCATGATTCATCGAGTCACTTGCGTGCGTTGTGCTGTTAAATATGCAAGTCTTTTATAATTTGTTTGTAACTTGTTGATGCATGTCAGTATAATTGTAGTGTTAACTTTTTGTTAGTAATAAATGTGACTCTAATCACATGTGAACATGTGTAAGCAAATTGTAAAAAATTATAAAAAATTCTTAGTCTATAATTTGAATTAGGCACACAATTCTTTTATCAGAATGACCAAGAAAAAATATTTTCAGTATTAACTTTCTTTCCTTATTAATGATTACTATTCGTTTATAGTAAATGGTTCGAGGCAGAGGACTAGGCCCAACAAAAAAACAAAATTCAAACTGAATACAAAATGGGCCAAAGCCCAGCTCAGCTTATTTAAACGTGCCGATTTCGCCTTTACCCGCGTATTTAAGCCCTTCTTCACCTTCTGTCTCCCACAAAACCAAGTCTAATCCTAATTTTTGCAAAGCTCTTCTTCTCCAAAACTTTACACTTCCTTAATCGGTCATGACTATTCACAAATACTCCTGGGATGAAAAAGGGAGAGAGAAAAGAAAATACGACGAATTCATTCCAACCCCCAAATATTCGAACAAGGACTCCATGGGTGGACACCTCAGCACGACGGCTGGACCACCTGCACGTTGTTTTTCTTACAACATCGTTTTCTCTGTGAGTGATAATGATACTGCGACGGAGGATGATGGAACTATGTGGTCACGTTCAAGGTGGTATGCCGTTAGTGTTCAGGCTGACGGTCGCGGCAAGGTCTACCCAAAACCGCTCCGTCACTTTTGGAGAGGAAAAGTTCCCACGATGGCTGCCTTAGCAACCCTAGGCCCCCATATGGGACATCTACTCCTTTGGGGGAGTGAACTATGCTAATCCATCGCCACTGGTCATTCGGGAATGCTACAGATTAAGGATTACTCCACAGGTGGGTAAGGAATTTGTCCCTGTTTCTCCGATGGTCTCTCGGAGATATATTTCGGAAGCTTCCGTTCTAGGGAACAACATTTGTCTCCGTAATAGTTTATCTCGAACACCTCTTCTTCATCATTGTTGGGGTGAGGTTTTTGACGTCGACAATGGTAAATGGGAAGCTCTCCTTGTTGTGCAAAAGGTCTCAAATCTCTTACACAATCAATCAAGGGGAACAAACGTGATATAGTGTTTAAAGAAAAATAAACAGCAATAACAACAAGAACACAAGATTTACGTGGTTCGGCAACTTGCCTACATTCACGGTGCAACAGTAGAGAGATTTCACTTATTCAAAAGGGGAGACACAAAAGAGTGTTAAAACACTCACAAACCCAAATCCTCAAGTACACCCAAGTCTTCCTCACACTCAAAACAATACTGGTACGTCCTAATTTCTGCAGAGCAATACAAATGTTTTTCAATCTCTACAAACCAGCACACTCTCTCAACTTCTTCTTGCAATGAAACTTATGGATATTTATAACCATATTGTACAAGAAGTCAAAAAACAATGGCTTGCTCCTTTTGTTGACAAATGAAGAAATAATGAAGGAGTTAATGCAGCTGCTTCTTTTGTTGACAAAAGGCATAACTAAAGAGTTAATGCAAGGCTAAGTGTAGCTACAACTCTTAGGTGCAGAGACTTCATTGTTGGAGAAATCTTCATACGGTGTATTTGGAGAAGAGGAGCATGACAAGTTTGACAAAGAGACAAAATCTTTCTTTTTTGACTACTATGAGCCAATTTTTCAACAATTCTCCACCTTGGTGAACATTCTCTACTTCACTGTTGCACTCCCAATTTGCTTCAAATCTTCACGATATGGCTAAGCTCAAACAATGTTTGAACTTAGCTCCAGTAACCACTTTGGTTAGCATATCTGCAAGATTATCTGCAGTTCCAATCTTTTGAAGAAGAATGTCTCCTTCTTCCATAATTTCACGAACAAATTGGAAACGGACATCGATGTGTTTTGTTCAAGCATGATGAACTTGGTTCTTCGCCAAAGCACTCTGACTATCACACAAAACTTCCGCATGCTTCTGAAAACTACCCAAGTCCTCAATCAAACCATGTAACCAAATTGCCTCCTTTATGGCATCAGCAACTGCCATATATTCAACTTCAGTAGTCGACAAAGCAATTGTAGTTTGCAAAGTTGACCTCCAACTAACTGGTCCTCCTGCTAGTGTAAAGACATAACCTATTGTAGATCGTCTTTTAAAAATATGCAATTTATTATAATCATTAGCCGGTTTACCTAACCATACTTCAGTAGGAGTTTTTCCATCAATTGCAGCAGCTGGCAACCTATTTATAAGGTGACATGCATAATTCACAGCCTCAGCCCAAAAACTCTTGCCCAATCCAGCATTGGACAACATACATCGTACCTTCTCCAGATTAGTACGGTTCATGCGTTTTGCCACCCCATTTTGTTGCGGAGTCCTATTGACCGTGAAGTGTCTGACAATCCCTTCATCCTGGTATATCTTCAAAAAAGGATCCGATGTGTACTCACCGCCATTATCTAACCTAAGTCTTTTAATTTTTTTGCCAGTTTGAGTTTCGATCATTTTCTTCCATGTCAAGAAAATTCCCAAGACTTCATCTTTATGCTTCATGCTATACACCCAAATTTTCCTGAAAAAATCATCAACAAAGGTAACAAAATAATGTTTACCTCCCAATGATGGAACCTTCGTAGGTCCCCAGACATTTGTGTGAACATAATCAAGAGTCCATTTTGTGTTGTGAATCACTGTGCTAGACTTGACTCTTGTCTGCTTGCCCAGAATGCAATGTTCACAAAATCCAAATTTGCCTGTCGTGGCACCATCCAATAGACCTTGCTTCGCTAGCCCTTGCAAAGCCTTCTCACCTGCATGACCCAATTTCATATGCCATAATTTATTTCTATCAGGGATTACCTTTTTAGAGTTGTCAGAAATTGTGGCAGCTGCTTCTATAATGTTAGTCCCTTGCAGATGATACAACTATTCTGTCAAGCAGCTTTCATCACCACTAGTGCACCATAAATCACTTTCATGATTCCATTCTCCATAGCGATTTTGTAGCCTCTCGAATCAAGAACACCCAAAGAAATTAGATTTTTCTTCATGTCCAGTACATACCGAACTTCTTTCAAAACTCTAGTTGTTCCATCATGCAACTTCAACCGGATTTTTCCTATCCCTTTCGTCTTACAGACGACGTCATTTCCCATAAGAACTACTCCACCATCAATCAAATCCAAACTAGAAAACCATTCCTTGTTTGGACAAATATGAAAGGTACAAGCTGAATCCATTATCCATCCTTCTGAATGGCAATCAAAGCAACATCTGAATCTGAATCTGAATCTTCAGTTTTTGTGCTCACCACATTAGCTTTATGCTTCTTGCCCTTAGCTTGTATTCTAGGACAATCCTTCTTCCAGTGGCCTTTTTGACGACAGAACGCACATTCATCCTTCGCAAGAAATTTCCTGTCTGATGAAGTGCCTCTTTTCCTTGAAGCAGAACGGTTCCTACCAGAGGGTTTCTTACTTTCAGATCTGCCTCTTACTGTCAAGGCCCCTGACGTTCCACTGTGTGCATGCTTATCCTTCCTTCGATACTCATCGTTCGTTAGTGCATTAGATACATAATCAAATTTAAGTGTATCTTTACCATACATTAAAGTAGTAGCAAGATGTTCATATGTATCCGAAAGCGAATAAATCAACACCACAGCTTTATCTTCATCATCAATTTTAACATCGATCTAAATTTTGCAAATTAGCAAGTATTTTATTGAGATTATTCAAATGCTCTGGCATAGAAGTACCTTCAACATATCTGAAGCCGAAAAACTTCCTCTTCAAATAGAGCTTATTTTCGATGCCCTTGGTCATATACTTGTTCTCCAGCTTGTTCCACAACTCCTTTGCCATAGACTCCTTTATAACAAAATACTTATGATCCTTTGCAAGACAGAGCCTGATTGTTCCACAAGCTTGACGATTAAGCTTTTTCCAATCTGCTTCTGACATCTCTTCTGGCTTGTCCTCCAGAGTCGCATCAAGTTCTTGTTGCACCAAGACATCCATAACTTCCCATTGCCACATGCCAAAGTTATTTCGTCCATCAAACTTTTCAACATCAAATTTTGCATTCGAGACAACAGATCTCACCATAGGTGCAGGTCCACCAGATTTTGGAATTCCACCAGATTTCGAAGTTAATTCCTCCGTCATCGTGGTATTCCAAATTTTTCAATAAATATTAAATCACCCAAACAATTGCCTAGGTTGAAACCCAGAGCTCTGATACCAATTTGTTGTGCGAAAGGTCGCGAATCTCTCATGCACACAATCAATCAAGCGGAACAAACATGATATAGTGTTTAAAGAAAAATAAACAGCAATAACAACAAGAACACAAGATTTACGTGGTTCGGCAACTTGCCTACATCCACGGTGCAATAGTAGAGAGATTTCACTTATTCGAAAGGGTAGACACAAAAAAGTGTTAAAACACTCACAAACCCAAATCCTCAAGTACACCCAAGTCTTCCTCACACTCAAAACAATACTGGTTCTTCCTAATTTCTGCATAGCAATACAAATGTTTTTCAATCTCTACAGAAAACCAGCACACTCTCTCAACTTCTTCTTGCAATGAAACTGATGGATATTTATATCCATATTGTACAAGAAGTCAAAAAACAATGGCTTGCTCATTTTGATGACAAATGAAGAAATAATGAAGGAGCTAATGCAGCTGCTTCTTTTGTTGACAAAAGGAATAACTAAAGAGTTAATGCAAGGCTAAGTACGGATACAACTCTTAGGTGCAGAGACTTCATTGTTGGAGAAATCTTCATACGGTGTATTTGGAGAAGAGGAGCATGACAAGTTTGACAAAGAGACAAAGTCTTTCCTTTTTGACTACTATGAGCCAATTTTTCAACACTCCTTGACCCACCAAATTATCCTGTACAATATCCGGAATCTATAGAAATCTATAGTCATTTCTGCATTTCTTGAGAATCCGGAAAGGGTTATTGTGGCTTACCGTGCACCGGGTGATTGCCTTTCTGCTATCTTCTATGCCTATAATGTGCGTCATAGGTCTTGGGGAATGCTTGCGCCTGCTAAGCGCAGGCTCCACCACCATATGGTGTAATGATAATTGGCCTGGAAACTCTGTAAGTACCGGCAACACTCTATACCGGATCAAACGCAAGAAAGCATTTAAAGATGATATGCTATTCATTGCCTACGATTTGGGTTTAAATATGTGGCTAGAAGGGTGTCTTAAAGGTCATGGAAATTTTGTTTTTTCCCAAGATTATGGAATCTTGGAAGGCGAGGGAAGCCATCCTGGCTTCTTCCATCTCGAGAAGCAGAGGTTCTGCCTTTTGCATTGTGCTGATGATGACTATGTTCGTTGTGTTGTAGTTCATGTTTCTCCTATGCCCCGAATGAAGACTTTAGACATAGAGGTTGTCTGTGACCAAAAGTATGCTATGGAACGAAAAATCTGCCGCGGATTACCCCCAGTCTTGGCATATTGCGACACAGCGTAAGTTTGTTGTTGTCCTATTTGATTTGAAATATTGAAAATCTATAATACTCTGCTGCCTTTCTTTTCATTATATATTTGTCAGATTTCAGTGGGTTTATGTCTTGTGTCAGTGCTAATGTGCTAATGGGGTGCCTCTTAAACTTGCAGGCGTAAGAAGATAGATTTGGAGGAGAAATCAACCAATAAGGAAGCGCGAGGTCCGAGGAGCAAATTATGGTATTAGGTATTCTCTATTTATTCCATGTTCTTATGCAATCATTTTATTGATTGTTGTTATCGACCTCTTTCTAATTAAATAGCATTACTCTGATGCTTGTTCCTGTAAAGTATATCATAACGAGGTGAGATATTTGTATCAATCTCAAATCCCTCAAACCATATCAGATACAAATTTCGTGTGATTTTTCACACCTAGTGATGGATTTCCAACAAAAGATTGCAAGTGAATCTTGCATCAACTTGGAATTGTTGAATAGAAGTCACCTTAGGGGTGTATGTTCAAGCCTAACAAGTCACTCTTGAATGGTACCTCTATATCCTTTAGCAGCGTTTACGGTCCCTACTCCGAAAGCAATTCTTCCCAATCTCTCTATCTATGAACGAAAAAGGTAGCAATCTCCTCCTTGTGGTTGGTTTATATAATAAAGCAAGAAGCTCATCCCCCTTCTCGAGCCTCTACACTTGCTTCCTAAAGCTCTGTGGCTGCCTGCCTGTGATCAACTTCTTTACTTTTCCTTTTTTGAGCCTTTTCCTTTGTTGTTAGCTGTAGCGTGCTGTCTTAGCCGGCTAGCTTGACTTTATCTTATCATGTTCTGGTGGTGTTGTGTGTGTTTTTTTTTTCTTTCCCTCCAGACCTCGATTGACAGCCTTTCTTTGCACATAGCTAATAAATACCCTTCGTCTTGAAAGCAGAATTTCAACCATCCAACAATAGGCTGAACCATCTCAAGTTCATAAGGCCAAAGAAGTGTTCTAGAATTGTCCTTTGAGGTTTGCTTTCTGTAGATTTCAGCTTGGATATTTCTTATCAAAAAAAGGATTTCCGCTTGGATATCCTCCCTTCCATGTTGTATAGGATAAAAAACACATGGTCGATTCAAGGAAGACTAATTCCAATAAACCTTGTGCTAGAATTTTTCTTGGCTATTATTTTCAATCTTTGTCAGATGAAATTTTAGAAACGTCTCTAGCTATTTTTATTTTTTTCTTTTCCCTTCAATTCAGTAGGAGAAAAATTATAGACTTGGCTAGAGGGAGGACTCTAGATTTTAATTGAAGTAATCAAGTGATCGGTAGAAACTTTTGTCAATAAAGCATGTAGTCAGACGCTACATTGTAGATTACTGGTGACTTATATAGTCTTGCAGAAGAAGGTGGGCTTGTCTAAGTTTGGTGTAAACTCCTAAACATATCATTCTTTCTCTACTTTCTTCGATATGGTGGTAAAAATTTGAAGGTGTTGCACTTAAAAGACCTACTAGCTTGGATGCCGAACAAGCTTGATTTGTAAACTTTGTAGAAATGTTAGTGGACATTAAATTTTAGTTCTCTGCAAGATCCTTAGAATCTATAAGAAATGTGTGCAGACATAAAATTTAGATGTACAAGATGTGGCTACAAGATACAAAGAGGCTGCTACCATTTATCAGAAGTTAACACCTATGGCCCTCTGAATGATGTTTTCGAGCATTAGTTACTTTTAATAGGACTCATGGTGCTGCCATCATTTTTTTTCCCTTAACCATGCTCTGACCATGCACTAGGAGGGGCCAATTTTATGTGCACATAAGAATGACATTGCTGGTTTGCATTGCTTATGATTGTGTTAAACTTGCAGGGGTAAGTAGATTTGGGGGGGAAATCAAGCAAGCAGGAAGTGGGTTAAGCAAAGAGTGTTTGTTGATGAGTGCAAAGAGAGTTATGATACTTTTATGTTTTTATGCAAGCACTTCATTGAGAGAAGATTGCTACAATGTCCAATGCTGCCAAAGGAATATCTTATCTTTTCTTCTTTTTTGTGAGGTTGGAAAAGGTGTTTTGAATGGTGTATTGCTCTAGATATATATGTTAGTGTAGGTGGAATGAGATAGGCAAATAGCAGCAATCCGTATCCACTATATGCTTGTTTAAATATGGTTCTCTGTTTATACCAATGGACATATGGTTATTATTTTCAATCTCATTCTCACATACAAATGGACATATATCACTGTTTTAGACACTAAATTGTATGAATTTCTACCTACAACCCTAGATTGTGCCGCCCCAACAAAGTATCCTTTACCCTCCCACAATCTTGGTAGCATTTGATGTAAGGGAACTGATTTTTTGGTTGTAGGGCTCACGCATCAGCTTTGAAGATGAGAAAATAATAATTAATGGAATGAATAGAATTACTAGTAAATTAATTTATAATATCATTTTCATCGAATGTGAACAATCAACTACCACCAATTCCTTTCATAAATCTCAGAGTGGAGATGTAATTTAGAAAGTATTTTAATAAAAAAAAGGATAACTTCACTTTATACTCTTGAATTACTGTGCAATTTGACGAGTTTTTTTCAAACTTCAAAGCCTTTTTAATTTGAATTCTTGAACTTTCAATTGCGGTCAATTTGAATTCTTTTGTTAAATTTTAAACGTTAAAAGTGAGACAAACAATGATGTTTATACTCCTGATTTTTTTTTTTTATAAAACTTCTAATTTACCTTTAATTTCAAATTTAAAAAAAAAAGTAAAAAAAAAAAAATTAGGGATATTTTAGTCTTTTTAGGTATTGCTGTCAGAAGTTAACGGCTACTTCTAACAGAATGATTCAAATTGACTGCAATTGAAAGTTCAGGAGTTCAAATGAAAAGATTTTTAAGTTTAAGAGTTTGTCAAATCACGTAGTAATTCAGAGTCTAAAGTGAAGTTATCCTCAAATAAAAAAAAAAAATTCAGTTGTTAGACATTTTTCCAGCAATCCAGGCATTTGTGCAGCACAATTACCTTTTTATCCCGTCGCCACAACAAGTACCTTCCTTAAGTAAGGGTAAGAAGGTGCATATGAATAAATAAAATATCGCAGCAAATGGCAGTGAAGATCTCAAACAAGTCAATCCCCTCACAGCAGCTGTCCCCAAAAAAACAGAGATGGCTGCTTATTCTGCAGTCCTTTCCACACACTTCCACTCTTCTCCCACCTTTTCCTTCCCATTTTCTCGCTCCCCAAGCAGAAAGCTCGTTTCCTTTCCCTCCAAATCCATCTCTTCCACTCCCCACCCCAACCTCCCTACCCTCTCCCTCCTCCGCCACCACAACGACAGTTCTCTTACCCAAATCAGTAACAACCCCCTATGCGCCAAAAACCCCTTTTCCTCGGCTCTAGACTCGGTCCTCATTCTCTGTGCTTCGCTGGCCTTGTCGTTGTCCCTCTTTGTTGCCGATGTGGACTCGGCCTCGGCCTTCGTCGTCACCGCCCCGAGGAAGTTGCAGTCCGATGAGCTCGCTACGGTTCGTCTTTTCCAGGAGAACACGCCCTCCGTTGTTTACATCACCAATCTAGCTGTCAGGTATGTTCTATTCTGTTTTGCTCATAAGCATGTGTTTGTGTCGGTATTGTCTGTTTGATGGGTTTGTGACTGTGGTGGTGGTGTGGTTTTTAGGCAGGATGCGTTTACGTTGGACGTGTTGGAGGTTCCGCAGGGTTCTGGGTCGGGCTTCGTTTGGGATAAACAGGGTCACGTTGTCACCAATTATCATGTGATTCGCGGCGCTTCTGATCTCAGGTTCGTCCGCTTCTCTCGATTCATTTAGTGTTTCGCTGCTTTGGATTGAGAAGAAGGTGTTTTGTCAGTTTTGACTTGTTTTAGTTCAAGCAAAATTTTTTTTGTTTTTTTGCTTGTGGTGTTGGTGTAGGCTAAAGGTGATAAAGGATATAGAAAATGAGGTGTTTTTTGTGGACTGGAATCCTTTCAAATTTGGGTAGGTTAGTTTTTTTTTTTTTAAAAAATAAAATAAAAATTTATTGCCTATAGTGTGTGCATCCATTATGTTCTCCGGAGTTGCCTTTATGGTGACCCATCAATGTGAGCAAAGCTGTGGAGTAAAGGGGGTGGTTGCGTACCTTTCATAAATTAACAAAGATGAAGTTTGGAAGCCATGGATACATTGAGTGCATGGGATTTATTAGAGTAGACATCTTCGATAGTTAAGGCTGTTGCGGCAGGCAATGGGATTGATTGTATGCTCATTCCCACTGCTTATAAAGTGGCATTTCTGAAAATAATGGACTGTTGTGTTAAGTTTTAAGCCCTTAAATTTGTGGGAGATTATGGAGCTATTTGCATTGCGGTTTTACTTATCTGAAATTAGTACCTTTTACCTTTTTACTCTCTGTGCAGTTTAGTTCTTCCCTTAGATTCTCTGTTTGCTATGACGATTCCTTTGTGGTCAGATTTGCTGGACTATGATAAATGTTGGATGGCAGATTTTGTTCTTAAGAAGTTTCAAAATGTCATAATTAGGCTGTCACTTTTAAGCTTCTTATTGTTCGCATTTAAATTGGTGCTAGTTACGTGCAGGGTTACTCTTGCTGACCAGACAACTTATGATGCAAAAGTTGTTGGGTTTGACCAAGATAAGGATGTTGCAGTGTTGCGTGTTGATGCACCCAAAGACAAACTCAGACCTATGGCTGTTGGTATCTCCGCAGACCTGCTTGTTGGTCAAAAAGTTTATGCTATTGGGAACCCTGTGAGTAATACTTATTAATCTGCTTGCAGAATATATACTTTAATTGCAGTATTGCGTCAAAGTTGACTGTTTTGCTGTTATTTGAACAATATTACTACTATATAGGATTACAGAGAACAATTCACTTTTGGCGAGCAAGGGAATAGTTGATTTCTTAATTATTTAAATAACACTAAGTGTTAATTTTTTTGATCTATTTTTAATCCATGTGTGACAGATCAGTTAGCTATTAAGCACATAAATTCATTTGCTTTTCATCTCATCTGGCCAAAGATGTCGCTAGCTATTAAGCACAAAATCATTTTTTGGTCTATAAGGATTAGAGCTTAATAGTGGCAGGATGCTTCCAGATAGTTGGTGGCTTGTCACTTTACTATTCATTAGAGTTTGTTACGTATAGTTGCCTCCAACTCTGCAAATTGCTAATGAGTGCCTGATCAAGACTTCGAGCATCATTTACCATGAATGTCACCAATTGCAGTTTATTATGGTTCAAATGAATTAATCCTCTGTTTTATTGTTTACTTTTGCAGTTTGGACTTGATCATACTCTTACAACTGGTGTTATCAGGTACAAAGCCTGTTGGGGTTTATTATCTTAATGCTAGTATATGTTTTTTAATACTATTTGAATTTTCTCTGTAAAGAATAAGCCAACATGACTATCAAGAAATGTGGCCTTTCATGTTAATTATCAAGAAATTAGCATGACTTAACATGTATAAACAAATATGTGTTTTCTAATGTGTTCTTTATGTTTTGCAGTGGGCTTCGCAGAGAAATCAGTTCTGCTGCTACTGGCCGACCCATTCAGGATGTTATACAGACCGATGCTGCCATTAATCCTGGTAATAGTGGAGGGCCACTATTAGATAGTGCAGGAAACCTTATCGGGATAAATACAGCTATATATTCTCCGTCTGGTGCGTCCTCTGGTGTTGGATTTTCGATCCCTGTTGACACTGTGAGTTATTATGTAGGCCTTATTTTTTTTTTCTTCATAGGAGAACTTTGGTATTAGCATCACTAGATCTCACTGAGGCAAAACTTCCTTATTTTATGCTGTAGACCAAGTCACTAATCATCATTCTTTCATATCCAGGTAGGTGGCATTGTTGACCAGTTAGTGAGATTTGGGAAGGTCACAAGACCAATTTTAGGGATTAAGTTTGCTCCTGATCAGTCTGTAGAGCAATTAGGGGTAAGTGGGGTGCTTGTCTTAGATGCTCCTGCTAATGGTCCAGCTGGTAAAGCGGTATGCACATATTCTATCCTCAAGTTTTATTTTACTTTGAAATGAATTTCCTGTCAGAAACGTGGAATGCTCATTTTTGTTTAATATTTTGTATATCATTGTAGTTCGTTTCCTGGTTTAATATTATTTCTTTTACTGACATAAGCTTCTTAAGGTTGAAGGTTTTCTGCTTTCATTTAATCAGAGTTGATCAATCTCTATGCTGCAGGGCCTGCTACCAACTAAACGTGATGCCTATGGTAGGCTCATTTTGGGTGACATCATAACATCTGTGAATGGTAAAAAGGTCACCAATGGCAGTGATTTGTACAGAATTCTTGACCAATGTAAAGTGGGTGATACGGTATGGTGTTGTTTTGATTTCTTCAATATTCTTATGCTCTCTCTCTCTCTCTCTCTCTCTCTCTGGGATGGGTGATGTGAGGGGTAGAGTTGGTTTTTTCAAAATAGAAATCTTCACTCTGATGACAATTAGCCATAGAATTTAAAACTTCATATGTTATGTTTAGCGGTGAAGTAACTTATCAAAAAAAAAAAAAAAAATGTTTAGCGGTGAAGTATGATAAAACATGGAAGAAGACTGATTTGAACATTCAGACAATTTTTGTGTGAGGACATTGCGGAATGTAAATCACATCAATTAAATGCATGGCCTGAGCATATATATAAGATGTTATAAAAATTTCAACTTCTTAACAGCGAGCTTAACCCATTGGCTTTCTGTTTTGTGCTTATCATGCAATAGATGAACTATTGCCTGAAGATATAAGGTGGTTAATTAAAAATTTCTTTAGTTCTGAAGATGATTCTGTTAGTTTCTGAAAGTGTATGTTAATTATTTTGACATTCAGGTGACTGTGGAGGTGTTGCGCGGCGATCACAAGGAGAAGATTGCTGTAATGCTTGAACCGAAGGCTGATGAGTCATGATATACCTAGTGGCCCGGCATGTATATTTTAGGTATATATATATATATTTAAGCACAGTAGATATACCTTGTTTTTGTGTATGAATTGTTTCATGCGAAGGGCTCCTATTGTACATATGTATTTCAATTGCTGCACTACCTCTGATAACAAATATATATTTTTAGGGACAGTTTTCCTCCAAATTGGGTTTGAGAAATTTTCTTCGACTTAATCTATAAAAGTGACATGTGAGATGCACATGAGTTTTTAATAAAATTTATTTCAACTTTGTCCCTACTATTAAAAAAACATGTGCATCTCACATATTCATGGAATACATGTCACTTTTATAAATTAGGTTGAAGGAAATTTCTCCAACCCAGTTTGAAAGAAAACTGTCCTTTTTTGAGGTGAAAATGTGTAACAGTAATCTCCTTTTTAATGGTACCAATGGAAAGTGAAGAACTTTGGCCCGTTTTAAAGGACCATTTATTCCAAAAGAAAGAAATGCATGAAGATTTTCTGCAAAATTTCCATCATATTTTTCTGGGTAGTAAGTTACGCCATTCAGTAGAAAACAATGTGTAAAAATGAGGCCCATTTACGTGGAAGCCATGAAAAATGGGCCCACAGACTGATTTAAAGAGCATGTCCCATACAATTCATGGTGGGTGGCCGGACCATTCCAGTTACTCTCATGGGATGATTATTGACCGCCCTTTGGAGGGTGGCCGACCACCTCTTCAAATGTTGATGGTGGTCAATCCGCCCAACCACTCTCTTGGGGTTAGGGCTGGCAAAACAGGTATCTGACACGATCTGATTACAATCTATGGGTACTCGTTACACGATTAATCTATACACGAATACGACTCGTTTAGTTAAACGGGTTAGCGGGTCTGATACGATTATAACACAAAAAATAGCTAGGTAATTCGATACGACCTATTTAAAATAATTGGGTCATATCGGGTAGATACGACCCGTGCGCTTAAAAGGTAATCCTATCTGACCCGTTGAATCAAATATGTTGGTCTAAGAATTAGAGGAGAAAATTGATACTCTGTCAGAAAGTTCTAGATCATCTGAGAATAAAATGGTTTGCAATTTCTGTCCTCTCAATTATACTACAGTTTAGACTGTTTTCTTGCTGTACTAAGCTTGTTTCATAATATATTGCAGCAAGATTTATTGCTGAAAATTTCAGAATTAGAAATGGAGAATAAAGACAATTCTGAGAAATTACAGTAAGAGATACAGAAAAAAGTGGAAGAAATGGATATTTTGCAAAAAGGGAGTGCGAAAAGTAAGCAGCATGTTGATTTGATAGAGAAACAAGTCAACCAGCTTCATGATCTCTTAGAGCCTTAGAGAAAAAGGACCAGCTTATTTTGAAAGGTGAAGAGCGAGAGAAGAAGTTGGAAGATGATGTGAAGGAGGTTCTGGAAGATCATGGGAGAGAGACCGAGAGTCTCAGAGAAGAGAGGCGCGGCGCGGGCAGCATAGGTGAGGGTTACTCGTTACTAGGTTAGTCTCTAGGTTTTTTTATTTTTTATTTTTTAACCGGGTAAATGTTTTAGACATGAAATTAACTGAGTTTTAAATGGGTAAACCCAAAGGACTCAAACCCAATAAGGTCAAATTTAATCTGTTTTTTCATATTGTGTTCCTATCAAATTTGCGGATCGTATCAAAACTACTAACCCTACTTGAGGTTACTAATCACTGTTTCAAATGGTAAAACAATGATCCGACCGGTCCTTTATTTATTTGGCCTTTAAAGATTTACGTGGTTAAATTGGGATCGTCTATTTTGAAAGTACGTGAACACTCTAGATCCCTAGAATATCCCTCAAGCAAATTAATTTTTCTGCACTTAGATCCATATAATTGCTGACTTTCGTGCTTTACAATACAGTTGACTGACGTCTGAAAAGAAATAGTGCAAGGACAATTCTGGTCCAGAGTTACAGCTCCGGCTCTGACATTACTCGAGAATAAATCACATTACTCATTGCACTAAGACGAAAGGACAGAGTACTTCTTTAACAATAATTTGTTGTGCCCAGTCCCTCACTCATGTGGCCAATAGGCAATAAATGCTCTTACAAAGGGGATGATCCTCTTTATTTATTGGTTCAACTGCTAAAGGACATTGGGTACAATGCCTGCATGGAATTGGCTCTAGTCAGACCCTACTCTAGAGCAGTACATGTAGGAACTGATCTAGTGGGCTTTTTCCAAATGGTGCATTTGCCCAAAGTTGGGAGAGGGTAGGTGACCTCATCCAATCTTCACATTTGTTCGAACAGCAGAGACTTGTTCAGGCGGTCCAAATATGGCAAACGACATCTGTCTTTTTATATTAATTATTTATATTATATGCAATTCAAGCGATTAATTGCACCCGACCCCTTATTGTGAAATAATAAAGTTAAAGTGCCCTAAAAAAGGTTCAAAGTTGTCGGATTGTAGGTATAAAATTGCGTTTGAGAAATAGAGTGTTTAAGTCAAAAATTATTTTTTTTAGCAATTTTTAAATTTTTTGGACCCTTAAAAACACTTTTAATTTTTTTTATCAAACGGATACTTTTTTTTTTTTTTTTTTTTTTTAAACAGACTTTTTGAGTGTTAAACGTATTTTTAGACCTTACAAACACATACCCAATCAAGCGGAGAGACTACTTGCCTTTATAGAGGAAAGGGTTAGAGGATAACTTGGTAGCACATAATGGAACAGCTTAAATCTGAATGTTAGTCAAGTGTCATAATAAATTTAATTTTGAAATGAACTAGAATTGAATGAGATGGTGCTAGCCTAGAGGAGGAACTACTCAACTAGCCTTTGCTTATTGCCAATGTTATAAAGCTTGTGCACTGAATCTATTAAATTTTCTGTAGATGTGGACCAACTCTGCGCTGTAAATTATCCAAAAGACAGCATCTTCTGTTTGGCATTTCAGTCCATGGCAGAGTCCGGTATCCTGAAAGGTCTCCATCATTATCTCATCATCAAGCTCATTTAAAGGTCACACTTTTCAAAACTGCATTAACTAGCTAGTTGAGAAAATCATCCAAAATTCGCTGCTCCCCTTCCCCACTTTCAAGCAGGAGGAAGAAAAGACCAATGACAAAGACAATGGAAGGGGGGAACCAGTATAAGAAAGGTTTATGGACAAAGGAAGAAGACAGGATACTTACGGATTGCGTTAAGGTGCATGGAGAAGGGCGGTGGAATCATGTTGCTAAGAGAACAGGTACAAGTGTATATTTACTTCCTTTCAAGTGAAAATCCTTCTTTTCTTATCTTCACTTGCTTTTTAGTAGAGAAGATGAATTCTAATATCTGTGTTTCTAATGGGATGTAGGCTTGAAGAGATGTGGGAAGAGTTGCAGGTTAAGGTGGATGAACTACCTGAGCCCCAATGTGAAGCTAGGCAATTTTACGGAGCAAGAAGAAGACCTCATAATTAGACTCCATAATCTCCTTGGAAACAGGTAATTAGACTCATAATCTCCCGAAGTCTTTGTCCAATTTTTACAAACTTAATTGCTTCCATGAAACATGAGATCCGAGAAATCATTGAAAAAGCAACCATGATAGTTTAATTTGTTCTTCCATAACCACAATGACATGAACTATTTTTTGCAGTAAATTGCAAGGAGAGTATTTACCATTAATGTTGCAGTAGTAATGCTAAGAACCTATTGTTTCTTTGAAAAGCTAATGCTAATTCTTGTGTTTAGGTGGTCTCTGATTGCTAAAAGGGTGCCTGGAAGAACTGACAATCAAGTCAAAAATTACTGGAACACTCATCTAAGCAAAAAGCTGGGCCTCAAGAAGCGAAATAGCCATCTTGGTGTTTCTGGCCTCACAGAGTCCATGGCAGTGATAGTGTCAGAGACCCCAAGAACTTTAAGTCCTTTTTCTAACACCAGCAAAGTCATTGAAGATGAGGTAAGCACAGGCACAGGCACCCAGAAGTTGGATGAGGCCTCAGACTCACAAGAATTCGTTATCAGCCAGAGTTTTGTCAACTCTTTTTGGGAGTCTGATAGTATCTTGGAGTTGAGCAGCCTTGATGGAATTCTGGGATGGAACTCTTTTGATTTTGCTTGACATTATTCATTCCTCAATGAGGACCGACAGAGTTTTCTGAACTAGCAAGTAGGATTACTTCTATTTAATTAGGTGATAACTTTTCTTTGGTCATTAAGAGGGGTATGCTTAACATGTTCGTTTATTTCAAAAGAACAAAAGTGTCGTACAAAAGATGTTACACAAGCAAAACTTTATTCGAAAAAAGGAAAAGAAGAAAAAGGGGCAGGGAGATTACTAGTTAAGACAGACTAAATCTTTCAACTATCAAGCAATGCCACATGAAAAGCCCCTCTTAGTTGTGGAAGGTTTTCTGGGATAAAGACCCTGAGCAATTTTGCTGTTTAAATTGCTAAGAATTTAGACAGTAAATGTGAGAGAGCCCTTGTAGGACTCACCTGTATGAATAGGTTTTGGGCAGCTCACCCCTTTACTTGGATAGATGGCCCCATAAAAGCTCTCTTAGAAATTCAGACAATAAATTATTAGGAATCCGAATCAGGTATTTTTTAAAAGAAATATTGCTTTAAAAAAAACTTAGAGAATTTCATCACCGGCCAATGACCCTTCAGAGGGTCAAACATATGGAGTGTACACTATCTTGCCCAATCTATATATAGATTGTGCAACCTGTGTTGTTGATTTAAGCAACAAAATTCTCAAACACTACCCATAAATAAAGGTGCAATAATATGGTTTGAAAATTGTCTATTGAAGCATTTAAATGAGGACTTCTTCGTTTTTAGCCTAATTGACTACCAAAATAATTTCTACCTAATAACCCCGGCCATGACATTTAATCAAACAACAAAGCCTTTGAGCCTGTTAGAAAAGTATTTACCATATCTCTATTGGTAGGATTTGATTTCCTTTCTACTTAATTAGCTTATTTTACCTACCAATTTTCCCAATAAACAAAGACATATGTTTCAGTTTTTGGAGCAATGGACCGTTAAACCTTTTTTTTGCCTGAGATGCATATTTTGGCCATTCTCATATATTTTGCCCCTTGTTTGTCATCTTGAGAAATCACTGCAGTCTTGTGTATATATGCTTGTTTCTACATCTTATTATGTTTTCGATTATTTGTAAGACACTAAGAGCATGTTTGGGATTGTGTTGAAGAAATAAAGCCAAAAATGGCTTTTTGGCAAAAATGTTTTTGGCATTTTTAGGCTTTTTGGACCATTAAAAGCGCTTTCAATTTTTTTTACCAAACGGGTACTTTTTTCTTCAAACTGACTTTTTGAATGTTAAACGCACTTTTAGACCCCTCAAACCCACATCCAAACAGGCCCTAAGGTTGAAGCCCGAAACTAATTAAGAAGCTAGGAATATGCGAAGGAACTTAAGATGAACAAAGAAATTCCATGAAAGAGGGTTTGTTTTGTACATAACCCCAGCTCAAGTTATTAGATAACATGAAAGAAGAGCCTCATCTTTGCAGGGAATATTGACCTCTAAGCATGCCCTAGAGCTTCCAATGCAGTATCGTGGCCACATCTTTTACCTAACAAAGAAACAAAGACCAAAAATACTTATTCTTTATTGAAGAAAAGGAAGTTTATTGTGCACTTACTTCTCTTACAAACACTGGTTTATGTAAAATATTAACTCATCACAGCAAGCCAATAACAGAGTACATTTGTAGGTAGAAAAAGTAGTTAGCTAGGGAACCAAGATCATGAGGTGACTGATAATGGTTGGTGTTCATACGGAGAGAGAAGGAGAAAGATTAAACTCAAGCCCCCAGAGCTCAAAGGTTCCTTTAACGAAGTTGTAGTAACCGCCCTTCAATGCCAGAGTCTTCTTCACCAACCCATCTCTTACAAATGGATAGGTTAGCAGGTTTCCAATGGATACATTCACTGCTTCCTGCAATCGCAATTATTTTTCAAACATTTTTATATATATTTCAGATAATCCTTCCTTGCTTAAACATGTGGGAAAGAAGCTTGGGGAAAAAGGGTGTTAATTAATTACCTTTTCACAATGTCCACATAGTTCTGGAAAAGGTGCATCACCAAATTCTGCTTTCACCTTGGCCTTGGCAGGCAAAGCAATTTTGACCCAGTCTTCTATGAAATCACTGCATGCACATCCCAAATCAATAGAAGAAATTCACCTTCTTACTCCAATCATCTATAATGTTGTTAATTTCTTCTTCTTAGGAGTTGTATGTATGCACTCTTGGCATGGCAGATTCAGAACTTGAATTTTTTTTTTTTTTTTTTTAATGGGATCTTTAAAGTGGGATTTATGGAAATGCTTTGGCTTCCCAACTTGTGGGTCTTAGATATGGAAAGTAATGAAGATTGAAAAAGGTGAAAAGAAAAATGATGAATAAAGCTGAGAGAGGCCTTACGTAGTGTGGGGTCCAGTATCTGGGAAGGATAAAAGCCCCTTGATTCCACCACAAGCGCTGTGCCCAATCACCACAATGTATTCCACCTGCGGATGATTACCAAATAAAGTATTCAATTAAAAAAAAAAAAAACTACTTCGTTGTTAATGTCTCTGCAATGCATGTGTGGGTTTACCTTGAGATGCAGAACTGCGTATTCAATCGCAGCCCCAACTCCAGAGTATCTTGTCTGTTGCACCCAAAAAAAAATCCAGAGTTGTAGTAAAATTTTTGACAAAAATGGGTTTGAAAAAGAAAGAAAAAAATAGCTCAAGCCATAAAAGTAATTAGGAGATAGAAACAACATATATCCCTTCAAGCTTTCGATTGTTGCGATGTATGCAATAAGATAGGCAAGGGTTGTATATATGGGACCTGATCATAGGGTGGAACCAAGTTCGCAACATTGCGGACCATAAAAGCATCTCCTGGTTGGAAATCCAACACATGTGATGGGCAGACCCGGGAGTCCGAGCATGCAAACACCATAAACTACAACATATAAAATTCACATTAATTTATTCATTCATTGTAATTAAAAATAAAAATAAAAAGAAGGCAGCCAGTAGGAATTGTACCGAACATAACCCCCAAAAGAATGTAAAAAAACAAAGTGCTACATGTTACAAAAAAGAAGACAAATCTACAGCCTGGCCATTCTTGAAAAATAAGAAAGAAAAACAAGAAGAAGATCATTACCTTCGGACTTTGGCCTTTGGCAAGTTCTCCATGCAAAGTCGGGTTAGTGCTGCAAAGAGAATTAGATGTTAATTAAATGATTAAGTTTATTATTTTATAAATTTTGAGATAATTAAGGATTTAACATAGTATTAAAGTAGTGAATTCTTGGTTTAAATTATATCTCTATATAATTCATTTCTAATTTTAACTAAATTTAACTTTTGGATAACTGATGATTTAATGTAGCCAGAAATCAAGCAGCGTTAGAAAAATAGATGACTGACTCGTATTTCTCTTTCTTGTACTTAATGAAACCAGTTTTGATCCTCTCAACCGGGTCAAATTTGCCGTCAGGAGCTGGAGTCTGTAACTCTGCAGTTATCTGCTCCACTTTTGCAGCAGCAACAGCTTTCAAGTCCCCCTTCTCACTGTATCCAACACAAACATACAATGACAAAAAAAAAAAAAAAAAAACCTTTCAATTGGAGTGTTAGGATCGAGACAAGACAAGCCGATCGAAGGAGCTAGCTAGCTAGTTACCTGAGAAGTTTCTTGAGACCTTCAATAGCCTCCTCGTACGAGTCCTTTCCCATGTCTTCTCTCTGCAAATTAGTGCCACCCAAAATATATAAATAAATAAATAAGGATCTGGCTTACATGCCATAATTAATTATGACAAAAGTGGACTATTAGTAACCTTGTTCAAATTTACCCTCAATGTTTTACTGACAAGTACTGCTAGCTTGAACAAATTATATATATATATACACACTAGTTTTGAGTACCTAGTTTTCAACTGATGTTATGGAGTTGTCTTCAATTTTGAGAAGAAATGTTTGGAGCATGAGTATATATTCAGCCGAGAAACGAACTGAAAGGGAAAATTTGAGTGGTAGCAATGAAACGGAGAGGAAAAAGATTGTTTTTGCAAGGTATTATTGCATTTGAATGGACCATTTAATTTCTTCAAGAATTTTTGCTGCTGTTAATCCGCCAACAAATTACACCTCCATTCACTTCCACATCTATTACGTATTTTCTTTTTATTTTCCTTTTTTTCTATAAAAAAAAGGCTGTGTTTTCCGTGGACCTATTGACAACATTTATTCTCATATCATGAATAACCACAGCCATACATTTGTCAAGTGACAAATAGGCGTATAAGTCCCCATCGAGGGGAGCCCTGGTCAAGTGGGCAACATAATTGGGACCATATTTTAATTAAGCGATGGTTACAACGATTTAACCATTTCATCATTTCATATATATCATTCAATGTGAGAGAATTGATATATATATATATATATATATACACACACACCTAATTAAGTTGAATGTACGTTTTTCAGATAACTAAAGCTTTTGTACATAACAGTTTTCATGACACTTAAAATATGAACTACATTCGAGGAAAAATGAACATGCACGATGATATATTAATATCAAAGCATGCAACATGTAGATGCATGCATGCGGACGTGCAATGGGGAAGGAGAGAGAGGTACCCAAGAAGGGGTGATGATGGGAGCAGGGGCGGCGAAAACAGGCTTGTTCTGGATGAGGGAAGGGGGAGGAGGAGGAGAGGCGGAGGAGTTAACCCGGGCGAACACAGAAGGACGCAATGTAGCTTTCCTGGCAGAATACTCGGCTGCAGAGCGGATTGATGAAAGGCACCAACCGTTGATGGAAGCAGTCGACATGGCGCACAATGCACTTGGTTTGGGTAGATTTATACCATAAATATAGTTTGGTCCACGCGGCAGTCGACAGATAATGAAAGCGAAAGCCCAGTAAACAAGAGCTTCTAGCCTTGTAGATGAGGTTTGGACGCTGGAGATCGATGGAAGCTAGCTGCTAGAGACATATATGGCCATGTCATGGGCCTTCACAACTTCATATATACATATCATATATCATATGTATGTATGCGTTTCACATTGTATATGTTGCAGCATCAGCATGCATTCAATGGCCTTGCCAAAGGCTATTGGCTCCTCTGAGATAAGGATGGAACAAATCCATCCATCCCTATTGCCCACTTATCCTCAAGCTGAACATTAATCTACATGCATAATGTAAAATATATGGGTTAGATACTTTCCATTCCTTATAATGCACTGCAAATGATAATATGATATAGACACATTTATATGTGTATATATATATATATATATATATATATATATATCCTTTGTTTTCTGATGAAAATCACATGAGCATTACGCAAGAATGAAGATTAATTAGTCAGCAAATTAATTGAATGACAATAGCGTCTCCATTTCATTAAGTCATGCACTCTCCGGCCAGTGTAGTAATATATATTTTTTCAGAAATAATGTACTTATTAATTCCCAATAATTAAGCATATTAATTATACCAAGCTAGCTCTTGTGTTGTGGGGCATCAAAGTCCAAAGATGAGGGTAAGAAATTGCTTATTACCAAAAGGAAAAAGTAGGAGTACAAGACAAACTTGAGGCCTTCGCTATCCTTAATTAGGTGAAATCGAATGGCTTATATGGAGAGACTCGATGGGTGATGGATCGTAGAGATAAGGCCCTATCCTTAAAGCATGGCTCTTGTAATCTTGTGGTATTGTGGACCTAAATGGATGATGGATCCAATGGAGGATTCCTCTATCTGTGGACTGTGGTCTCTGTTGAATTACCACTAGACACTTTAATTTTTTTGATGGGCTTTCCCAAGAAAGTGACACGATCATTTCTTTTTTTCTTTTTTCTTTTTTCTTTTTTTAAGTATATATAACAAGCAAAGGAAGAAACCACACTTAAGAGGAAAGGGGGAGGGGGGAGACTAGGTGGAATTAATGCAACCAAAATTTTTTTTGGTTGTAGTTCAATGCATGTGACCACATTGCATGTGGTCACATTTTATCTTGTAGGCTTCTCAAGAAGAGGAGGCCGATATGGTTGCAAAGGTGTTCAAAATGGTGGAGGAGATTCTCCAATCTTAGGTAATATTGGGATGTTGTAGGGTTAGAATCATAATCAAAGAGTAACATTCTAGAATAAATTTTTTTGAGCCGAGACATGATAATTTCAAGTCATTCGTGCAGTTTTTTTTTTTTTTCCTCACATTTTTAAGCAAAAGTAGTCAAGTAGTTAAGTCCTTATCTTTTTTAGCCTGGGGTGTCTAGAATAGGCGGGATGAGGATCCCTGAAATTTTTTGTCAGAATTCGAGTAGGAAATGAGAGATGGGAGTTGGGTCTGGAGTGCTTCAAGCAACCTGATATGTGGGACCTGCCAGCTGCCTAGAGCACTTAAGCCCATCACCTCTCTCATTCTGTCCAAATTTCATAAAATTCGAGCAAGCAAGTTCTGGAGAACCATATCCAGCATAGGTGAGCTAGATTTACAAATTACAATCAACGCATCAAAAAAAAAAAAACTAACAGTACTTTAATTAATATGCATGCGCATATACACAGGCAAAGATCCTCTCCATTTTGAATGGAATGATGATTATTTATTTCATGGTCAAGATTTAAAGTTGGTGCATCTAACATTCTACATGAAGTTAATGTTGACAAGTTTTTTTAAAAATTTAAATAATATAATATGATACACAAACTTTAAATACTAACCATAAAATAGAATGGATATCCTTGTCTCGCAAAGGTTCCGCAGGTATGCTAGGAGTAGGTATGCCATATGCCATATACACTTGAGAGAGAGAGAGAGAAAAAAGGTGAATGCAAACCGGTACAATCTCAAGAAAGGCAGCACTGAAATCAAACAGCCAATTTCCATGGAAGAGAAGCTTTTTGGTCATCTTTCTCTTGAGAGACAATGTGGCCGGGTTCCCTGGCTCACAAGAACACCCAAGAGAGGAAGGAGGATGCATGGGTGGGTGGTTGTGTTTCGGAAACGTTGGTTTTCTAAGTTAGACCGAGCAACAATGTCGACATTGTTTGCAAATTGCAAGGAGAATGCCAACATCCTGTTCTCATTTTTGTCATTTTTCCCAACATTTTTGGGCTGTTAGACCTATCCGGCTTACATTGACCTTGTAAAACCAAAATGTTACACATGTGATGTGACTAGTATACAGCTTTACTTTCTGCATTGGGTTAAAAGAGGCTTTACTATAAGTCTCTTATACATAGCACTTATCTCATCGATCACTAAATAATTAAATTTATTAGTCAAATTTAATTGATTAATTTTTTTCCCTATATGGCATTTAATCAGAACTTACCACCTTATGCGTAATGTGTGTCACACAAAGGCTTTGTCAGATAATACTCTTTTATTTCTCTGTTTTGCTTTCTTTATTTAAAACAAAAGTATTCAAAATTACTTTTACATTATTTCACATCATAGTACTTTGAGAAGTGTTAGAGAGTCAAAGAGAATTGTCCAGAATTTTTTCCAAACTGACGTAGCAGAATTTCAGCCACCCCTAGAATTTTCATTTTAAAATTCTCCTACGTCAGTTTGGAAAAAATTTTGGACAATTCTCTTTAGCTCTTTAACACTTCTCTAATACTTTTTCAATCACAAAATGGATCGGGATCCCCTCATATTCTTGAAAATATCAGATCTTAACCGTTAATGAAATCTAATGATTTATGCAACTGCCAACTGCTTTTATTTTACCAAGACAGTAACTTTTGTTTTCAACCAGCCAGCCAGCTATTTTCAATTACATTTTGTTTTCCCTCCAAAAACCAAAAACTCTCTTCTTACTCAAGCTTCTTCTTCACGCTTTCTCATCCCTCCATGAAAGCTTCTTCCTCCTCACACCAGAAAAAGGTTTCTTCTTATTAGCGTTGGATTTCTGCCCCCAAACAACCAAAAGAAAGCTCCAAAGGACCAAAACAATATAAGTACTCTTAGAATTTATTTTCTCAAACCGTCTGGGGTGGAGGGAGATTTTTCCCAAAATTTTTCCTTCATCCTAGATATATGATCGGTGATTTTCTGTAGATTTTCTAGATTGTTTTGGATTAAACGTACATTTAAAACTTCTGAATAATCTCTTTCATTTTGGAAGAAAGTTTGTAAGACGTATAACTTGATCCAAGACCTGTTACTCGTATACAAGCTCGTTACTGGTTACTCATATAACAAGATTCAAAACCCACACCAATTTTTTTTTTTTAAAAAAAAGATCAAAGCTTGGATCGAAATTCGGACATAACCCACCGCCACCGGCTGTAACAAAACCCAGACGCCAAATCTTGCAGAAAACGAAAAATCTAAGGGCAGACACTAAGAATAAGAAAGAGGGCAAAACAGGCTCTGAAATGGAAGACAAAAGAGAGATGAGATGGGTGCAGAAAAAGGTTTTTTGAGCTGAGAGAGAGACTGATAAATGGGAAGGATCTTTAATATTGTATATTTGTATTTCAACAAATGGGGTTGTCCCATGAAATAACCACCTTCTTATGTTGTTTCTGCCTGGCTGGTTGAAAACAAAAGTTACTGTCATTGAAAAATAAAAACCGCTGTAACTTGCATAAATCATTAGATTTCATGAACAGCTAAGATCTGAAAAATATACGCTTTCTCATATTTTCAAGAATTCGAGGGAATCCCAATCCTAAAAAAAACACCATCAATAAAACATTAATAAACAAACGGAGTACTTTAAACACCCTTGCACTTCCCGGTGAAAATGGCCACGTGGATATAAATTTTCAGATTTTGTCATGTGTGCAGAAGCATGTGGTCATCACATTGTCATTTTAATGGAATGGGATAGGTTACAAGCAAAGGACGAAAATTCTCCCATGCAGCTCTCACAAAATATCAAGCACTTAGAGAATAGCTTCAGACCATGATCAGCTTGCTTGCTATCATTTACAAGCCTAAACAACTCAATAACACCATGGATTTAGCTTAACCTCTCAAATTCAACCACAATCTCTATTTTGGTCCAATCATCCATTGGGTACGCATTGGTTTTTTTTTTTTTTTTTTTTGTTAAGAGCATTGGGTATGCATTGTTGCCTGTTGGGGGTATATGGCAATAACTTAATGAAATTTGACATCTTTCTATTAAATTGACTCAATAATTATATTCATTATAACAAAAGGGTTTAATTGAGAAAACTTGAAAAGTAAAACACAAAACTAATAGTTGATCTTAATGCAAGACCAAGAAAAAGATGAGCAACTCATTCCAATATCAATTTTTGGACAAATTGAGTCAAAACTTAAAAGGTTGCGATTTGGGGTTTTTTCTGTGTATGCAGGGCCAATAAAAGACACCACAAAGTTAGACTCAAGAATTACAACAGATTTGGAGTAAATAAAGATGCATCTTTCTCTAGTAAAATAAACTATTTGCGTAACAGCAATGAATAAGCCGGCCGACATTGTATAAATACACTGGGGCAGCACTTAACCAATGCTAAAGCAGGTTGTTTCCCGTGGATATGGTAGGACAATTCATATTCTATAAGTGTGCAGGTCACTCAAAGACACCAGAAAGTTAGCTCAAGAATTACTACACTATTTGCATAAAGTAACTGACATGACAATTTCAAGTCTGAAGGAGAATACCTTGAGAACCGAGTCTAAAAGAGAATGACTTAAGAATGTACAACCAAGATTTGGTAATTATTGCCTCAACATGGGCTGGTTGAAAATGCCGCATTATTAGGTAATTAACAAACATTCCACTTAGGGTATTGTATGCCCAACTACTTGGGAGCTAGTCTGATTGGACAGACTGAAAATGCGACACACCGAGCTGCTTTTGC